>NC_034593.1:77490803-77495369 GCF_900095145.1 Mus pahari
GGGGCTGAACGCCCCTTTTTATGGTCTTCACTGTTGCTAGGTAACTGGGGAGGAGTTTAGCCTGAAGGTCAGAAGCTTGGGCCATTGCTTAAGTGACTACTGACCATGCTTCTCTTGTGGGGGCTGTGGGAGGTGGTAACTTAGGCAGGGGCCAGAGTTCCCGGAGCATGAGGGAACGCATACCGCGTCATGTAGGTGAATTATGACCACCGGGGTTCAGCCCCCAGCTCGACTGGACACCAGCCCGCAATTCCCCACAGTCCTGTGCGAAGAGGCAAGAAAAAGACATTAGATATCCTGACAAGAAGATCAAACTTGCCCCAAGGAACTGGGCGCCCCTCATCAGCAGGAAGTAGTCTAATGACAGTGTTTCCGCCTTGCCCCTCCATCCTTCCTCTCCTATCTAGTGTTGGGGGTTGGCAGGGTGGACATAAAGAAACCCACAAAGTAGCCAAAAGTCTGGTTATAGTCTCAGCCTTGCCGTTCCTACTCACCCTGCCTGCCTCTGATTCCTCATCATCCTTATCCCACAGAAATCTGGAAACTGGGGAAGGAAGGGTATGGAGAAAGAACAGAGAACTTTGCGAGAAAAATGGGAAAACTTGACATTTAAAGAACTGTCACATCTACCTGCAGGTTTACAGTAAACTTTCCTATTTACTTATTACCTAAGCTGATGAGCCAGCTCCCAGTGGAGATAGTGATGTGACTGAGTCACGAACTCTCTTGACTTAAAATTTGTTATTATATTTATATGTCCTGGCTGTGTGAGAGAAAACGTGAGGCTAATTACCAGGGTCTTTAGGATGTGTTTAGACTTCTTTGTAGCCTCTCAGCTTTGTGGGGACAAGAGTTATACTGCCATTCTATACTTTTATGCTTGGACCTATGACATTGGGAATTTGGGGGAAATCATTGAGGACAAAATTGTATTGATTAGGGGCTGGAGAGATGGCTCAGTGGTTAAGAGCACTGACTCTTCTTCCAGAGGTCCTGAGTTCAATTCCCAGCAACCACATGGTGGCTCACAACCATCTGTAATGGGATCCAATGCCCTCTTCTGGTGTGTCTGAAGACAGCTACAGTGTACTCATATACATAAAATAAGTAAAATCTTTTTTAAAAATTGTATTAATTAATGAAAAATATACAAGTCTTCATCCGTAGTCATTTACAGATTGTGTATTAAAGGAGTTTGGGACGTCTCAGTAGAATGCTTGCCTTGCAGGGATGTGGCCTTAGATTTGAGCCCTAGTACTGGAAAAAACAGAAGAAAAATAAAAAATATAAAAGGAAACTGTAATCTAATTTACATTTGTGGCAGGTCATGACAGAAAACGTATAATGTCAAATATAATTACTGCTGCTATTCAGTTGATGTGATGCTGCCTCTCAGGACAGAATATCAAATTTGTAATATTTCTCATTGCTAGGCTTGCCCCACACACCTTTAGTTTATACCTCAAGGGAACCCTTTCCACTTAACTGTGACTGTTGAAGGCTGATTTCTGAAAGAGGGCAATCAGTTTTATCTTTAAGCTGAGGCTTTCGTGTTACATGTTCACCCAAAAGGGAGGGAAGCTAATTCTGCTAATGCGAAACAGCTCTGGGTACATAGCACAGGCCTACAAAATGTGGGCTGTCATATGGACCGGCAAAGGGCTGAAGAAACAATCTTTCAAGCCACGCTTTCCACATGTGTTGGCATGAACCTGTATTTGTGCTATGATGAACATGAATCATAACGGGCCTGACTGAAAAGCTGCCGAGTGCTCTACACCTGGTGAGAATGGCTCCGGGCTCTGGGCAAACCCGCGCTTTCTGTTCCAGGCCTGCAACATTCGCTTAACTGTGATGCTTTCTGCCCTTCAGAGTCTAAGGGACCTGGACTTTATTTTTAATTGAAATTGTTTTCTTTCCTTTTTTGCCCTCCTCTTGTCTCCATATCCCAGCTCACACTCTGGCATCCAGAACCCCAGAGGCCACACCGGGTACCCAGAAACGCAGAAACCCCTGCTCTGCCAAAGGCCATTCGTGTACCCCGACCCCAGAGGCCATGCAGGCTGCTAAACCCCAGCAGAGACACCCTACTGGGCCTGAGGACTTGCTGGGAACCAGGCTACTTAGACAGCAAGACCAGAAAGGAAACAAAAATTAAGGGGAAAAGATCCATCCAACAAGGATAAACTCAGAAATCAGCACTAAGTTGCCCCAAACCCAGATGCCTAGAGACCAGTATGAAAGCATAATCAACAATAGCCAGGACAATATGGCCCCACCAGAGCTCAGCTATCTCACGACAGCAAGCCCTGGGTAGTCCAACATAGCTGAAGTACAACAAAATAATCTTAAAACCAATTTTAGCCGGGCAGTGGTGGCGCATTCCTTTAATCCCAGCACTTGGGAGGCAGAGGCAGGCAGATTTCTGAGTTCGAGGCCAGCCTGGTCTACAGAGTGAGTTCCAGGACAGCCAGGGCTACACAGAGAAACCCTGTCTCGAAAACCCCCGTCCACCCCCAAAAGGGGAGGAGATGACCAAATCCCTTAAAGAAATCCAGGAAAACACAAACAATTGGAGGAAATAAATCTCTTTTCAAAAAGCCAAACAAGCGAAGGAAATGAATAAAATGGTTCAAAACCTGAAAATGGAAATAGAAGCGATAAAGTAAATACAAATGGAAAGAATTCTGGAGATGGAAATCCAGGTTAGTGAGCCGGAACTACAGATGCTAGCATCACCAGCACAACAGAAGATATGGAAGAGAGAATCTCAGGTGTAGAAATTGAAAATGCTAAATCTTAAAGATTCCTGACACAAAACATCCAGGAAACCTGGCACATTGTGAAAAGACCAAAAGCTAAGAATAATAGCAATAGAAGGAGGAGAAGAATCCCAGCTCAAGACCCAGAAAATATTTTTTTTAACAAAATCATAGAAGAAAATCCTTCTAACCTTAAAAAGGACATAACCTTAAAAGTATGAAAGCTTACAGAACATCAAGAATGTTGGACCAGAAGAGAGAGGCACCTTTCCAATGGTAAAACCCTAAGCACTCAGGAGAAAGCATGCTAAAAGCTGCAAGGGAAAAAGACCAAGTGACATAGAAAGGCAGACCTGTGAGAATTACACCTGACTTCTCAGTGGAAACTCTAAAAGCCAGAAGGGCCTGGGCACTAAAAGACCACAGATGTCAGCCCAGACTACTACACGCAACAAAACTTTCAATCACAATAGGAAAACACTATTCCATGAAAAAGTCAAATTTAAACAATATCTATCCCAAATCCAACCCTACAGAGGTGTTAGAAGAAAAACTCCATCCCAAGGAAGCTAACCACATCTATGGAAACACAGGAAATAATCTCACACCAGCAAAACCCAAAGAAGGGAAACACACACACACACACACACACACACACACACACACACACCCCACCACCACCACCACCACCACCACCACCACCACCACTACCACCACCACCAACAACAACAAAATAAGAGGAACTAACAATCATTGGTCATTAATATTGCTCAAATATAAATGGTCTAAATTTCCCGATTAAAAGATATATGTTAACAGAATGAATGCTAAAACAAGATCCATCATTCTGCTACTGTACACAAGAAACAGACTTAAACATCAAAAATAGATGTTGCCTCAGAGTAAAGGGTTGGAAAAAGATTTGGACCCAAGAAGCTAAGCTGGTGTAGATATTCTAATATCTAACAAAACAGACTTCTATCACATAATCTGTAAATATGGATAGTATTACTTCTCCCTTTCCTATTTGTAACCCCCTGATCTTCAGTTGTCTTAATGTTGTAGCTAAGAACTTCATGCGCTATGTTGAATAGGTATGGGGAGAGTGGACAACCTTGTCTTGCTCCCGATTTTAGTAGAATTCCTTTGCATTTATCTCTTTTTAGATTAATGGTGGCTGTGGTCTTGCTGTAAATCACCATTAGTATGTTGAAGAATATCCTTTGTACCTGTGATCTCTCCTTGACTTTTATCATGGTGGGCTGTTGGATTTGGTCAAGGGCCTTTCCTGCATCTAATGAGATGATCATGTGACTTCTTTTCTTTCTGTCAGTCTGATTGTGTGGCAGATTACATTTAATGATTTATATATGCTGAACCACCCCTGAACTTCTAGGATGAAGCCCACTTAATCATGATAGATGAGGGTTTTTTAATATCATCCCATAGATTTGCTTATGTTCTGTATTCATTTTGATCACTACAGATTTCAGCTTATAAGTATTTTATTGAGAATTGTTGCATCTATGTTCATAAAGAATCTAATTGAATTGAATTGATTAGGAGGATTGGTCTAACTTTCTTTGTTGGGTCCTTGTGTGGTTTAGGCATCAGGGAAATTGTAGTCTCATGAAAAATTTAGGCAATATTCCTATTTTGTCTATTTTGTGGAATAATTTGAGGATTAGCATTACTTCTTTGAAAGACTGGTAGAATTCTGCACTTAATGCATCTGGCCCTGGGCTTTGGGCAGGGAGACTTTTAAATATTGCTTTTATTTTTCTAGGGTTTTTTTTTTTTTTTT
>NC_034593.1:77495399-77511184 GCF_900095145.1 Mus pahari
CTCGAACTCAGAAATCCACTTTTCTCTGCCTCCCGAGTGCTGGGATTAAAGGCTGCACCACCACACCCGGCTCATCTTTTTTTTTTTTTTTTTTTTTTATGTAAGCACTTAATATTATGAGTTTGCATCTTAGAGTTGCCTTCATCGTATCCTATAGATTTACGTATGTTGTGTATTCATTTTCACTCAATTCTAAAAAGTTTTTCATTTCCTTCTTAATTTCTAGCCTGACCATTTTCCATTCAGTAATGAGAGGTCCAGTTTCCATGAATTTGTAAGCTTTCTGCTATTGCTGATACCCAGTTTTACTCTGTGGTGGGCCAGAGAGGATGCAGGGTGTTATTTCAATTTTCTTATATTGATTGGGACTTGTTTTACATCCAAATACATGTTCAGTTTTGGAGGAAGTACCATGAGCTGCTGAGAAGGAGGTATAGTCTTTTGTGTTTGGGTGAAATGTTGTGTAAATATCTATTAGGCTCATTGGGTTTATGATGTGATTTAACTTCAGCATTTCTCTATCTAGTTTTTGTCTGCAGCCTGTGTATTGGTGAGTGAAATCACTGTGTGAAAGTATGTGACTTTGCGCTGTAGTAGTGCTTCTTTTATGAACGTAGGTACCCCGGCGTTCTGTGTATAAAGGGTTAGAATTGCAATGTCCCCTTGGTGGATTATTCCTTTGATGAGTATGTAGTGGCTTTCCCTGTCTCTTCTGATTAGTTTTGGTTTGATGTTGATTTTGTCAGATATTAAAATGACGGCACCAGCTTTCTTCCTGGGTCATTTACTTGGAATATCTTTTTCTATCTTTTACCCAGAGGTGATGCCAATCCTTTATGGGGAGTCACATTTCTTGGATATAACCGGAAGAACAGTCCCTGTTTTCTAATCCAGTCTGATAGCTATGCCTTTTTTTTTTTTTTTTTTTTTTTTGAGAATTGTGACCATTGAGAATTACCCATGAGCAGTGTTTACTGGTTGCTTTTGTTGCTATGGTTTGGGCTGTCCCCTCTCTTGTTTTACGTTCTGGGATTATTCATTGCTTGTATTCTTGGGTGTGGCTAACCCCTTCTGACTGAAGCTTCCTTCTGCTGTCTTCTGTGAAGCTCGATTGAGAAATAGATATGGCTTAAATTTGGTTTTATTGAGGGTTTTTTTTCCCCTGTCCATTGCAATTGATAGTTTTGCAGTGTATAGTAGTTGGGGCTAGCATCTGTGGTCTCTTAGAGTTTGTAGAATATCTGTCTAGGCCCTTCTGGCTTTCAGAATCTCCATTGAGACGTAGAGCATTATTCTAATCATCTGCCTTTATATGTCATTTGGTCTTTTTCCCTTGCAGCCTTTAACATTCTTTGTTCTGTACATTTAGTGTTTTGATTATTATGTGCTATGGGGACTTACTTTTCTGGTCCAGTCTATTTAGAGTTCTGTATATGCCTTTTTCATCTGGATAACCCCACCTTTTTCTTTCCTTCCTTCTTTCTTTCTTTCTTTTTTGTTTTCTTTTTCTTTTCCTTTTTCTTTTCTTTTCTTTCTTTTTTTTTAATTGTTATTTTGAGACAATTGTGTAGCTCTGGCTACAGATCTGTACCTGCCTCTGCCTCCCAAGTGCTGAAGTTAATGACATGTGCCACCATGTCTGGATGCCCTTCTTTTTTTTTAGGATAGGGAATTATTCTTCTATGATTTTGTTGAAAATATTCTGTGTGTCCTTGGCTTGGGTTCTGTCTCCTTCTGTTCCCATTATTTGCAGATTTGGTCCTTTCATAGTGTCTCAGATTTCCTGTATGTTTTTGTCTGGAGTATTTTAGACCTTGTTTGAGGCATTAAAAGATGTAAACCCACTGCTACTGGGCCAATCCATAACTATATGATGCACTGTACCACTGTTTCCTTGAGTCAGAATAACGGGAGAAATGCTCTGTGCAGCACATATGGAACTAAAGCTGTCAACCTGGAAAAGGTACATCCAGTCAAGGGCACTCTGACAGGGTGGTGAAATACCCAACTTGACTGATGAACTTATAGCCATAGAGGTCTCCCCGCCAGAGGAGGAGCCTAAGGAGGAATGTTCAACCCCTAGAGGGTCTTGATCTGACTTATAAATGCCTGATGGATGGCTCTCCCTCAGTGACAAACATTGTGTTATCTGGAAGTCAGCCACTTTCAGACCCCCAGAGAGTAAAACCATCTAGAGAATGGCAGCCCCAAGTCTGTACAGCATGCAAATGCCCAAGCATTGTGCCTTCGCAAATGGTATTGCAATCTGATCTAAAAATTGGAAAAAGTCAAATGTACAATTAATGGAAAAGCTGTTTTTTTTTAGAGAGGCCTGAATGTTTATAGCAACTCTAACATGAAAGTATCTGTGAAGAATGTAGTACACATACTAGCAAAGGTACGGAAGGAAGCAGCTAAACATAAAACTACCATTGAACAACTATCCAAGATCAACACAACCAGATTAAACAGGAACAAGTACCTAGAACTAGACTCGAAAGGAAAGATGGCACGCAGGAATAAATACCACCTGCTGCTACACTAGAGAAGGTAACTTCCCATCAGAACATGGTCCAAAAATAGAGTGTGTGAGGTTTATGAGTACTTGTGAGAAAACTCAATGAAACCAATTCAAGAGTCCTGTGACCTCAGTATCTTCAAAATCTTCATTGAATCATTCTTGGATCATGCTTTCGTGCCCCTCCCAGGAGCAGCAGGTAGGATTGAGTTTGCTTTAGATTATTCATTACAATTGGCTATTGTTATTTGTTTATATGCCTTTATAGACACATTTTTTTTTGCTATGTGTAACTTGTCCACCATGTGTGGTTTGTCTGTCACATGCAGCTTGCTGTTGTGATTGGACACTTTACTCATGTGACTCCTCTGAACCCTCAGAGTATAAATTGTCAGATGCTCTGAATAAAATGAGCTATTGTATGAAACTTTGGTCTGCCTCGTTTATTGGCTCCATTCTCCCAGGTCCCACCACCTCTAAAGCAGTAACCAACTTATGCCACTATGTCAGAAACTACGACATCCAGGAACATGTAAACTAAAAACTGGGGAGATAAATGTAATATTCAGGCACCCAGGCATGCTACTAAGAAAAGATCGAGGGAAAACAAATAACAAACCAAATCATCTACAGAAGTCAACTAGACACCACCACATTGTCTTTAACTCTATAATACAAATAGACTCTATAGGACCACTGACCAAATATAGGAATAAATATGCACGTCCGATGGTGGATACCTGTTGTGACTAGGCATAGCAACAGCACACACGAACCCCACAGAGCAAACCATCATGAGCTCTGGTTCTAGGACAGGCCTCTTCCTAAGGGTGATAACAGATTCTGATCAAGACACACACTTCCTAGGGAAAACGACCCAAGAACTGGCTAAAGAGTTAGATGTCCAATGGAGTTTCTATACACCAACGTAGACCATCAGGAAACAGAGAGACTGACATGGCCAAAGAACAATTACAAGTTGTCAAATAAACTCAAGCTACAGTTGGCTTTTGTTCACCAAGGAGCTTACATGCTGAACTTGAGAGACCCAATTCATGCATGGTACTTTGTTTGAATAACCCCAAACTAAAAACTCCATGATTAAACTTAAAATATGTGTAAATGGTCCAAGAGGTAATTCTATTCACAGAGATCTTGACAAATGCAGATGGAAATTCTTTCTGGACAACGAATGCAAGGATGTTCTCCAGCTACACACCAGCAGACAGACAGACAGCATCTGCTGCACTGTGCCACAGTCACTAGTCTCCAAGACCATCACTGTCGTCTTCTGTACTGCCTCCCTCCGTGGACATTGCTTGCTTTTCCACTTGGACCCCAGTAATACATGGATAAGTAAGGTACTAATTATATTATTTGCTTCAAATAATATATTATATATATTATGAATATATTATGAATATAATATAAGTTATTTGCTGACACCTTGATCAGGAGATAAAACCCAGGTATTGCCACCCTCAAATTGATGTTTCAGCAACTCGACAAGAACATAGTCTTACTGGGGCTAGAGAGATGGCTCAGAGGTTAAGAGCACTGGTTGCTCTTCTAGAGGTCCAGAGTTCAATTCCCAGCAACCATGTGGTGGCTCACAACCATCTGTAATGAGATCTGATGCCCCCTTCCTGGCCTGCAGATGTACATGCAGGCAGAACACTGTATACATAGTAAAAATTGTTTTAAAAAGGGTCAATTACAAAAATGAACTTAGCATCACACTAATTGTCTACAGTACCTCACAGCTGCCTCTGACATTGCTGTCTTTGTTAAGCTTTTTCAGTTTCTTGCATTTTACATGCAAAAGGATTTTAATCTGAGATTTGGTCTCTCTGATTCAACTTACTTTGCTCTAGACTCCTTTCATTTAGGAGGGAAATTAACCAGATACACCATCCTGACCTCACGAAGGACCTCGTAGCTCATTTGGGGATAAATTTACTTTGGCCCTGGAAATCAAAATGAGTTTAGCCCTTACAACTTAATGGCAGATGCATAGCTGATCACGCTCCTCACACTTCCTATCGCTTTAACTATAGTCCTATTAGCCTCGCTTTTGAATTGGCACTATATCAAACACTATGAACGTTCTGGTGCCGCGTGACTTCTGGGACAGCACACAGAGACCTGATGTCGATCAACTCCATTCCTTATACTGGTGAGATAAGAGAGCTAGAACGAGAGAGAGAGAGAGAGAGAGAGAATAGAGTTAGAGATATACTCTGAAGATACTACCACTGGTGTTAGTAGCCACTAGACTTGACCCACTGCATCTTTCCCCAGAGCTCCCAATCTTGTAGAAAGATGGAATGGACTGAATACAACCACCATATTTAATAATACCAATGCAATAGCCATCAATTCGAATGGTACAGAATGGGAACATAAACTCTATTGGATCACACATGAGAAGCATAATTGCAAATGAGTATGAAAAATTCTAAGCATTATTACTACAACGGGTTAAAAGTTTACCAACCTAGACAAATGCAACAACCATCCTAAAACCTCTGCCCATCATAATTTGTTGCAAATATCTGGAAGATTACTGAAGGACACAATATGCTAGAGCAATCTGTGCAGACCGCCGGGTATACTTAGGCTAACATGCAAACTTGTTGGTCGCCGTCTGCCACCTGCTGGGGTATCGTCTCTACAGATGCGCCTCTAACTATCCAGGAAACTATTAGCTATGGTGGAACTTTCCATGAAGCAAAGCTATGGAAGCCAGCTTTGCATCCCAGTGGTACCAGTGCTGGTTCCCACCCAGGATGGAAGCAGACAAGGACTGTGAATTAGGAACTGAAGGATCCAACAATGAAGATGACACACCAACAATAACATCCAAACCAGCCCTTCACAGACTCACTTAATGATGTTATGGGGTCCACTTAGATCCAACATAACTCGAACACGGGGTCAATGCAGATGACAAAAGTGTATTGTTACCAAACCACAACAGATTGATCAGGGCTGCAGAATGGACTGGGGAGCTGAACTGCAGCCACGAGACAATATCACAGAATGTTTAAGCTTGTGCATCATAGACATATGCCAAGTTATGTTACATTTTCCACCAATCAGGATAGGAGTTGGTTCCTGGGCCTGGGATATGAACATAGTTTAACCCTGCCAGCAAGATGAAAAAATTGTCCTTGAGATGGCTGGACTCAGACAACTATTTCCTTACAAGTTGTCTCTGAGATGGCTGGACTCAGACAACTGTCTCTTTACAACAGAAGCTGTTCAGCTATTGAGAAGTCCCCATCTCCCCTGGGGCCTGGGACCTTGACTTTAGTTCCTCCCTATGATTATGTGATGTCTGAAAACAAAATGGCAATATTTAGAACATGTTTCTTTTTCTTGTCCCCAATAGTATATACCTCCATTTGCAAAAAAGGAAGGAACAGAAAAAATGGTGTGTGTGTGTGTGTGTGTGTGTGTGTGTGTGTGTGTGTGTGTATGTGTGTGTGGTATGTATGTGTGTATAGTGTATATATGTGTGTGATATGTATGTGTGTGTGTTGTATATTTGTGTATGTGTGTGTTTGTGTGTGTATGTGTGGGTGGTGTGTATGTGTGTATGGTGTATATATGTGTGTGATATGTATGTGTGTATGTTGTATATTTGTGTATGTGTGTATTTGTGTATGTATATGTGTACATAGTGTGTATGTGTGTGGTGTGTATGTATGAATGGTGTATATATGTGTGTGATATGTATGTGTGTGTGGTGTATATTTGTGTATGTGTGTGTGTTTGTGTATGCGCGCGCGTGGACGCGCGCATGCGCGTAGTGTCATAGGCTTCCATACTTTGAGTTATTTGACCTATCCATACCTAAGGTGTAGGATTGCTCATAAGTCCCACCTTGGGACTGGTTGATAACTAGTATCTCTCAACCAGATATTCTATCAGTACAGAATTCTAATGCTTTTGGATCATATTGGGACACATAGCAACACCCACTTGTGTTACTAAACCTGAATATCAACCTTTAGGATACTCTAGAGAGCTCACAACAAAAAAGTTTAAAGCAAACCCAGGTACTCACCCTTGTAAAATCCTGCCTCCTGTTTTTACACTATTGCAAAACAGGCTTTAGGGGACACATGTAAGTTTAATTCCACCACAGTCCCAAACTACACCTCTCTATATTGCCTAATTTAGATTTAATTTGTGCATGTTTATAAGTAAAACGAAACTTCCAATACCCGCGGGCCCAATTTAACAATATTCAGAGCAATTGTAGGAAACTGGGTAGCTAATGCAGAAAACCCCAACTCTAAGATCACTATCCTGCATAGATGAAATGTATCTGGAGTAGGTGCACCCCCTCGTGGTACACAGTGGTACTACAATAATATGAATAAATTGGCTCACCATGCCCAAAGGATACTAAAGATACTATCAAAAGCATTTAGCGTGATGCACCAGGTATGGAAAATATACAAGGACCCTGGGATTATCAGAAGTTAGTTAGGAACTCACACAATAGGATTTCACATATACAATCTAATTGATAAACCAATTGTCTTGAAAGGCACAAGATACCTTTGGAGTTAGGCTCTGGAATTCTAGACAGCTACAATCTCAAGAATCTGCCAATCATAATGGGGTTATATTCCTGTTATAACTACTACCAAGGGACACCATTATAAGACTACATATTAAATGGACTTGTGATGGCTCATTGTGGAAAATAAAGATGATATATACATTGATAGAGGTAGAGAGTCTTGGCCAAGAGTTTACACACTAGCCATGTGGGTCTGTGGATTTAACCATCTAAATGTGGAATTTCCATATTCAGTACCTTTTGGTGCCAATGATATGGTCAAACTGATCAAGCTAACATTAAAGATGTTTGACTACACTCAAAATGCTTTGTCAAGGCTTTGAAATATGTATTTATTTATGCTTTATATATGTATTATGTATCTTCCTTGGATGTAGCAGAAAGATTGACCCTGTTTTTTAATCCAATCTGTTAGTCTGTGTCATTTTATTGAAATGTTGAGAGCTAACAATGAGCAGTGTTTGTTGACTTCCATTGTTCTGTTGCTGTAGTGTGGGTTTCCCCATCTTCTGATTTATTGCTCTGGGATTATTCCTAGTGTTTTCTTGAGTATTGAAGTTTCCTTCTCGTGCCTTCTGTAGATCTGGGTTTGTAGATGTAGATTGCTTAAATATGGTTTAATCATGGAGTGCTTTTCTTTCTTCATCTATGTTGATGGAAGGTTATGCTCTGTAGAGTGTTCTAGACTGGCTTTTATGCTCTTTTAGAGTTAGTTAAAAAAAAAAAATCTATCTAGGCCCTTCTGGCTTTTAGTGTCTCCATTGAGAAGTAGAGAGTTTCTAATAGATCTGCCTTTTATGTCATTTAGTCTTTCTTCTTTGCAGCTTTTAATATTCTTCCTTTGCTCTGTATGCTTAGTGTTTTGAATATTATGTGTCATGGGGACTTTCTTTCCTGGTCCAGTCTATTTGGTTTCATCTAAATAAGCCTTTATTTCTTTAGGAAAATTTTCCTCTATGATTTTTGTTGGAAATATTTTCTGTGCCTTTGGCTTGGGTTTCTTCTCATTCTGTTCTTATTATTTGTAGATTTGATCTTTTCTTCTTTTTAAACTTATTTTATTAGATATTTTCTTCATTTACATTTCAAATGCTATCCTGAATGTCCCCTAGACCCTCCCCCCAGATTTGATCTTTTCATAGTGCCCTACATTTCCTGTGTGCTTTTTGCCTGACTTTTTAAAAGATTAAACAGTTTTCTTTGACGGAGGCATTCATTTCTTCTTCTGGTCTTCAGTGCCTGAGACTCTCTTTCACATCCCTCGTGTTCTGTAGACGAGGTTTGCCTCTGAGCTTTCCATTCAAGTTCCTAAAGTTTTTATTTCTTAAAGTTTTACCTCAGTTTTGGTTTTCTTTAGTGTTTCTTTTCTACTTTCATGACTTGAACTGTTTTCTTCATTTAATTTCACTGTTTGCTTATGTTTTCATGGTTTTCCTTAAAGAACTCATTCATGGGCTCTTAGAGTTGAATGCTTAGTCATCATGGAGTAGTGCTACTCAGAAGAATTGAAGGCTTGGCCTTGTTGGAGCATGTATACCCTCATTGGAGGAAGTATGTCACTGGGGGTGGGCTTTGAGGTTTCAGATGTCCAAGCCAGGGTCAGTGTCTCTCTCTTCCTGCTGTCAGTGGATCTGGATGTAGAACTCTCAGCTCCTTCTCCAGCACAATGTCTGGCTGCATGCCACCATGCTTCCTGCCATGTTGAAAATGGACTAAACCTCTGAAACTGTAAGCAAGCCTCAATGGAATACTTTCCTTATAAGATTGGCCATGGCCATGGTGTCATTTCACAGTAGCAGAACACTGACTAAGACAGGTTCTCACAGTATTCGTAATTGCTATTTGAAGTCCTTTTATAGCTTTAGCTATATTGAATTTCTTGGGGCTTATTGTAGTAGGGTTGCTGGTCTCTAGGGAAGACATCTTGTCCTGGTTGTTATTGCTTGTGTTTTTATGCTGTTATAGATCCCTGGTTTGGGGATGATTGTAATTCTAGCTGTTAATATTTGGTCTTATTTTTGTTGGGTGGGTTTTTCACTCCTTGGTTTCTGTAGCCTTCCCTGGATCTTAGGAGATTGTGCTAGGGGTGGGTTCCTGTTAGGGAATACTTTTGAGTCCCTGTTACATGTGGCTACTGGGAATCCTTTGTAGAATATATTTCTAGGTATTGGGAGCTAGCATGAAGTAATGTGAATGGGCTAGACGGGTGTGTGTGTGTGTGTGTGTGTGTGTGTTCATAGTCCATAGGAGGGAGGAAAGATGAGTCTGCCGAGAGGATCTGTGGAGTCCCCAGGGAAAGGAGGAGAGAGAGGCGGCAGGCCCCTGTAGGTGGTCTGTTCCAGGTCTGGGAATGAGGCTGGAATTGACAATGGAGGATAAGAAGGAGAGCGAGGATCACCTGCCTGACTCCCAGGCTGGTGTGAGCAGGGTTTTCAGGGAGGGAGTGTAGTGCTTCTGGTGCTAGAGGCTGAGACAAAGGGATGGGGTGAGGGAGGAAGGCTGTGGGTGAAGACCCTGGGAATGAGACCAGAAAACCTTGTGTTTTTGGTGGCGGGCCTTACTCTGTAAATCTGGCTGGCCTAGAAACCACTATGTAGGGGCTAGTCTTGAACTAACAGAGACACATCTGCCTCTGCAGGGATTTAAATTGTGCATCATCATACCCAGCCATCCCTGAGTTTTAAAATACATGTTCAGGGATTCAAACTCAGATTACAGGTACTCTATCAGTAGAATTATTGCTCCTTAAATGGATTTTTAAAGCTTAACATGTTTCTTTTTATTAAAATTAAGACATTTTATAGCATACCATCGTAATATAATTATATCTCAAATGGCCCCAAACACTGGGCAGGAAATGTTACAAACCTACTGAAGTCATTAAAATTATGGCTCTCTAGAATGTTCTGCCATTTGAACCTCTTGTGGCCCACAAGTTCCAGAGCAGTTAGAACCACTCAATGGGTGGATATGAGCAAGGTATATGTGTCTGAATCAATTTAGTGAGGAAAAAAAATGTCTGAAAGATAGAGTAACAGTCACCCCCAAACTCCAGAATAACAAGGAGTCTTACATCATCCAGGGGCCTAGTGAAATCCCCTGGGAGAAAGCTGGACGGCATCAGTCCATTGTGGGAGAGGCTATCCCCAAAGCCCTATAATGTCCTGTCTGAGAGAGGACCATGGTTAAAATCATGAACTAGACAGCAAAAACTCCAACACATGTAACTTCATTACCTTGATTTTCCTTTACAATATAAAACCATAGAAAGAAAAAGAGGAAAACTCCAATTCATAATGTTCATTAATATAGAAAAAAATTCTATTGTTTGCTATTACTACATTGATTGAAACTTGGAAAAACATTTATAAATAATACTTACCTATTTATAGGAACATACTGTTTTTCTCTTTAGCCTAAGAAGAAATAACCTAAAAATGAAATAATTTTATAATTTTATTAATAAATAAATATTTTATAAGGCAAATTTATTCTTCACCTTGTAAAATAGGCAGAGTAACCATGGTTACAACACTTAAAGTAAACTATTAGCCTACAATTTAATTATGATGCTGAGTGGGTATGTTCAGAAATTTACTCATGGAAAGCTTCAACTTCTTGTATACATATTTTCAAACTACTCTCTTCTCTACCCTTTATTTGGAAGGGATGGGAAGTGCAGGGGCTAATGTTCTCCCTCCACTGTTACGGTGCTGACTCAGCCCTGCTGGTGGCATCCTCTTGCCTTAGACTTACCAGGCTCATTCAGCTTTCAGGTTTAGGGGTGCTTGCTGAGTTTGATCCTACAACACCTTGCCTTCTTCCTGACACAGCGAGGGGCTTAGATTTCTCAAAACCTAACTTTAGTGAGAGTTCTTAAATGCTTTAGCCCACCACCCACCAGAGGTAGTGGAAAAGGAAAGGTTAATAGGGCAAAGGGGGATGTGGCCCTGTTCAGAAGTGGTTCTTTGGTGTGATTTCAATCTTCGTTGTCAGGGTATCAGCAGTTCAGTTAACATGAATCAGCAGTGGCAGATCCATCGAAAACACTGTTCCCCCGGCAGTGGTGGCGCACGCCTTTAATCCCAGCACTTGGGAGGCAGGGGCAGGCAGATTTCTGAGTTCAAGGCCAGCCTGGTCTACAAAGTGAGTTACGGGACAGCCAGGGCTATACAGAGAAACCCTGACTCGAAAAACCAAGAAGAAAGAAAGAAAGAAAGAAAGAAAGAAAGAAAGAAAGAAAGAAAGAAAGAAAGAAAGAAAGAAAGAAGACACTGTTCACAAATCAGCAGAGGCAGTTTGATCTAGAACTGCCAATGGGCCTGAGTCCAGAGGAGCAGCAAGAAGAGGGAATGTCACAAGAAGTTCATAGATGTGCTTCTCTCTACAAAGTTAAGACAAATGATGATCAGTGAAGAAGGCAAGGCAAACCAATGCCAGGATGTCATCATCCGTGAAGACCAGTGTCAGCAAAACCCAATGAACACCAGCAAAGAGTAGCAAGGTGTACCAATGCCAGAGCATTGTCCATTGTCCCTTAGCCTACACCTATACTCTTTTTGTTTTGTTTTTTTGTTTTTTTGAGGCAGTGTTTCTCTGTGTGGCCCTGGCTGTCCTGGAACTCACTCTGTAGACCAGGCTGGCCTTGAATTCAGAAATCTGCCCGCCTCTGCCTCCCAAGTGCTGGGATCAAAGGTGTGCGCCACCACGCCCGGCTCCCTATACTCTTTCTAAACACTGCGAGTCCTCCCAAGCATCTGCTCCAGCGAAACATCACATGATCTTTTCCCAGGAAGCTTCCAGAAAAACACCACATGTCAGTTCTTGGCAAAGCATCACTCATAAGACAGCTTGTAGAAAAATATAACACAACACAACTGAGTCTCCGAAGAAACCTGAAATTGCCACTTCACTGGCAGAGAGGAACACCTTAGCGACGTCGTAGTTTATCTGTTGAAGCTGGCCCCTAAAAGAGACAGTTTTTTGGCTGTTCACTGGATATACAAATCAGAATAAAAGAGATATATATGTTTTAATTTTTAAAATATTTCTTTTATGTTTCATATGGTATTTTACATGGGTGTGTGTCTGTGTACCACGGGTATGCAGAAGTCTACACAGGTCAGAAGAGGTATCAGAGCCCTAGAATTGAAGTTGTGAGCTGTCATGTGGGTGCTGGTAATTGAACCCAAGATCTCTGACAGAGCAGCCAGTACTCTTAACCATTGAGCCATTGATCCAGCCCCAACAGGCAGGTGTAAAAATCTTATTTTAGAAAAAAAAAGTTGGAATTTTGCCCTAATCAACCCCTACACTATCTGTTGAATTTCTTTATAAAAATACTAGCCTCTCTTGTACTCAACGTTTCCATACAAAAGGTCTACATGAAAATTAAAGCAAATAAAAAACCCCCCACACAATCTGAGTAAAGATACCCTAGCAACTGTGGAGTACACTAACACATACTACATGGGACTGTATTTGTGTATGTGTACTCTATAGTGATAACAGCTTAATCCCAGACCAGTCAGAATTATTATTTTCAACAAAGCCACTGTCTGTTAGATTATCATTCAAGTGAGCCAATAGAAGATAGAATTTAAAACTTAGAAGTCAGTGGCACAGAGAGGCAAATAATGTTTCTTTGAGTATGGAAAGGGGAAGGCGCATGATAGCTGAAGAAAAGTGTTCTGATTAGGTCACAAGATAACCCAGCATTTATACAGAGAAATAAAGACCTAAAGAAGAACGGAGACCATTTACTAAGACAGAAGGAAAACCAGGACAATCACAAAATTATGAAAACTAAGCTAAGAATTTATGTGCATGAGATAGAATCTTAATTGGAAGTTAAATCAATGGAGCCTCGTGGCTACATGGAAGAAAGAGTACACAGGAGAACCAAGTAAAATGTGGACAAAAATGCACATCAGTAGGTCCTCTGTGCCTGGGCTCTACAGCATGGATTTGGCCAAACACAGGCCAAAAGGGTATTTTTAAAAAATACAAACTGCATCTGTATTGAACTTATTTAGATTCTTCCCATCATGTAAGAAATCTGATATGACAACTATTTATATAGCATTTATACTGCATTATGTATTAGGGAACCTAGAAATGATTCAAAGTTTATGGAAGGATTGCATGAGTCATATGTAAACACCATATCATTTTATATAAGCAATTTGGGCATCAACTGATTTGGGCAAGCTTGGGTGATATGATTCAAAGTTTATGGAAGGATTGCATGAGTCATATATAAACACCATATCATTTTATGTAAGCAATTTGGGCATCAACTGATTTGGGCAAGCTTGGGTGGTCCTAGAGCCAATTCCCTAGAGATGCTGAGGAGCAACTATAAGTATATTCAGCAGTAAATACTTTGTGGAGTTTAGGCACTGTGATGGATAATAAGCAATTAAGACTCTGAAGAAATAGTGAGAAGAAGAAAATGGCAGACATGTATAGCTCACTCCTTTTAGAAGCTTAGTGGTGAGGGCAGGGGAGGGGATTGAGGTTTCATGGACAAAAATATGGTTTGAGGGGTGAAGGTGAGAGAGGAGCCTGACTGAGGACTGAGATGAGAAGACCCAATGGAGAGAAAGACAGAATACACACAGAGGACATGGATGAAAGGATGCAGCAAGGCCCTTCATGGGATCTTGCGCCCAGAGTCTGAGATGGGCACGGGCTATCTACATATGAGGTCTACCAAGACCTTCCTGGAGGAAGAACCTAGTTCCTGTAGTTCTATTTAATGTTCGCTTTCCTTTATTTGAATAGCACATTGGCCTGAGCAATGGGCGTCTCCCACATACAATAAAGGGGAAGATAAGCAGTCGACCATCCATCCGGCTTACTGAAGGGAAGTGATGGAATGCATAAGGAGAAACATTGTGTATTTTTATAAGGTATCACATACCATACTATTAGTGGCATACGAAAATTGATTACATTAGTATCCAACAGCTACTTCTGGTGGTTCTATCTGGAATACCCTTACTTTTAAAAGACAATCGCTCATCCAGCTGTTTTAAAGCCACCCTGTTAGATGTAAACCACTGTTTCAGCTTCACAGCCTCACCGATTTTTCTCTCTAGAGGCCTGGTCTACTAAGAAATTCCAGACTGTTTTATACATGCGCTCTATTCCTCCTCTTCTACACTTCACAACTTATTTCTCTTAGAACGAAGGCTAAAGAAAGCAACCCTAAAGGTGGAGATTACATTGCCGAAGACAAGATGTGTTTACAGCTAAGGTGACTACAATAAGTCTCAGTTATTTGTGAATCACACTGCAGACGTGAAATGTATCTTCCAACAACTTAAAAGATACAAACCTGGGCCACTTGGTCATCTTCTCCACCAGATTCACAAGCTGGTGGCAGAGCTTCAAGGATGTGGAGAGCAAGGAATCTTGTTCTTAAGTTACTGACCAGAAGAATATCTGGGGAAACCCCAGAAATGTTTTCTGGTTATCAATGTAACTGATAGCCAGGGTTAAAAAAAAACTTAAAATGAACATAAAGAAAATTCTTAAGGCTACAACACATTTTAATGAATGGAACAGATTTGCATTTAACATTATTAAATGAATTCCAGGCCCATATTTATACCTATTAGTGTATATACACTCCTCATGTTGTTTCAATTTATGTATCTATGAAACCAGTATTGCAACCACATATGTTAGTAGTAGGTTATACACTTCCTATACATTAACACTGAATTCAGACTCTGAACTAGAACTCAGTTGAATGAGGGAACTTAGGTCTGGAGAGGTTAATAACCACAAGTCCACACTTGAGTAGAAGCAGAATCTCTAAAGGGTCTCTGAGCCTCTAAAGCCCACACAGAGGTGCTCATCCCCTGACGTTAGTATGGTTTTGTTTTTTTTTTTTAAATTAAATTGGCTTTATACATGTATATATTGTATGTTGAACATAGTGCCTCTTAATGCACAGTAAACAGTTCATACTTTCCTAAAGTTAGAGATAAATATAGGTAGAAGTAACAATAGAGGTTGAGATAGAATATTGGTGTATAAATGTGTGCTCTTCTTACAGACATAACTAAGAAGGTCAGGTGAAAATAAAGATCTTTTCCCTTTTCTTTCTTTCTTTCTTTCTTTCTTTCTTTCTTTCTTTCTTTCTTTCTTTCTTTCTTTCTTTCTTTCTTTCTTTTTTTTTTCGAAACAGGGTTTCTCTGTGTAGCCCTGGCTGTCCTGGAAATCACTCTGTAGACCAAGCTGACCTTGAACTCAGAAATCTGCCTGCCTCTTCCTCCCAAGTGCTGGGATTAAAGGCGTGTGCCACCACTGTCCAGTTTTGCCATATGTTATTTATTTATTTATTTATTTATTTATTTATTTATTTATTTATATTAGATTAGATATTTTCTTCATTTACATTTCAAATGCTATCCCGAAAGTCCCCTATAGCCCCCCCCCGCCATGATCCCCAACCCACCCACTCCTACTTCCTGGCCCTGGCATTCCCCTGAACTGGGGCATTTAATCTTCACAAGACCAAGGGCCTCTCCTCCCATTGATGGCCAACTAGGTCATCCTCTGCTACATATGCAACTAGAGACTAGCTCTGGGGGGGTACTGGTTAGTTCATATTGTTGTTCCTCCTATAGGGTTGCCGACCCCTTTAGCTCCTTGGGT
>NC_034593.1:77511549-77522019 GCF_900095145.1 Mus pahari
GGTATATGCCCAGGAGAGGTATTACTGGATCTTCTGGTGGTACTATGTCCAATTTTCTGAGGAACTGACAGACTGATTCCCAGAGTGGTTTTACAAGCTTGCAATCCCACCAACAATGGAGGAGTGCTCCTCTTTCTCCACATCCTCACCAGCATCTACTGTCCCCTGAATTTTTGATCTTAGCCATTCTGACTGGTGTGAGGTGGAATCTCAGGGTTGTTTTGATTTGCATTTCCCTGATGATTGGACATTTTTTAAGGTGCTTCTCAGCCATTTGGTATTCCTTAGTTGAGAATTCTTTGTTTAGCTCCGTACCCCATTTTTAATAGGGTTATTTGATTTTCTGGAGTCCAGCTTCTTGAGTTCTTTGTATCCCCTTGCATTTTTAATACCATCGGAGTTGTAACACAAATACAACTTTGTCTTGCTTTCGATATTGAGACAGCAAACAGTCTCAACCTCATTCTTTAGTATAATGGAAAGAAAGGTGTTTTTTGTTTGTTTGTTTAAAAAAAAAAAAAACAAAACCCTCCAACTCTCAACTAACAGGGGGGTTGGCTTTGTCAAACAGTAATTTACCAATCTTGCCTGCCCGCCCTTCCGGGTTTGACAGTCTCTCTGCATCAAAAATCCCAGAGCCTTTGTGAACCAGGCAGGGGGCAGAGTAAAGCACAGAAGTCTGAGCCCAGGACGGTGTAGATCTCTGGCGCTATGCGGTACCTACCTTGCCTGTTGCTGTGGGCATTCCTACAGGTCTGGGGACAATCTGAAGGTGAGTGAGTAAAAGCGCACACAGAAGCTGGCTAGAAGCACTGTGCAGTAGTGGGCGGGTGGAGGTGGGCTTCCTGGCTTGCAGCAACAAGTGGGAGGAGCAATGTATGTATCAGGCTCAGAGCAGAGCACAGCTCAGAACTACACTGAGCCTGCCTCTCCTTTGCAAGCCCAGCTAAAGCTGAGCTTTTTTCTACTGCAGTCTGTCCACAGACAGCCCACTCGCTAAGTTCTTTCATTTTCCTTTGTTTCCAGTCCAGCAAAAGAATTATACGTTCCGCTGCCTGCAGATGTCTTCTTTTGCCAACAGAAGCTGGTCCCGCACAGACAGTGTGGTCTGGCTGGNGGATCTGCAGACACACAGTTGGAGTAATGACTCAGACACTATCAGCTTCACCAAGCCATGGTCCCAGGGCAAGTTGAGTAACCAGCAGTGGGAGACGTTGCAGCATATGTTTCAAGTCTATCGAGTCAGCTTTACCAGGGACATACAGGAATTAGTCAAAATGATGTCACCTAAAGAAGACTGTGAGTGGAGGGGTTGGAACCCTGAACCCAGTGGGCACGAGTGATCCAGAACTCCAACGGGATAACTGTGGGCATAGTGATGAGCTTCTTTCTCTTCTCTGTCCACCCTTATGATTTTCACTTCTGTCTAAAAGTAATCCTTGTCCCTTCTGAAAATAGCCCGTTTCTGCTCTAGNGGATCTGCAGACACACAGTTGGAGTAATGACTCAGACACTATCAGCTTCACCAAGCCATGGTCCCAGGGCAAGTTGAGTAACCAGCAGTGGGAGACGTTGCAGCATATGTTTCAAGTCTATCGAGTCAGCTTTACCAGGGACATACAGGAATTAGTCAAAATGATGTCACCTAAAGAAGACTGTGAGTGGAGGGGTTGGAACCCTGAACCCAGTGGGCACGAGTGATCCAGAACTCCAACGGGATAACTGTGGGCATAGTGATGAGCTTCTTTCTCTTCTCTGTCCACCCTTATGATTTTCACTTCTGTCTAAAAGTAATCCTTGTCCCTTCTGAAAATAGCCCGTTTCTGCTCTAGNACACCATGATCATTTCCCTCAACNGGCACCTAACTATAATCTTCATGCCAACTCCTTTCTTCCAAACCCCTTAATCATGAACTCTTTGGTTTCTGCCCACTCTTCCTTACAGATCCCATTGAGATCCAGTTGTCTNNGGGCTGTGAAATGTACCCTGGGAATGCTTCGGAAAGCTTTTTACACGTAGCACTTCAAGGAAAATATGTCNTGAGATTCTGGGGAACATCCTGGCAGACTGTCCCAGGAGCCCCATCTTGGTTAGACTTGCCCATCAAAGTGCTCAACGCTGATCAAGGGACGAATATAATGGTGCAGATGCTCCTGAATGACACCTGGCCCCAATTTGTCCGTGGTCTCCTAGAGGCAGGGAAGTCAGACCTAGAGAAGCAAGGTCAGCTGGCTATTTTCACCCTGGCTCTCCACTTGGATCCACCTAGGTTTTCCCATCACTGTCAGCTGTAGAGGAAGGGCAAGGCCTAGGGAGAGAGGATTAAGGTCTGTGGGGTGTCTTCTTCTCACTGACAGCCACTCTTGGGTTCTATAAATTGAGTTAAATAAACACCGGGGNTGAAAACTGAGCCATGCCATATTTGAGGCAGGCTGTATCAGCTGAATTCAGGTTGTTCCAGAGTACAGAGGAGGGCTACAGGGGGCTCAGATCAGGGAGGCGGGTAGAAGTATCAGGGATGGTCTTCCTAGCCAGAGGGATACAAATGGATTAAACTAATAGGCAACTCTTCATCCCCAGAGGTGGGCCTGTGTGAAGCATGAACTTGATAGGAGACCTGGAGCCCCTAATATAAAAATTCTTGCTTTAAAAATTTTTTTTTCTTATTCCCTTGATGAGTACAGAGAAGCCAGTGGCCTGGTTGTCCAGTGTCCCCAGCTCTGCACATGGCCATCTGCAGCTGGTGTGTCATGTCTCNGGCTTCTACCCAAAGNCTGTGGGNGTGATGTGGATGCGGGGTGACCAGGANCAACAGGGTACTCACAGAGGTGACATCCTGCCCAATGCTGATGAGACCTGGTATCTTCAAGCAACCCTGGATGTGGAGGCTGGAGAGGAAGCTGGCCTGGCCTGCAGGGTGAAGCACAGCAGCCTAGGAGGGCAGGATATCATCCTCTACTGGGGTAAGAAAGAACTGGAGCCNGGGTTGCCAGTGAGCAGAGGTACCCATCAAACATGGAGCGAGAGTTGAACAAACCTAGATTCAGAAATGAAGCCCCTAACTATTATAGAAGAGACAGAAGCAGGGGATTCTAGATCAAAAGAAACCCCAAAAGACTTGAGGTAAGATGTTCTATGCATAAGAAGAAAGAAGACCCAGAAACTAAAAAGATCCAGAGGTCAGTGGCAAATAAAGAAGTTCAGGAAGATCCATTCCCCAGTAGAGAGGACCCAAGGCCCAAGGCATAGCTNCGGTATACTGGGTGTGTCCTGAGTGAGCATTGGACACTTTGCTGCCCCTGCTTCAGTTCCACTTGTCACTTAGCTTTGAGGCAAGGGTTGTTATTTTGAGTTTAAGAATGANGAAGTTGATGCTAAGGTAGGGTAACTACCCAGACTCACGCAGGAAGGACGGGAGCTAGACAGATTCACACCCATTTGGATAGCGTGTAGCCAGAACCTGACAAGAAATGGTCAATCTACTCTCATGAGAAATAAAAAGGATAGACTTTAAATTAGACCAGGGAACTCGAAACAGGTACCGTTCTTTGTTGAGAGATACATTGTATTCTTCCAAACCAGGTGGCAGACAAGCATCAGTGGGCTTGATCGTCTTGATAGTACTAATCACACTGGTGGTGGTGGGCGCTGCAGCCTACTGTATCTGGAGAAGGAGAAGGTGAGCCTCCCCTGTCCATGCGTTCCTNCCCTCAACATCCCTCCTTTATTCCTTCCTTTTCTCTCCTAATGGCCTCTCTCTCCTTCCAGCTCCTATCAAGACATCCTGTGACTCTTCCTTACACCTGCCTCTCCTGAAATTCAGACTTTCCAGGTTCTAGNACNTCAGTCCTGGTCTGCTCAGGATCTGGGNATGAAAGAGAGGAATCCGGAAGAAGTGAAGAGCAACCAGAACGCTCTTTTTAAATTTAGGAACATCACTTCCTAATGAAATTAAGATTAATTCAAATTACATGTATGTGCGGAGTGAGGTGGGGGTGGTGCCTGTGCACTTGAATACTAGTGATCTTAAAAGTAGGAGAGCCTGTGGTTTCCCTGGAGCTGGTGTTACAGCCCGAGCAGCCTGATATAGACTATAGGAACCAACTCTAGTCCTCTGCAAGGCCAGTGTGTGGTCTAAGCCACTGAACCATCTCTCCAGACCCTCTTAAGAAAAGTATCTACTACAGTGAGAAAAAAATAAAAACTATGAGGTGTAAGTTTTTATTGTTTTATTGAATCTAGGATTCTGAGACTGGAAAGCATCTATTTTGGACAAAATTCCTAAAATAATATCTCATCTACTTTTTAGTCACTTGTCTTTTAAGAATAAAATAAAGAGTGAACTTGTTTTGGGGAACATTAAAAAAATTAACACAATATATTGGTGACACATTATGTGACGTGATGAACTCTCAATAACCACTTTGCTTCCCTACTGCATAGTTTTTTGAATGGGCAGTTAAAGAATTCCATGAGGTCCTCTATTTGGGTTTAATTTAAAAGAAAAAAGAAAAGAACATTAAATTCCAATACAGTAATGGAGCAGGGCTGGCACTACCTTGAGGTTTGTAAAGAAGATGGTTTGTCCATAAATGAAGTAAAGACTAAAAGATTAACTAACATCCATTTAGAGCTAAAACTACAGAAAATGTTCATATACTTTTCAGATAATTTTTGAAAAATACCAATAGGTAGGAATTTGAGGATATAATTTTTTACGATGGTGATTTATGAATAAATTATGGGCGACGTCAGATGCTGGTGAGGATGTGGAGAAAGAGGAACACTCTTTCATTGCTTGTGGGATTGCAAACTGTTACAACCACTTTGGAAATCAATCTGGCAGTTCCTCAGAAAATTGGAAATAGTTATGCCTGAAGACCCAGCTATACCACTCCTGGGCATATAACCAAAAGATGCTCCAATATATAACAAAGAATGTTTGTAGCAGCCTTATTTGTAATAGTCAGAAGCTAGAAACAACCCAGAAGTTCCTTCATGGAAGGATGGATACAGAAAATGTGGTACATTTACACAATGAAATATTATTTAGCCATTAAAAACAAGGACATCATGAATTTTACAGACATATGGATGGAAACAGAAAATATCATCCTGAGTTAGGTAACCCAGACCCAAAAGAACATACATGGTATGTACTCACTGATAAGTGGATATTAGCCAAAAAGTTCAGAATACCCATGATATAACTCACAGACCATAGGAAGTTTAACAAGAAGCAAGGCCCAAGTGTGGATGCTTCAATTTCACTTAGAAGGGGGAACAAAATAATCACAGGAGGCAAAGGGAGGGTGGGACCTGGATGGGAGAGGGGTAGGAGAGGTAAAAAAGGCGGGTGATAAGGTATGGGGGGAGAAAAGCCCAGAAGGTCAAGAGAATGAATAGAAATATGCAGCAGTGTGGGGTGGGGAATGGGGGGGGCACTAGAAAGACTCAGACACCAGGGATGTGAGAGGCTCCCAGGACCTAATGGGGATGACCTTAGCTGAAATGTCCAACAGTGAAGAGATAGAACCTGAAGAGATCACCTCCAATAGATAGACATGGTCCCTAGTTAAGGCATGGGGATGCCCATCCATCTCAAAAATTTTAACCCAGAATTGTTCCTGTCTAAAGTAAATGCAGGGACAAAAATATGGAGCAGAGACTGAAGGAAAGCCATCTAGAGGCCACCCCAATTTGGGATCCATCCCAGGCATAGACACCAAACCTTGACTCTATTGCTGATGGCAAGATGTACTTGCAGACAAAGAGTCTAGCATGACTGTTCTCTGAGACAGATGCAGATACAGCCAACCATTGGACTGAGCCTGGGGACCTCAATGGAAGAGTTAGGGGAATGACTGAAGGAGCTGAAGGGGATTGCAACCCCATAGAAAGAACAACAGTGCCAACTAATTGGATGCTTCAGAGCTCCCAGGGACTAAGCTACCAACCAAAGAGCATACATGGGCTGGTTCTTGCCCTCCTCACATATGTAGCAGAGGACTGCTTTGTCTGGCCTCAGTGGGAGGGGATGCACTTGGTCCTGTGGAGGCTTGATGGATCAGAGAAAGGGGACACTAGAAGGTTGAGGTGGGGGGTGGGTGGGTGGGTGGAGGAGCACCCTTTTAGAAATGAAGGGGAGGGAAGATGGGGTGAGGGGCCCCATGGTGGGGGGACCAGGAAGGAGGACATTTGAAATGTAAATAAATAAAATAATTAATAAAAAATAGTCACTTGAGCTAAACAAGTTAGAATAGCGTGCTCAAAAAACTTACTTGGTAAATCAAATGAACTGTCAATTTTCAAAGTATTTTAAAATAAAATGTATATTGCATATTATATTAATATCATATACTTCCTTTTATATCACAAATAACTTAACCTAGCCAAACAAGAGTAAAGACCATTATTCAAGTTTTATTTTCTGTTAGGTACAGCTATCTCCCTGAAGCAGGATTTGAAAAAAATAGCATTGCCCACAGGAGAGAGTAGGATTCATATAGCCTCCTAAAACTGTGAGACTGGCGTTTTCATGGGTTGGGGGATTTCTAGAGGAATTCTAGTTACGAAGGAACTTGACTGAGCATTTCAAAATTATTTGGAAGATCATCTTATCAGAGTGCATGCCAGGGCATAGGGTATGGAACATGTCAGATTCTAGAAGACAGGCCAAGATCTGGTCAAATTCAAGTTTTACAGAAAACAAAAATGAGCTTATTTTGACCTCCTAATAAGATGTCTCTAATCTTACGATGGAGTCAAGCTGGTCCATCAATACTGTTTTTTAAAAAGAATCCAGAACCTTTGCTGTGTAATCTCAAAAGATCTTTCAATAAAGAAAGCAACAGGCTGGGCCTTAATATTCCTAATATTTTAGCACGTTTTAATATTCAGGAGCAATATCTTCTCTTCTTAGTGGGGTTTTTTGTTTGTTTGGTAATTTTTTCTGTTTTTTTTTTTGTTGTTGTTTTTGTTGTTAATGTATGAGGAGAAACATAAGATATAAGAAAAGGTTTTATTTTAAAGAACAGGAGATTTAATATCATAGAAACAAATTTTCTTCATAAGTTTTTAGAAAATTGTCACTAGTGAAAATTATTAACATATTATACTTTTATAAAATTATCATGTTTAAATTATCATGCTTTAAATGAGATGAGTTAGTAATAGCTAGAATTTTCAGTTGTTCTTGGATTTCTAATACCTAAAACCACTATTTTTTTCTCTTTGCATATGTGTAAACTCATTGACACTTGTTAAGATATGGAAATGTCCCAGTAACACAGTAAAGTTGTTTCTTCTCAAGGGACAATTGGTGTTTGTGAAAAAGTTAATCAGTTCACCTATTACATGCTGTAAATTAAAAGAAAAAAGAGAACCCAGAAACTTTTATTTGAAGGTGTGTGTGTGTGTGTGTGTGTGTGTGTGTATGTGTCTGTGTGTGTGTCTGTGTGTGTGTATGTGTTAAGGGTGAATAGGACAAAGGGCATCCTCCCTCTAACATCAGTGAAAGCACAGAAAGGCCTTCAGCCCACACATAGGAAAAATTCTCTGAAAACCTACTGAGCACAACTGTACTGAACACACCTGCACTGAATACACCTGCACTGAGCACAGCTGCACTGAGCACACCTGCACTGAGCACACCTGCACTGAGCACACCTGCACTGAGCACACCTGCATTGAATAAACTTGCTTTACATGCACTGACACTCCAATAGAGAGATGTGCATTCATTATCACAAGAAAACAGAGATTTTCTTTGCTGCTACACTTTTCTCATTCTTGACTTCCAGTTTCCAATTGCAGCATGACCAGTCTGAGACTAGCCATAGGCCTCCTTCTGCCTTACTTTCCCAGTCTCTTCTTTTTCTGATTCATTTCTTGTCACTAATAAATGATGCTGAAGCAAGCAGATGCCTCCCATAAAATCCAGTTACCTTGGGCCAGCAAAAGATTTCACAGGGTACAGGACCCTGCCACCAAGCCTCATCAGAGTTTGACTCATGGGACCCACAGGGCAAAAGGAGGGAACCTAGTCCTGCAGGTTATCTTTTGACCTCTACAGGGGTTCAGTAGGGCACATACATGTCCACACATGTAAATTGTTGTGGTTAAGATCTGGTTCTTCCTCACATTCCCATGTTCCCAGAAATAAGACTCAGACTCAAAATATATTTACAAACACCTTGGCCATGAAGCTAGGCTCTACTCTGGCTAGAACCATGACTTAAGATAACACATTTATTTTAACCTACATTCTGCCACATGGCTGGTTACTTGTGCTCAGGTACCGTCTATCTGTCTCCTCACAGCTTCCCAGGACAGATTTCCTGCCTACTCTATTACAGTATTCTTTCCCTTCCCTGATGCCCTACCTCCCATTTCCTGCCTAAGTCATAGGCCATAGGTTCTTTAATCGACAGGAGATGCATCCATACAATACATAAGATATTCTTGCTACAGCTAATCTTGGTTGTCACCTTGAATACACCTAGAATAAATTAAAAGCCAAACCCCAGCCACAAAGCTGGTATCTGTGAGGGGTTTTCTAGATTGGATCATTTGAGGTAGGAAGACCCACTCTAACTGGGGGCCATATCTGCTTGCTCTTACCCTCACTGATTGATTAAGTTAGGGTTTCTATTGTTGCAGCAAAAGACTATGAACAAAAGTTGCAGAGGAAAGGGTTGACTTGGTTTATACTTCCATATCACTGTTCATCATTGAGGGTGTCAGGGCAAGAGCATAAACAGGGCAGGAACCTGGAGGCAGGTGCTGAAGCAGAGGCCCTGGAGGGATGTTGCTTACTGGTTTGCTCAGTCTGCTTTCTTACAGAACCCAGGACCACCAGTCCAGGGATGGCACCACCCACATAGGCTGTTTCTTCCCCCCAACCCAGTCAATCACTAATTTAGAAAACGTTCTATAGGCTTGATTACAGCTTGATCTTATGGAAGCATTTTTTTATTTGAAGCTTCTCAGGTGACTTTATCTTATGTCAAGATGACATAATCCTAGCCAGCACACTGGCAGATCCATCCAGCTTGTTTCTGAGGCATTCCTTGCTCATTTTAGAACCTACTTTTTGGGATTCCAACACAGATTAAAGACCGGCAGCTCCTTAGGAACCCTCTAGGACTCTAGCACCAGATTGGAACTGCTGAGACATCTAGTCTCATGGACTGAACAACTACTAGATTCTTGGCCTTTCCATCAGGAGACGCCCATGGTTGGCCTACCCAGACCACAGCCTATAAACAACTCTAATAAATCTGACTTTAACATGTATTCTACCAGATCTATTCCTTTAGAGAACCCTGACTAATACAGATGACTCTGGGTGATGCTGGCACATGCCTTTAACGCCAGTACTCAAGAGGCAGAGGCAAAGAGTTCTGAGTTCAAGGCCACCCTGGCCCACAGAATGAAAGAGCCAGGGTTACACAGAAAAACCCTGTCTTAAAAAAGAAAACAAACTGAAACCAAACCAACCAAGCAACCAAAACCCCACAAGCTAACTAGTAACTAGTGCCTAGTATTTTATAATCTGAAAGAAAAGTGAAATAGCGCTTCCCTGCCTGGGTAGGTGTGGTGCTTGGCCCAGGAGTGGCACTATTAGGACTTGTGGCCTTGGAGGAAGTGAGTCACTGTGGGTGTGGCTTTGAGACCCTCCTCCTAGCTGACTGTGAGACAGTCTTCTGGTTTCCTTTAGAACAAGATACTCCTTCTTCAGCACCTTGGGGTCCATTCCAGATACAAATTATAGCAGTGTTTGAGAGAAATAACCCAAGAAGAATAGGGTTCTTTTTTTTTTTTTCTTTCTTCAACCCAATAGATACATACTGTGACTTCTCATTTTAAAATACTGTTACACAAGTAAAATCTCAGGATACATTCTTCATCTTACATCCTATTTTATTTTTAAAGAAAAACCACCTTTCAGTCATTAATGCAAATTTTCCATAGAGACTGTGTCCTAAAATGGTCATTATGGCATTTAGAACATTTTTTAAAAAGCCACAAACTGGGAGCCCTTGGAGTTATCATCAGTTGGCAGGTTTGTATCTAAGGTAGAAAACATTTGAAGATATTTGCGTTCACTTTTTAAAATCTGTGTGTGACACACACACACACACACACACACACACACACACACACACACACACACTCCATTTTTCTAGTTAACTTGAAAAATGAGTACAGCCAGGTTGGTGCTGGACTTTATACTTGCCAACAAACTCCAGAGCCTCTGATTGGGCAGGAAGTGTGCTTTCTAGTTCAGTGCAAATCCCAAAAAACAAAGCCCACAGCTTGTATCTGGCAGGTACGCACATTTGCAGTTGTGTTTGTTCTGAACTACGGCAAATTCACAAAACAATTTAAATAATTAATTTCTTACAATTTATAGTAAAAAGAGCGTTCTGGTTGCTCTTCACTTCTTCCGGATTCCTCTCTTTCAT
>NC_034593.1:77523159-77554583 GCF_900095145.1 Mus pahari
CAGGTGTCATTCAGGAGCGTCTGCACCGTTATACTCGTCCCTTGATCGGCGTTGAGCACTTTGATGGGCAAGTCTAACCAAGATGGGGCTCCTGGGACAGTCTGCCAGGATGTTCCCCAGAATCTCATGACATATTTTCCTTGAAGTGCTACGTGTAAAAAGCTTTCCGAAGCATTCCCAGGGTACATTTCACAGCCCNNAGACAACTGGATCTCAATGGGATCTGTAAGGAAGAGTGGGCAGAAACCAAAGAGTTCATGATTAAGGGGTTTGGAAGAAAGGAGTTGGCATGAAGATTATAGTTAGGTGCCAGTTGAGGGAAATGATCATGGTGTCCTAGAGCAGAAACGGGCTATTTTCAGAAGGGACAAGGATTACTTTTAGACAGAAGTGAAAATCATAAGGGTGGACAGAGAAGAGAAAGAAGCTCATCACTATGCCCACAGTTATCCCGTTGGAGTTCTGGATCACTCGTGCCCACTGGGTTCAGGGTTCCAACCCCTCCACTCACAGTCTTCTTTAGGTGACATCATTTTGACTAATTCCTGTATGTCCCTGGTAAAGCTGACTCGATAGACTTGAAACATATGCTGCAACGTCTCCCACTGCTGGTTACTCAACTTGCCCTGGGACCATGGCTTGGTGAAGCTGATAGTGTCTGAGTCATTACTCCAACTGTGTGTCTGCAGATCCNCCAGCCAGACCACACTGTCTGTGCGGGACCAGCTTCTGTTGGCAAAAGANGACATCTGCAGGCAGCGGAACGTATAATTCTTTTGCTGGACTGGAAACAAAGGAAAATGAAAGAACTTAGCGAGTGGGACCAGTCTGCCAGACAGACTGCAGTAGAAAAAAGCTCAGCTTTAGCTGGGCTTGCAAAGGAGAGGCAGGCTCAGTGTAGCTCTGAGCTGTGCTCTGCTCTGAGCCTGATCCATACATTGCTCCTCCCACTTGTTGCTGCAAGCCAGGAAGCCCACCTCCACCCGCCCACTACTGCACAGTGCTTTTAGCCAGCTTCTTTCCCTTCCTTCTCTAGTTGGTTCTGTGTGCGTTTTTATTCACTCACCTTCAGATTGTCCCCAGACCTGTAGGATTGCCCACAGCAACAGCCATGGTAGGTACTGCATAGCGCCAGAGGTTTACTCCGTCCTGGGCTCAGACTTCTGAGTTTCACTCTGTTCCCTGCCCAGAGCACAAAGGCACTGGGGTTCTTGGAGCAGAGCCTGCCAAACCCGGAAGGACGTTACTCTTTGACAAAACCAACCTCCCTGGCATTTGAGAGCTGGAGTGCAGCTTTAATCAGAACCGCTACACAAACCACTTAAAAAAAAAAAAAAAAAAAAAAGTCTTTCCGTTATACTAAAGAATGAGCTTGAGACTGCTGTCTCAATATTGAAAGCAAGACAAAGTTGTATTTATGTTACAACTCTGACGGTATTAAAAATGCAAGGGGAAAAATAGAAGGGAAGTTTTGGCCTAGCTAGCAGGGACTATCTGCAGGTGCTCCATTGTACACGTTTGGATCCTCCCAGATATCCCTAAATATCACATTAAAATAATGATAATTTTAATAATAGATGTGATTCTTATAGTGGCTCATTGAGAGGATAGGACTACGGGGGTTAAGTTCCTTCATAGCTTTTGTGTGCCCAGGTTCCCATGTCAGATTTCCCCCCCTTACCCTGGTTTTCTCCCTCGCCTTACCTGCTCTCTGACATTCCAGACTCCATTTTGGGAGAGAACAGTCATATTTTATTTTGTTCTATATATTGTACTCTGTCATGATTTGCGAAAATCGAAGACTTGTGGCAGTCTGATGTGAGGAAAGCTAAAAGTGACGAGATGTGCCCCCTCGAAGTGCCACAGCACAGTGAAGACCGGTGCAGCACACCTGCAGACAGACGTCTTTCCCTCTTACTCTCAAAGAACGAACCTCTTGTTTTTGAGAACAGAGGTACGATTACAGGGCGTGCCTGTGAGTTTGTATGGCCATTCCCAACTTCTCTCCCTTAAAACGAGTAGTGACAAAAACAGTTGCTCAAAATTTCAGTTACCGTGAGAAAGGAGAAGTCGTCCCCCGTGAATCGGATTCCTGCAGCATCCTGATACCATCTTCCTCGTTCCTTTTTAGTCACCCCAATGTATGCTTTGCTCTGTCTTTTTGCCTTGTCTCCTAAGTAGGTCTCTTCTCTATGTCTCCACCCTTAACATCACCCCACCCTTCTGCTTCAACTACATGAAATACCTTTCACAAGGTAGAAAAAAATCCATCATCGGTATAGCCTAGAGGATCATTCTGGTCCTGTTCTGGCTTGCCTTGGAGCATCGTTTGGGACCCTACTCTCAGTCTCACATGTTTTCAGTCCCTTAGATACAGCTTCTTCCTCAGATCTCTGCACAGACAGACCCCTTGGGGAACTCTTGCCTCCAAGAGCCTGCCTAGAGTCCACTCAGACTTCACACTCCAAGGTAATGTTCTCAGAGAGCCTTCTCAAGCTTCCCAGACAGTGTGAATAAAGGCAGGAAAGCTAGCCGGCTCATCTCCACACACTGGGCGGCAGCTGCCTTTGTGGGCCTTTCTTCCTAACACATAGGCCTTGTAATGACAGAAATGTTAGTTTGACCCTTGTCCCCGCTATATTCAAGCTGGAGGCTTGTCAGAACACAAGAATCACATTGCCTAACCAGACTCCTCCCATTCTGCCTTCACCAACACTTCTCTCCTGGGCCCCAGTGTTGTAAGAGTCCTAGAGGGCAGGCTTCTCCCTCCTGGCTGTGCTCCTGGAGGTGGCTCTAATCCGCTAGACCGGATTTTACTGGATATTGCTCCCAATAGTTTGACATTCCTTCTGTCTCCTCTTACTTCTGATTCTGATAATTTGGGTCCTCTTGTTCTTTCTTTTGGTCAATTAGGTCAAGATTCTGTTGATTTTGTTGTTTATCTTCTCAGAGAACCAACTCAGACTCACTGATTTTTTTTTTTTTTTTGTATTGTTTTCTGTGTTTCTATTTTATTGATCTGCTCTGGTATTCGTTGTTTGTTATCTACTGAACTTGGGATTGGTTTATTCTTGTTTTTCCAGCTTTTTGGGGGTTGTATCACTAACTTTTTTTCTGATTATTTTAAAAAAGGAAATAGTTTAATTGCTTTTAATGTATATGGGTTTCTTGCCTGCATAAATGTCTGTGTACCATGCAGAAGCCAGAACAGGTCAGCGATTTTCCTGATCCCAGAGTTATAGAAGGTTGTGAACTGCATGTAGGGGCTGGGACTCAAACCTGAGTCCACTAGAAGAGCAGTCCGTGCTCTGACCACTGAGACACCTCTCCAGGCCCCCTTTCTGTTTTTTTAAATGTAGACACTTAGAGCTATGAAATACCTTCATCAGACTGTTTTCAATGATAGATAGAGACTGTCTGAAAGCATGGGAGGACCACCCCGAAGAAGGACAGAAAGACAAAGAAGGAACAAGAGACAAAAGAGGATGGAGGTTTTGTTTGTCCTGTTTTCATTTTTGTTTAGTTCCAGGAATTTTTTTTCTCTTCTGATTTTTATTTTTGACCCACTCATCATTCAGTGATGAGTTGTTCAATCTCCATGAGTTTGTGAACTTATTAGAGATGTGTTTAATGTCTGTTTTAAGTTTTATTGCATTATTGTCAGATAGACTACAGAGAGTTAATTCAATTTTTGCCGAATGTTTCTAGGGTTTGTCGTGTGCTACAGGATGTGGTCTGTTTGAAGAAGCTTTCATGGGCTACTGAGAAGAGTGTGCACTCTTTGGTGTTTGATATCTGTTAAGTTCATCTGATGTGCTATTCCTTTGTTATTTTTTGTTCAGACGATCTGTGTGTGCATTACAGAAAGTGAGGGTATTGAAATCGCTTATTATGAATGGGTTGACATTAATCTGTCTTTAATTCAGTAGGGGGTTCTTCATGAAACCAGCATATGGTGCATATATATTTAGGGCTATTAATAATTTCTTCTTGGTTAATTATTCCTTTAATTAGAATGAGTTATCCTTCTTTGTCTATTTTCTCTGATGACAGAAGAGCAACCCTTGATCCCATTTGAGGGGATGATTTTTTTCCTGTGCTATCGGGTGGTGTCAATCTCTAATTCTAAGATGAGTTTCTTGTGTTCAGCAGAAACTGTTTTTTTTTTTTTTTTTTTTTTTTTTTTTTTTTTTTTTTGAGACAGGGTTTCTCTGTATAGCCCTGGCTGTCCTGGAACTCACTTTGTAGACCAGGTGGGCATCGAACTCAGAAATACGCCTGCCTCTGCCTCCCAAGTGCTGGGATTAAAGGCGTGCACCACCATGCCCGGCCCTGGATTTTGGTTTTTAATCCATTCAGCCAAGCTGTGTCTTTTGATTGGAAAGTTAAAGCCATTAACATTTAAAGTTATTAGTGAAAGGTTTATATTGGTTACAGTCACTTTGAAGTTTTTGTTTGCTTGCTATTTGTGTTCTTGTTGTACTTTATATTTCAATAATTATAGCTTCACTTTTTTTTCTACAGGCCCTTCACTGTACTTACCTCTATCTTTAGTCTAAAGAGTTATTTCTTGAATTCTGCTTAGGATTGGTTTGCTAGATATAATTGTTTTAGCATGTTTAGGTTACCGAAATGTTTTCTTTCTTTTTCATCTATGGCAGTTTTTTTTGTTTTGTTTTTATTTGTTTGTTTTGTTTTTTGTTTTTGAGTACAGTAGTCTGGGTTGTTAGTCATGATCCTTTAGAACGTGGAGTCCATTGTTTCAGGTTATTGTGGCTTTTAAGTTCCCATTGAGAAATCAGGTATTATTCTAATGAGTTTTGCTTTATATATGTGGCTTGTATTTTTCTCATAGCTTTCAATACTTTCTTTGTTCTGTATAGTTAGTGTTTTAACAATAATCTGCCAGAAGCGGTTTCTTTTCTGGTCTTGTCTACTTGGGGCTTCTTGCATCTGTGTGGATATGTCATTTTTTAGCTGGGAGAAGTTTATGATTTTGTTAAAGATCTGGTATATACATTGTCTTCTTCCTCATCTATGATTATAATTGGAACATGGTGTCCACATTTTCTGCTTGTTCTTTTTCTGTTTTGTTTTTGTTTTTGTTTTTGTTTTGTTTTGTTTTTTAATTTTTCAGATTCTTTCTTTGCATGGCCTAACTCCTCTGCTTTATCTCCGGGTCCTGATATCTTGTCTTCCATTTGATCCGTTTTTCATGTATGCCTTTCCTATGAGTTTTTTAGTTATCGTGTTTTTCAATTCCATCTCATTTTAGCTGAGTTTTCTTCGATGTTTCTATCTTTTTATTGAATTTGGTTCTCAGATCCTGGATTATCTGTGCTATTACATCCTTCCTGTATTTGTGTTTTCTTGAATACCATTCAGGCATTTATTCTTTTTGGGTTCATTTTCTTTATGTTCACTGAGCTAGTTGTGTCTTCTTTAAATTCCTGAAATCTTTGATGATGTTTATGATTTTTAAAAAGATTCTGTGTTATGGGGTTCATATGGGCATTTCTCACTGGAGAACATTTCTATAGGACTGGTGGATTTTGAGGCAGGCATACTGTCTTGATCGGTCGTGTTTTTATGGTGTGACATATAAGCTTCTTCTGTTGGTTGTGAGTCTGAGGTCCACACAGCGGGTTAGGCTGGGCACATAGGATTGCTACCTGGCCTGAACCTGGAGGTCAGGAGAGATGCAGACAGGACTCATCAGGCTGGGCCAGGCATGTTTGCTGTACCTGGTGTAGGCCTGGGAGTTGGGGAGATCTCTGCAGTGTCCAATCCCAGCAGACTCATTAGTCTGGGCCAGAGCACAAGATGTGTGGGTCTGGCTGAGCCTGGCATGTGGGTCTGGCACAGCAGCTAAAGGGTGCCTGGAGTTTGGTGGAGCTCTGCCAGGATGTGCATGTAGATCATCTACATCTCTGTACCATATGGGCTGACAAAAGAATGGCTGGTAGGACAGATAGAGGGTCTGGTGAATTCCAAAGGGAGAGCAAAGGTCCAAGGGAAGGTCATGGTCTCTAGCAAGTGGCCAAGGGCAGACTGGAGTTGATCCACCTTTAGTTCTTGGGATGTGAATTTTCATGACATATCTTCTAACTTTTTGGCTAATACAACTTGTCTTTCTAGCATCTTCACAGAAAGCCTTGTTAAAGTTTTCCATTTCCCCGTGTAAATGCCCTTGTGTGATCTGTATATGAGCATGAGACTAGATAGCTTAGAGACATAGGGAAACCCAAACACTACTGTTTTGCTAAAGGGACGTACCAATAAAATGACTCCTGATGGCGTTCTGCTGTACTCATAGGTCAGGGTGTTGCTCAGCCACTGTTGAAGAAGCTTCTTCTGCAGAAGATGGGAAGAAAAACAGAGATACTCAGCTGGACAATGTGCAGAGAGTGACACACATTGGAAAACTCTGTCCTTAGTGGAGCGTCACCACCAAATTCCTCCCCTCAGGGCTCAGGGAACCCTGCGGAAGAAGAGGCAGAAAGATTGTAAGAAACCGGGCTGGAGAGATGGCTCAGCGGTTAAGAGCACTGACTGCTCTTCCGGAGGTCCTGAGTTCAATTCCCAGCAACCACATGGTGGCTCACAGCCATCTGTCATGGGGTCTGATGCCCTCTTCTGGTGTGTCTGAAAACAGTGATGTACTCAAATGTATTAAACAAACAAACAAACAAACAAACAAATAAATCTTAAAAAAAAAAAAAAAGATTGTAAGAAACAGAGGGGGTGGAGAACACCAAGAAAACAAGGCCTAAACCCAGCGGGACTGATGCACATATGAGCTCGCAGACTGTGGCAGCATGCAGAGGGCCTGCACAAGCTGTACCCAACAGGGACCTAGCACTGTGGGGAGAAGTGGACACAAGCTCACATCCCTAGACTAGAAGCTCTCTCTAACTGATAACCACTCACAAATGAGAAATTAACCTTTTACCAGTGGAGTCTCACTCCTAAGGCCAGGCCCCGTGCTCAGCAGTAGATGGCTAACGGACAATAAACTCAACGGTAGTTTCTGAGGTTCTTAGTCTCAGAATGCCCCGTTGGAGCTTGTCTTTCCTTTTTTTTCTACCTTACAGGTCCTTTGCATATGTATCATGGTTTTTGGTTTTGAGTTTTTATGAGATTTCTGTTTTTGTGAGTTTGTGTGTCTCTGTATCTCTATATGCCTCTGCAGCTTTTTCTTTATCTATTTTTTCTTAGATTTGTTTGTTTTGTCCTATTCGGTTTGTATGCTTTTCCTTTATCTAATTTTATATTAATATCATCATCATCATCATCATCATCATTATATGCTTATTTGTATCCTAATGTGAAAGAAAAAGAAAGGATGTGGATTTGGGTAAGGGGAATACGTGGGGAGGATCTGAAAGGAGTTGGGGGAGGGGACCATAATCAATATATTATATTTTAAAAACCTATTTTCAATTAAAACAAAATTGTATCACAATTTTTTCTGCCAGAACTCTTAGAGAATCAGTTGGATAGTTCTTAATTTGTAGTCAATGTTGTCCTTAATTTACCAGCTGTGATTCACTGTATATAGATAATAAAATGTATTCTCAAACCAGAACATTTCACAAGCCTGAGGTTTTAATTCCTTCCGGATATCTTTTGTTCTTCTAAATCTTATCTAAGAATCTATCAAAGTTTCTCGTCCCCAAACATGGCTTTAAAACAAAATACCCTTATACTTTTGTTGCAGAACATATGCATGCCAGGGGACCCTTCTGAAAGAGGAGACCTCTTTTTTAGGTTGTCACTTCTCATCATCCCATGGCAGAGTCTACTGGCCCCTCATGGATGTTAGAAAGTATTGCCCAGCATGTAGAACCAGAAACAATACAATATCACATAGTCAGCTCACTCTTACTATTATAGATTTCTGCCTCCCTTTTTTGGTAGGCAAGCTTCTTTGAGTTTATATACAAAATGAGCATTCTAAAATCAGTAGCCTTCCCCCATAATGATGACAAACAGATGGAGAAAGACCAATCAAGGAAACCAATTTTTCATAGTAGCCTCAGGAAAAATAAAATATCTCATGATAACTCTAACCTAATAAGTGAAAGACTTCATGTAATAAAAACTTTAAGACATTGAATGAAGAAGTTGAAGAAGACACAGAAGATGGAAAGATTTTCCATGTTCATTGGTTGGAAAGACTGATATAGTAAAAATAGACACCCTACTGAGAGCAGCCTACAGATTTAACACAGTCCCCATCAAAATTCCAAACTTAATTCTTTGCAGAAAATGAAAAGCAATTTTCAGCTTCATAGGCAAACAGGCACGCGCGCGCGCGCGCGCGCGCACACACACACACACACACACACACACACAAGCCCCAGAATAGCTAAGACAATTCTTAATGATAAGAGAAATGCAGGAGGGATCATACCCCTGATTGTCAAGTTGTACCACAGAGCTAAAGTAATAAAAATGGCATACTACTGGCATACAAACAAATACATTTATGGAGTTTAAGACCCAGATATAAGTCCACATGACTATGAACACCTAAATTTTGACAAAGAAGTTGAAAATACACACTGGAAAAAAAGGATGCTAGAAGACTGGATGGCTGCATGTAGGAGGCAAATAGATCCACATTCATCACCCAGCCCCAAACTCAACTCTGCAGGTATCAGGGACCTCAACATAAGGACAGATACCCTGAGTCTCATAGAAAAGAAAGTGGGGAATTGCCACGGGCTGGCTCTGTCAGAGTCACTCAACCTGGGGGAGAAATCAGGGTCCCGCTACTCAGGTAAGCAAGGAGTCGGCGAGTGACAAACAGACACGAACACCAGAGAGAGTGTTAGATCTGAATGTAATTTCTCAAAGCGAGCATCAGACATATTACAGAAGAAAATAAGGAAGTTAGGTGATACATTAAGGTCATCCGATGCATAATGACTCTTTACACAAAACATAGAAATGCATACATAAAATCTTACAGGAACCAGGCAGTGTTTACAACTGGGATAAAAAGCAGTGTTTACAACTGGGAAAAAAATCAGCACTAAGTAAAGTCAGCTTATTCTTAGAAGCCAGGGGCAAGGGCTTTATGCCCTTGCCATAGTCCCAATTCTAGTCTATTGTATAATCCACCTTCTCCCTAAGTCATTGTAAATTCCTGTATATGGGAGTGACTCAGCTGATATTCTAAGTATTTACTCTAGTTCCTTCGTAAACCACAACCCACCTTCTTCCTAGGCCATTGTAAACTCCTACATATGGGAGTGACTCAGTTGTTATTTTAAGTATCTGTAGGGAACCTTCATTTAACAGAGGAGCCCACCAACTTTCTCCTAATATGTAACGTAGTCTGCCATACATGACTAAAATGAGAATTCCAAGTTTACTTTGTAGAACTTGCCCTGAGATTTCTACTATAACTCAGTAAACTGCAATGCCTGATTTCTTTCACTATCTCTTTTCAACACTGGAGGCATTTCATCTGAATAAATAACATTCTTATGAAATTCAAAGTCCAAGGTTGGCTCAACAATTGCCTAGGATATTGGGACACTGGTGGAGGCCAGGAAGCAATGTTCAATCTAACTTAGCTATTTGTCAAATCGTTCCTTGGAGGCACCTATAATAAAACAATACTGAAAGAAAGCATGCAAAAATCCTTCACCAGACTATCGCAAGGACATATATGGACCACATCTGTGTTATGGGATGCCAAAGACTCCAGGAGACCAGTTTCTGTGAACCTTTTTGCCTCAGGACTGCGGCCAAGCTTTTAGACTTGTCACTCAGACTCCACTGGAGTGGGTGTGGCAGGGAATAGTCCTGAACTCACTGGCACAGGAAAGTGCTTTCTGACAGAGCACCTATAGACAGGTACTGAGAACAATTGATAAATGAGACTGAATAGAGCTGGAAATCTTCTGTATGGCAAAGGATACCATCATTCAGGCAAAGTGGCAGGCTGCAAAAATGGGAAATTGTTAAAGAGCAATTACACATATGTTATTGGGTTAATAATATTGTGAAAGAGAAGAGTGCATAAATTGATGACATAACCACTCTGTGATATGGTTAAGGGGAGGCTTTATTGTAGACAGGAGACAGAGAACAGTCAGGCATCTGAAAGAGTTCAGAGCAGAGTGAGAAAGCAGTAGACTGAGCATGGCCAGCAGACTGGATGTGGCCAGATGAGAAGCAGGAGCAGACGTGTTAGCACCAGGACGCTCCAAGGCCTGGCCTAACCATGTGACCCTGGACCTGTGTTGCCAGGACAGTGACCCTCAATCCCACAACTCACCTGGCTCAGTTCCCACCCTCACTGGTGTGACGTCATTCTCTGTATAAGTTAGGGGATCACCCCCTCCTCGCTCTCTTCTCCTCTTCTCTTCCCCCTTCACCCCTCTTCTTCTTCTCTCCCTCCTTCTCCTCTTTCTCCTCTTCTCTGCTCTTCTACTCACTTCGCCGCCCCACCCCCATCCCTGCTTAATAAACCTCTCTCACGTGGAATCACCTTGGCGTGGTCTGCTGTTTGGTTTATCCACCCAAAACATAAAAAGAAGAGAGAGAAACGGTGAGAAAGAGAAGACAAGACATAGCTGGAACAGTAGGATTATAAAGAGAAGTGAGTGGCTGGAGGAAGGGAAGCCCATGAGCTGGAGAAGTGTAGAGTTGGGGTAGCTATGAACCTGTGATACTGAGAGAACATGGAGGCCAGTGTATGCTTTGGTATTCTAATAGGCACCATCGTAGAGAGAATATCTTGTGTATTGTATGGATGCATCACCTGTCAATTAAAAAACTATGGCCTATGGCTTAGGCAGGAAATAGAGGTGGGAGGAGAAAAGAATTCTGGGATAGAACCAGGGGAGAGACTCTATGGAAAGATGTGATGAGACAGACACATGGTACCTGAGCACAGGTAACCAGCCACGTGGCAGAATATAGGCTAGAATAAATGGGATATTTTAAGTTCTATCTAGTCCGAGAAGAGCCTAGCTATATGGCCAAGATATTTGCCAATATATTTTGAGTCTGAGTTTTATATCCGGGAGCATGGGGCTGGGAGGAAGATCCAGGTGTAACTTCAACACACCATTTGTAGATTTTGCCAGTAATAAGGGAAATGACTCCTTTGGTAGAGCGGAACCTGCTTCACAAGTTCCTGAGGAATGCTGGCTTTTGTCTAACTGCCAGAATTGGGGGACATAAAGTTTCCTTTGGACCTGACAGAGATCAATGACCAGATAGGCAGAAAGTCACATAGACTCTCTGGGTTTTGTTTACAAAAAGAAAGAAAGAAAGAAAGAGAGAGAGAGAGAGAGAGAGAGAGAGAGAGAGAGAGAGAGAGAGAGAGAGATATGGATGAACAACTTTATTTTACAGTTTGCTGTATTTAAAGGACAGGGTTGTGTAAGTGGGAAGGCCAGGCCTTGCCTGGAGATTTAGAGGTTACAGGGCTCAGAGCCACCACCGGAACGGATTTCCTGACACCGCTCATCTGACACACTTTCCTTCTGGTTCTCAGACTGCTCTGCAGTATTCCACAGAGATGTGAAAAGCCAAGGGGAGGATTAACTGCACCACAGGTTGCCTTTGAAGGAAGCTTTACAGGCCTCTGTACAGCAACAAAAAACTGGGTAAGAACTCAAATGACAACATTTGATGCTCTAAGAAACAGAGTCCTCAAATGATAAAACATAAAGAAATGCTCAACATCCTTAGTCATTAGGGGAATGCAAGTCAAAACTACCTAGAGATTTCAACTTAAATTCAGAATGGCCAAGATGAATTTATACAAAAAAGACAGTTCATGCTGGCAAAGATGGGGATAAAGGGGATCACTTATTCACTGCTGATGGGAGTGCAAATCTGTACAGCACTGTGGAAATAACAGTGGTGGTTTCTCAGGAAGCTGGGAATAACCTCAAAATCTACCTATATCACTCCCTCCCAGCCATGTATCCAAAGGATTCCACACCCTACTCCAGAGACACTTGTTTATCCATAATCTTGGCTGCTCTACTTATGATAAACAGAGAGTAGAAATAGCCTAGATGTCTGTCAGTGGAAAAATGAATAATGAAATTGTGGTACATTTAAACAAAGGAATATTATCCTGCTCATTAAAAACAAACAAACGTGAAATTTGCAGGTAAATGGATAGAGTGAGGGAAAAAAATCATCCAGAGATAACCCAGACCCGAAAATATGGTATGTATTTACGTAGCTGTTACCTTGCAAGCTGTTAACTGTTGGGGTCAGGTGGAAGTCAGGAAAACTCTCCTTAGAAACAAAAGCTTAAAAATGAAAGCTTTATTTTCTGCGTGTGCAGGGAGGTGGACAGTTTGGGATCTGAACCTCGTTCCCAAAGGGAGATCTTACTGATGGAAATAGGCGTCAGGTTCTGACAAAAATCACACCCTGCAACAAGTCTCATGTGGGGAGTTTATTAAGAGGAAGAGGAATGATTGCATTGATCAATCATATTTTGACACAAGGGGTTAAACAAGGAAGCTAACATTGATGACTGGGCTTTATCCGGGTCATCTGATTTTAGGGTCCTTGAATCAGCTTTTGCTGTTAAGTCCCCTCCTGGACTCCTACCTGGAATTTAGAGTGGTAAAGGAACAAAGGAGTGGGCAAGCTGCACATAGTCAATCAAATCAAGACAGACAGCACTTTTATGACTTGTGTGCCTTAGTTTAGAAAATAGGATAACAGCATCTTCCTTCTCTCCATCCCTTACTGGTTAACAGACAAACATGAGACACCTGAGAAAGCAGGATAGGAGTTGGGTCCTGGGTCTGGGAACATGAACTCAGTTTTGATCCTGCCAGCAAGATGGAACTCATTCCTGAGATGGCTGAACTTGGGAAAATGCCTCTGAACAATAGCCATAGAGGCTAGATACAAAGAAAGGGACTGGGCAGAAGGGAGACTCTCACAAGGAAGAGGAAATAGAATATAGAGTTATGGGGTGTCTTAGTTAGGGTTTCCACTGCTGTGAAGAGACACCATGACCAAGCAACTCCTAAAAGAACAATATTTAATTGGGGCTGGCTTACAGGTTCAGAGGTTCGGTCCATTATCATCAAGGTGGGAACATAGCAGCATCCAGGCAGACATGGTGCTGGAGGAGCTGAGAGTTCTACATCTTGATCTGAAGGCACCCAGGAGAAGCCTGTCTCATGGGCAGCTAGAAGGAGGGTCCCAAAGCCCACTCCCACAGTGACATTTCCTCCAATAAGGCTACACCTACTCTGCCACACCCACTCCAGTGGAGTCTGAGTGACAAGTCCAAAAGCTTGGCCGCAGTCCTGAGGCAAAAAGGTTCACGGAAACTGGTTTCCTGGAGTCTTTGGCATTCCATAACAGGGATGTGGTCCAGATATGTCCTTGTGATAGTCAGTGAAGGGTTTTGTGTGTTTTTTTTTAGTATTGTTTTATTATAGGTGCCTCCAAGGAATGATTTGACAAATAGCTAAATTAGATTGAACATTGCTTCCTGACCTCCACCAGTGTCCCAACATCCTAGGCAATTGTTGAGCCAACCTTGGGCTTTGAATTTAGTAAGACTGTTACTTATTCAGAAGAAATGCCTCCAGTGTTGAAAGAGATGTAGTGAAAGAAATCAGGCATTGCAGTTTACTGGATAAGAGTTAGAAATCTCGCCGGGCGTGGTGGCGCACGCCTTTAATCCCAGCACTCGGGAGGCAGAGGCAGGCGGATTTCTGAGTTCGAGGCCAGCCTGGTCTACAGAGTGAGTTCCAGGACAGCCAGGACTATACAGAGAAACCCTGTCTCGAAAAACCAAAAAAAAAAAAAAAAAAGAGTTAGAAATCTCAGGGCAAGTTCTACAAAGTAAACTTATAATTCTCATTACAGTCATGTGTAGCAGACTACATTACATAATAGTAGGAAGAAGGTGGGTTGTAGCTTATGAAGGAACTAGAGTAAATACTTAGAATACCAGCTGAGTCCTCCCATATACAGGAATTTACAATGGCCTAGGGAAAAGGTGGATTATTCAAGAGACTAGAATTGGAGCTACAGCTAGGGCGTGAAGCCCTTGCCCCTGGCTTCTAAGAATAAGCTGATTTTTATCTCAGTTGTTCCTGCTAGCCTTTATGTATGCGTTTCTCTGTTTTGTGTCATTATGCATCATATGACTTCAATGTACCTTGGCTGATGTGTCACCTGACTTCCTTGTTTTCTTCTGTAATGTAAGTCTGAGGCTTGCTTTGAGAAATTACACTCAGATTCAGCACTCTCTTGTGTTAGTGTCTGTCACTCACTGACTCCTTGCCCACCTGAGTACTGGAACTCTGATTCTCCCCCAGGTTGAGGAACCCTGACTGGGTCTGCCTGTGGCACTACTCCAACAAGGCCATACCTCCTAATAATGCCACTCCCTGGGCCAAGTACTTTCAAACCACCACATGGAGAGAGTGAGGAAAGACTGATATAGGGGATTAAGTGGGGAGGAGGGGAGTTGGGCACAAGGAGGGGATACAACTAATACCAAGGGTCATTTGATTATGGGTGGTGGTGGTGGTGGTGCTGTCTTATGGAAACCCACTAGTGTAAACGCTTCTTAAAATATATACATATATAAAGGAAATCTAAATGGAGTCACCAACTAATACGGGAGACAAAAACTCCACCTAAATATCTTTCACCACCAAGTACAACATCTATTGCCAGGCATGTGTTACATCTAGTTGAGTCATTTGACAAAGGTGTATGATAGAGACACAATCACAGAAACTACACCTGGCAAAACCACACCTCTCCTAGAGCGTGAGACAACTCATAGGCAGCTGCTGTGGGCAGTCCAAAGCAGCTCCATGTCCCCACATGTGGGGTTAAAATGAAAGCACATTCCTAGTTCTATGCCTCTTTATAAATAGAATCCAAAATTCTGACTACAGAAAGCGAAGAGGCCGTCAGAAGGTTAAAAGATCTCCCATACTCATGGGTTGGTAGATTAGTATTGCAAAAATGGCTATCCTAGCAAAAACAATCTACAGATTCAACACTATCTCTATCAAGATCCCAATTCTTCATAGAAGCTGAAAAACAAAATTTTCAGCTTCACATACAGACATAAAACAACCAGGATCGCCCAAACGATCCTGTATAATAAGAGAACTACTGAAAGCGTCACCATTCCTGGTTTTAAGTAGTACTACAGAGCCATAGTAATAAAAACAGCATAGTATTGGCCTGAAAACCGACATGTTGATAAGTGGAATTGATTTGAAGACTCAGGCATAAGTCCACACACACCCATGGATATCTGGATTTTGACAAAGAAGCTGATAATATACATTGGAAAAAAAGGCATCTTCAACAAATAGTACTTGCCAAACTGGATGAATGCATGTAGAAGATTGCAAATATATACATATTTATCATGCTATACAAACCTCATCTCCAAATGGGTCAAGGACCTCAACATAAGGCCATATACCCTGAATCTTACAGAAGAGAAACTGGGGAATAGTCTGGAACTCATTGGCACACGAATGGACTTTTTGAACAGAACATCAATAGCACAGGCACTAAAAGCAACAATTAATAAGTGGGGCCTCATGAAACTGAACATCTGTATGGCAAAGGACAGCATCATGTAGACAAAAGTGGCAGCCTACAAAATGGGAAAAGATCTTTTTTAACAAATATTGTATGCCACCAAATTAAATTTCCAATGCCATTAATGGGATACATTTTTGTTGAGCAACTGGTCAGTGGGATCCCATGAAACCTCCCAAGCTCACTATTGCCAAGAGGATTCATTGCTCCATGATGGTAAGTGCCTATTCTTGAAAATAGTATTTATGTCATGTAACATGCACAAATTGAGCTGGTGGTTAACTAGAGGCTCCACCCCTACTGACTAGATTTCATGGTACTGAAAGGTAATCACAAATGTCACCCAGCTACAAACCCTGATATCTCAAATGGTTTCCTACCTGTAAGATACAGTGGTGCAATAGTCTCACAAGGGGAATTAGCGCGGCAACCCACAAGTGGACAGTGTGAAGAGACTGTGCCATACCGGAGCACTGAGTCCTAAATGGGATGTCATCATCAACTCCCTCCCCTCAGGCCTCAGCAACCTATCAGAAGAGGAGGGCTAAAGATCATAAGAGCCAGGGTTGATGGATCACGGGGAGGGAACGTTCTCTTCCAGACACAATGGAACTGATGCACACCGGAACTCAGTGAGACTATGGCAGCACGCACAAGGGTCAATATGGACAGAGTCCCACACTGAGAAGAGGAGGAGGACACAGACTCCCCACCCTATCCAAGAAGACATCTGCAGTTGACACCACACTGCCAAGCAGACCCATGCCCAGGAGTAGTTAGCTAACACGAAACAATCTCAACTGTGCTTTTGTAAAGTTTTTGTCTTGTTTTTCCTTTTTGTTTGTCTCATTGATCTTTTGCCTGTTTTGATTTTCCTGTGTGTATGTGTGTGTGTGTGTGCGTGTGTGTGTGCGTGTGCGTGTGTGTGTTTGTGGGGATTTTTTTGTTTCTTCATTTAGTTTTTGTTTGTTTCTTCTTCTTCTTCTTCTTCTTCTTCTTCTTCTTCTTCTTCTTCTTCTTCTTCTTCTTCTTCTTCTTCTTCTTCTTCCTTCTTTCTTCTTTCTTCTTTCTTCTTCTTTTGAGAGAGAGAACATAGTTCAGGTGATAGGGAGATGGAGCCTTCTGTGAGGAGTTGGTGAAAGGGAAGAGATGATTAAAATATATATTGTATGACAATATTTAATAAAAAAGAAATTATGTGTTACTATGCCTGATGTTGCCTTGCTCTGAGATCCCTGATTGACAGGGAGCATCTGTAATTCAGGATGGAGACAAGGAGAAGAGGCTTAAATCATCAGAGTGAGGTGCCTTTGCAGTACTGAGGGATTGCAGATGTCTACCCAGCATTTAGAAGATTTGTTACAAAGAAATGGGAAATCATTGCATTGACTAATGGCATTAGGGTTGGCGAGAAAGTTACCAGAAGATATTTGTATCTCTCTTGGAATTGTATAGTAATGGACAGCTCGATTTTTATGAGCTCTGCTAATAGGGTTGTCTATATTGAGCTTGGATGCCTGTATGTCAAGTGTGTTGCTGAAGAAATTATTACATAGACTAGATGTCGTAGTTAAAATTTCTATTCCTGTGATAAAACACCATGAGCAAAAGCAATTCAGAGAGGAAAGGGTATATTTTGCTTAGATTTTCATATCACAGTTAATCACCCTCAGTCAGGTCAGGAATTCAAACTGTAAAGGAACCTGGAGGCAGTAGCTAATTCAGAGCTCATAGAGACTATGGAGGAGCACCCACTGGCTTGCTCCTCAGGACTTGCTCATCTTTCTTTCTAGAGAACCCAATAACACCAGCCAAGGGGTGGAACCACCCACAATGCACTGGGCCTTCCCCCACCAATCACTAATTATGAAAATGCTACATAGGGTTTTTCTCAAGTAAGGTTTCCCTTCCCCAAATGCCTTGCCATAAAACTAGCCAGCACAGTAGGAGTTTCCAATTCTTAGATACTTGATTATGTGATGAAATTCTAATCTCATGGGCTCAACACTCACATTTTACAGTTTAAGAAGGCCATGAGTCCAGGTGGCTGCTCTCTCAGAATATCCAGCTTTGAGTCTGTAATGTTCTCTTCCAGCTTTTCCCTATAACTTACAATGTAAATGTCTTTGAAACATAAGCACCATAGAATAGCCAATTAGCTGCATGTGTGAGTTTCTCAGCCATGTTATCTTATCTCCTGGTCTTACTTCATTATCTTCTCCTTTCTCATCCCTCCCTCCACCACACACCACTTATCTTCTCCTTGTAAACTGACCCCATCTTCATCTTTGTCCATAGAGGTCACTCTCCTCTTCCCTCTCTCACACTCTTCTTTCCTTACCTCATTTTTTTATCCCTTCATCTATCTCATTCTACCTGCCGACTGTGGCATCACTCACATCCCAAATGTAATTAAGCCTGTGTTAGCATAAGAGCCCAAATCATTGTACACTAGCATAGAAATCTGGTTAAATCTAAGGAATCCTGACCTGACATCCTTTGATTAGTTCCTGTTTCACATAGAGGAGATAACACCAATGTAGATTTCAGAGGAAGTGAAAAGTTCAGAGAAAGAAGTGAAACAAATTTAGGGAAGCAGAGTGACCTCATAGGTCAATTCTTTGATTACTAATATTTCATGAAGAGTCTCTATGTGGCTATATTATATTATATTACATTACATTATGTACTTTACATTAAAATTTCTACAAAATTTTGATAAGTACTGTTATTAACCACATTTTCCAGATTAAAAAACCAAGTGTTGGAAATACAAAGTAAAGTCCACAAGATCATACAATTTGAGGGTACCAGCAGCATGGCTGGGTTCTTAAGTATTAGCCTCAAAGAGGGGAAAAGGGGACTTCATTCCCTTCTCTTTCCCATCCTCCTCTGAAGTAGGAATGGTTGAGAATATTCAAATAAGGTCATATGTCCATGCAAACAATAGTGTGAAAATGTTGCTTTTCAGAATGGAAATGAGGGACCCTGGATTCCAAAACAAAAAGAAAGACAGTGATAAAGGGGGAGATAGAAAATGATTCAGGTTCTGACCATTGTGAGAACAGTAGAAGCCTGTCTTCATTTGTTGGCCATTTTGGTTTATTACCATGTTGCCAACTGTAAAAGGGTAAGGGAGAAAAGTCTAGAATGAGAGCGTAACAGAAGAGTGAAGAATTGCTTGTCTCAGCACCAAAGCAAGCATAGACCAGATGCGTCAGTTAGGACAAGACTCTGAAGCTCTCTCAATAATTTCCTCATCAGGAAAGTGGAAATAATTAACTTTTCTTTAGTGTTTGGATTGATTTGTGGTACAAATATATGATGCCATATCCTGTGATAGACAAATGTTGTCAATGTTACTTTTATTCCCTCTGATGATTGGATCAGATGAGAGCTGTACCCAAGCTCTGCTGGGTATGACACGACTTGGGCTGATCCCAGAGCGTTGCTTTCTCTGTTCTAACCATCTCTAGGTCTAGGTCTGGAAGCCTCTAGCTTTCATACAATCCAATCTGCCAAGCTGACTGAGTCAATCTGGCTTCTCTTAGCTTCTGACTGAATTGCTCTGTTTGGCCTCATCCTAACTTTGGCAATATGTTCTAATCTTCTGGCTTTTGCCCATTTTCCGGCTTATTCTGTCTTCACCTATCTCTAGTCTGTCCTTATAAAATTGTCCTGGTAAAACTTCCATATACCACCACCACCATCTTTTCTCTCCCTGGACTGCTCTTAAGTAGCCTTTCTTTCCTGTGCTGGTCTCCTGAGAGTTGGGCGTATCCTATCTTTGACTTATTCTGTCCAATTATTCTCTGATTCATCACATTGTATGCCCTTCAATTAGACATCATTTTCAAACATGGCTGCTTCCTTCTACAAACCTTAACTTCATTGTTAGGGATTAAAGGTGTAAGGGTATGTCTATATCTCAGCCAGATCATACTGTAGTCCAGAGTGTGTCTGCATTCCAGCTGGATCACGCAGACCTAGAAGGTCTTTGGATGTGATCCCTTGCTAGAGCAGCCATATTGTTGGATTAAAATTCCTCTACAAAATGTATTCAACAGGTCCACAGTTCAGTTCCTGAGTCTTTGTACACACTCAAGCCTACCGTAAATAAGTTTATTCATCTTACACATACACACACACACACACACACACACACACACACACACGTGCCTTACTACTTTCTTTTCTCCATTCTACCCCCAGGCCCTCAGGAAGTTCATCAACTCTTCAAGTCTAACCAACATCCTGCCTTATNAGGAAGTTCATCAACTCTTCAAGTCTAACCAACATCCTGCCTTATTCACACACACACACACACACACACACACACACACACACACACACACACACCACACCACCACAACTACTTTGGCTCGAGTCATTTCCCCCCACCCCCATTTAGACAATCACAATAGCCTCTTTGACCTCTCTGCCATACCTTTTCATCTTACAGTAATTAATCTTAAATCCAAAGGAAGATGTGTACCTTTCATTAGGTCACATTCTTCATCTGATCAAGGCTTTATCATAGCTCACTCAGCTCTTGCCATGGGCTGTGGGGTCTGCCATGCCTCCCTAATCCAGCATGCTGACACATTCTTCTTCACTCACTGGCAACCATCATGGAGGAGCCTTATTTCTCAGGAACTTATTTCTGTGAGTATTTAGACCTGAATATCCCCCCTGCTCTCAGCACTGTGTATAGCCCTATCTCCTTCAGAATCCCAGTCAATCAAATATTATTTCTGAAAGCTTTTCCTCTCCTGTCACTTGAAGCACCTTCTGCTTGTCCCCACCATGCCCAGAACTGCTTTTCTTTGTAGTACATGAAGTACCCCGACAAGTATACCTGACATTGTATGCTCCACCATTCTCTTTCATTCCCCACTATGTGTTACTGTAGTGAAATTGAGGATGCTGCTGCAGTCACTGATATTCATTCAACATCTAGATCATCACAAAGCAAGTCTTGGGAAATCAGCAAAGTGTCTCTCAGATTCATTTATTGAGCACAACCTGAGATTTTTTTCCTTCATAGAGAGTAAAGAAATAAATATTTAAAATAAAATTTCACTTTAAGAAATAGCTTCTTAGGTACTTCAATGATGTAAATGGGTATGGCAAACTCTATACCTGTTTGTAATAATGCTGTGCCAGTCAGAGTTAATGGTTGACAACATAATGCATGGGGTAAGTGTGACCTAGCTGTTGGTCAGCATGCAAAATGTAAGGTGAATTATTACAAGTTGGTATATTTACACTTTCAAGTTGGTATATTTTGTGTAAGGATCAATGAGTGTACATTTTCTCAAATTTGATATAGATGAAACAGAACAATACCCTCCAATTAATTTGATCATTAACTTTTTTAATGTGTAAGTGACACACTCCTCTTTATTGTTACTAAGGTTTCACCAATATCTTTCATTACAGAGCATTTCACTTGCTTAATTCCACTATTGGCCATGGTTTGGGCCCTGCAAACTCCCTTCCCCTTCCCCTCAAAGGGAACTCCTTTGTATGTGGCCCCACTCTCATCCCTGGTGTGCAGGTCAGACTGGCTCTGCTCCCAGATCTTCTTAGGGTTCAGCTCCTTGTCAGGCTCTCCAGGGAAAGCATCAAAAGTAATTCTGTCTCCAGGAAGGGACCCGTTGGGAGGGGCCAGAGTCTCCACTTTCTCTGGTGAACTGGCACCCATCACCATGGCTTGAGACAGTACTCCCTGCATTTTTGCAGACTTCAGTTACAAAGTAAGACCACCATCCGATTTTGCATCTCTTCTAGAGGAACATGATTCACCAGTGCACTGATGAGCGTTGTTGGGACTGCTTCTCCCACTTCTACTTCTACATACAATGAATCTGCATCCGGGTGTTTTTTGGCAGTAATGTACAACCAGTTGGAAGATCCAGGGTGATAGGGTTTATAGGCTTAGAGTCAGCACTTGCTGCTGCCCACTGCTGCGTCTTCTCCTTTTTCTCTCCTTTCTTTTCAGTTTTCTCTTTTACCTTCTTTTCTTCTCCCTTTCCTTTAATCTGTTCTTTTGTATCAGAAGAGGTGGCTATTGTTACTAATGGAGGCTGTATCACACTTTCAGAAACAGTACAATTAGTCTCTAGTGAAGTACTCGACAACGGAACTGGTATTTGCTGCTTCTCTCCATTATGAATTTCTGCCTGAAGTAGCTCTTGCTTTAGTTCTTCTCTTTCTTTCTTTCTTTCTTTCTTTCTTTCTTTCTTTCTTTCTTTCTTTCTTTCTTTCTTTCTTTCTTTCTTTCTTTCTTTTTATTATTTTTCGAGACAGGGTTTCTCTGTGTAGCCCTGGCTGTCCTGGAACTCACTCTGTAGACCAGGCTGGCCTCGAACTCAGAAATCCGCCTGCCTCTGCCTCCCAAGTGCTGGGATTAAAGGCGTGCGCCACTACGCCCGGCTCTTTTATTTCTTTTTTCAGTTTAGTATTTTCAACTCGAAGTTTCTTTTCTCCTTTCAAAGTTACCTGAAAAATTGCTTTCTCCTTGTGAAGAGCAACCTGCTGCTTGAGATAGTCAGTGCTCTGATCCGCCTCTGTAACCTTCTGCTCCTGCCTCTTCAGAACTGCATCATTAGTTGCCATCTTTCCCCAGACTCTGCAGAAAATCATGAAGCAGTGAAGTGCAGCTCTTGAGCAGCCTCAGCCAGGTGTTGGAAGGAACTTTGTTTTCTTTTTTTCTTGTTTTAATAAAACCACAATTAGCTAACGACAAAACAGATAAAGTTTGATTTTACTGTGTGTTCATTTCCTTGCTTGTAATCTGGAAATATTAGTATCTGTTTTATAGGGAATTAGTGAGGTTTAAGAGACCAGGCGCAGAGAGTGTTTAGTGTGCTGGTGGGTACAAACTAGGTGTCAAGAAATGCTAGCTGTTTCTGCCTTTTTATTTTTAAATTTTATTTATTTGTTTGTTTGTTTGTTTGTTTATTATGTATTCAGTGTTCTGCCTGCATATCTATGCCAGATCTCATTACAGATGGTTGTGAGCCATCACATGGTTGCTGTGAACTGAACTCAGGGTCTTTGGAAGAGCAGTCAGTGCTCTCAACCTCTGAGTCACCTCTCCAGTCCCCAGCTGCTTCGATCTTAAGTGCCATGGCCAAATAAAGTCTTTGTCTCTGTCTTGTCAGAGAGTTCCTAAAGTACTTGGGATTTTCTGACTGACAAAGATGGTGTAAAGTGATGTGAAAAAAGACTTCTGTGACTCTTGGTGGGCTCCTGGATAGACTCAGAGCGTGCATGAATGAGTCACTATAAAGACCAGCCCATGGTTAGAGGCTTGGGAATCTCAGCTCTGTGATGCTGAGAGAGGAACTGGAGATGAACTTGATCACAAACAGCAAATGCCTTGGTCTTGACAGGTAAGACTTTTTAAAAAGGTAATCATGATTGTTATAATGTTGTTATTAATATTTTTAATGAAAACATTCGAATGCTATATATTTTGATCACATTTTTTCCTTCCCCAATTTCCTTCCAGATCTTTCTGACCCCTTACCAATCCTACTTTATAGTCCTCACCTTTGGAAATCCTCTTGTCACCCTGAGTTGCTTATTAGGTACCTAACTGCTACAGTTATTCAGATTGTAGTACACATACTGATGTTGAAAAATGACCTTCATCATGAAAATGAAAATATCCAGGCTGGAGAGATGGCTCAGCGGTTAAGAACCTCTTCCAGAGGTTCTGAGTTCAATTCCCAGCAACCACACGGTGGCTCACAACCATCTGTAATGGGATCTGATGCCCTCTTCTGGTGTGTCTGAAGACAGCTACAGTGTACTCATATAAAAAAATAAATAAATCTTAAAAAAGGAAAATGAAAATATCCAATATTTGTCTTTTGGGGTTTAGTTACCTCACTCAGAATGATTTTTTTTAAGCTTTATCCATTTACTTGTGAATTTTCTTTCATTTTCCTTAACATCTAAATAATATCCCGTTGTGAAAATATGCCACATTTTCATTATCCAATCATCAATTGATATACATCTAGGCTGTTTCTATTATCAGTAGACTTTCTGGCTATTATCACTAGGGAATGAGCACGGCTGAGCAAGTGCCTCTGTAGTAGGGTGTGGAGTCCTTTGTGTATCTGCCCAAGAGCGACATAGCTGGATATTGAGGTTGATGTATGTCTTAGTTTGAGTTTTACTGCTGTGAACAGACACCATGACCAAGGGAAGTCTTATAAAAAACAACATTTACTTGGGGCTGGCTTACAGGTTCAGAGTGAGTTCAGTCCAGTATCATCAAGTCAGGAGCATGGCAGAGTCCAGGCAGGCATGGCTCAGGAGGAGCTGAGAGTTCTACGTCTTCATCTGAAGGCTGCTAGCAGATTACTGATGAATACTGATGAGCTTTTCTTACTCCTTCCACCCCAGACCGTCTCTGCACTCCAGGCCTACCTCCAAACAAGCTGCAGATGCACCGGCTGTCCTTGCCCTAACTCTAAGTATGCTCCTCCTGCGATGGCCCAACCTAAGCCACGTTAGCATCACACATCACACCCTGAAAGATGCCCTCGTGCCCAGATTACATCACAAAAAGACAACTCATATGAAAGGCCAAATGTGCCTCCTCTCAAATCCACTAGGCCTATTGACTTGTTCTCCAATGAGAATGACCCAGATGGATTCCAATACAGAATTGAAAAGAACAATCATACACTGCATCAAAGAACTCGGGGGGATTCAAAGAAGACAGGGTACACGACCCAACGAACTTAAAGAAGACAGCAATAACTGTTTGAGTGGTGAGATGGCTCAGCAGGTAAGAGCACCCGACTGTTCTTCCAAAGGTGCAGAGTTCAAATCCCAGCAACCACACGGTGGCTCACAACCATCCTTAACAAGATCTGACTCCCTCTTCTGGAGTTTCTGAAGATGGCTACAGTGTTCTTACATATAATAAATAAATAAATCTTAAAAAAAAAAAAAAAAAAAGAACCCGACTCTTCCTTTCCTAGTGGCCAACAAATTCTAATCATTCCTCAGCTGGGGGTGGGATTCCACATCCAGAGTCCTACCCTCTGTTTTGGGACTCCGGCTGGCTGGAGTTGGCCACAGGGCTTGTGGGTGCTGCTAGTTTCTATGTGCATCTGCCTTGTTGTCTGGAGAATACTGTTTTCTTCATGTTAGCACCACTTCTGGCTCTTATAATCTTTCTGTTCCCTCTTCTGCAAAGACCCCTGAGCCTTGGGGGTGAGCTACGAATGTCTAATTTGGGGCTGGGAATTCTATAATCATTTGTTCTCTGTATGTCAGCCAGTTAGCAGTCTCTGGGGTAATAACCATCTACTGCAAGGGGAAGCTTCTCGATGCGGGTTGAGAGATGCTCTGACGAAGGGGTATACCAGCAAGTCCTTTTAATACTATGACTAACAGAGCGATAGCACTGGGTTCTTTGTGTCTTGTTCCACTGATGAATTGTTGTTCATATCTGGAAGTTCCCTTGTGGAGCTCTGGGGACTTCTTCTGCATAATTATCATAGGGATAATTTGATCTCTTTTGCAACTTGTAGCCCTTGACAATCATCCTTCCTTGCTTGTCTTATTACACTAGCCAGTGCAGTCTGTATTGAAAAGGAGGTGTGGATGATGGACATTCGTCTGTCTTAATTTTAATGAGATTGCTTAGGACAGTGTTGACTGTGGGTTTGTCATGTAAACACTATTATGTGGGCACGTGTTCCCTTCAGTCTTACTTTCTCTAGGACTTTTATCAGGAAGGCATGCTAGATCTTGTCAAGGGCTTTTCACGCATTTACTGAGATGATCGTGTGACCTTTATATTTGAGTACATCTATAGGATTTATTACATTTATTGACTTATATCTACTGAAGCATCCCTGCGTCTCCAGGACAAAGCTCAGTTGACCGTGGTAGATGATGGGATTGATATGAGCTTGTATTCAGTTTACAAGTATTTTATTGAAGTTTTTAATTTTAAGACAATTATTTTATTACTTACAAACTTATGTGTAGAATGTTTTGCTTGCATGTCTGTATACATACCACACACATACTTGTGAAGGTCAGAAGAGGCCACCAGATTCCCCAGGACTGGAATTTCTGCTGTCAGTGCCTGTCCTCCCCCCCTTTTTCTTTTTACATTTTTTTCCATATTCTTGCTTGAGTGATCCACTTCCCCTATTTTTATCTTGGTATTGTATCTTTGACTTGATCCATTATATTTAAAAGTTGTTCCCCTGAGTTTTCTAATTGGGATGTTGAGTCTTTCAATTTCATTTTTGGTTTCAGCTTGAGTTCTCTTCAGTGCTTCTTCCCAGAAGAAGTCTTAGAATGATACTCCTTCGTCTACCTTAAGAAAAAAAAATGACCATATCCTTTTTTAAAAAAAACTGAGTTAGTTTTCTGAGGAAAACAAATTAACTTCAAGCCCACGGTAAGACTCACTGTTAACTGTTTGCTTTTTGTATCTGTGAAAAACACCATGTCCAAAAGCGACTTAGGAAGGAAGGAAATGGTTCGTTAGGCTAAGGGGTTACAGTTGGTCGTTGAAAGAAGCTAAGACAGATGCTTGCAGCAGAACCACAGAGGAGTGCTACTTACTCGCTCGCTCTGCTCCCTTTCTTCCACAGCCCAGTCCCACAGGCCAACACCCCTGACATTGCCCTCAGTTATCTAGACTTGCCTACATCAGTTAGCAATCCAGAAAACAGCACGGGCCGATTTGATGAGGGAGCCCATCGACTGGGATCGCCTCTTCCCAGGTATATCTGGGTTTGCATCAAATTGACAAAAGGAACCTGCACACAGACACATCATATCATGCCCCTTTACCACCACGCTCACATGCACGTTACCCCAGTCATTTCCAGCCAAGAGCTCTTCCCTTAAAAGCCGTCTGCTTTTCTTAGCTCTCAGGGCTGTGTTCAGCCCACTGGGAATACAGGTGCCTTGTGGGCTCTGGGCCGTGCACTCTGCATCTCAAAGGGAAAGTCGTTCTTTCGCTTCCGCTTGGTCCCTTGGGACAGAGAGGGTGGTGTTTGTCCTTTCCTACCTCTGAAGGAGTGGGGATAAGAACCCTGTATACTAGTGGGCGTAGTTTCTAGACATCACAATAGGTCTGTGCAGGCCTCAGCACTCCTGTCTTTCCCGACACCTTTCTTTTGGGCCTACAGATGCTCTTATTGTGCAATATATCAAAGAGTCAGTGTCTTAGTTAGGGTTTTAATTACTGTGAAAAGACATCATGACCAAGGCAGCTATTATAAAGGAAAACATCTAATTGGGGCTGGCTTACAGTTTCAGAGGTTCAGTCCAGTATCATCATGGTGGGAAACACAACAGCGTTCAGGCAGACATAGTGCTGGAAAAGGAGCTGAGAGTTCTACATCTTGGTCCAAAGGCAGCAGAAAGAGACTGTTCCACCCTGGGTGGAGCCTGAGCATAGGAGACCTCAAAGCTCACCTACAGGGTGACACACTTCCTCCATCAAGGCTACACCTAGCCCAATAAGTAATAGTGCCACTCCCCGTGGGCCAAGCATTCAAACCCATGAGTCTGTAGGGGCTCTACCTATTCAAACCACCACAGAGCGTATAAAAGGATTCTAAGATGCAGAAGGATCATGGGAGGAAGTAATGCAGGTGCCGAGAGATACAGGCGTGAAGCAGATGAGCTGTGGGTGGGGTAACAGGAACAGGTAACAGGGTAATGGGGTCACAGCAAAAAAGAGGAAGATAGCAGCTCTGCGCCTCAGAAAGTGACCGCGACGACAGCAAGGGCTGGGAAACCCCGTGGGTACTGACAAGCAAAGGAAGAGCAGCACAGGGAAAGGCAGATCTCTGAAGTGCTTCGGGAAGCGTATCCCTTCGTTTATTAACGATGTGAGTGCCTTAACGCTCCAGACCTGGCAGTTCCGTAACTCCCAGGGACAATAAGCCATCGTCCCACAATACAGCTTAGCCACCTTCTTCTATACTCAAGGACGTCCACAAACCCCCTCAATCCTTTTGCACCCTCTATTCCCCTCAGTGTCCATCGTTTGGAGCTAAATGACAAGCCAGACAGCCTGCATTGTAAGCGTGTGGACAGCAGGTGGCAGCAAAGGTCAATTAGCATAGTCGGCGCAGCAGCCAGTAGCCAAGTGCTCCCTTCCAACACTCCGGACTCTGCAAAGGTGAAATCAAGTTGTCCATGTAAAGTCAGTCCCTATGCCCATCTGATACATAATATTTTGGAATTGTAAAAATATTGCACCTCAATTCTGCGCTGGCTCTTGAGTGTGGTCTCGACTCTAACGACAGGGCATTATTGGCACTATGGAGCTAAAGCGGAGGCCTAAAGCATTGGAGAGGCCAGTCATAAACCCAGACACTCTCATCAAAGTCCAGCATCCTCTGCCACGATGCATTGCTCACTCTATGTAGAAGATACTTCTTAGTCGAAGGAAGTGTTCTCTCTCTCTCTCTCTCTCTCTCTCTCTCTCTCTCGCGCGCGCGCGTGCGTGCGTGCGTGTGTGTGTGTGTGTGTGTGTGTGTGTGTGTGCACGCGGTGTTCTCTACTAGGGATTGAGCAGGGACTTCCTGACTCGGTGTTCTCCATCTGTCCCTGGTGCCTTTTCTGCAGCTTCTCCTCAGCTGCAAGTGCATCCCTAGCTCCTGCACCTCTGAGGATGAGCCACCAGGTACCAGCTACCACAACATCCAGTGTTTTGTGGTCATAAGAAAACCAAGAATGTGACATTGCCCCTTCCTTCAGGGAGCTTCAGTACAGATGCGGAGAAGAGTCTCCCTTGGACTATGTCCTTGTAGAAGCCTGTCTAATCCGAAACTAAAGGGGTTCTGTGGCTAGACTGGCCGGGCATGGCTTCTTAAAGCATGTACAATGCTATGACAACTGACAGCTGGACTGAGGAGTGAAGAGCACTGGGGCCATGACAAGGGGAGACAACCAACTGTACTCAGAGGAACACTGGGTTTAGAAAAGAATGCTCATGGGTGGTAAACAGTCATGAATACCGAGCTAGGGTATTCACTCCCAATAAAGAGAAGGGCAGGGAAGATTTTAGAAGGGAAATAACAAGCAAAAATCTCTAAACTAACCTGGTACTGGGAACACAGCTTGAGTCAGAATGCGCTCAAACTGAGGCAAGACTTTAAACTGTTAGATAAAACGCTTTCCAGGGGACGAAATTGATGACACTGTTGGCAGGATGCTTGCAAACATGAGAACCTTAGACTGATTCCCCCAAACCCACATAAAATGCTTCACAATGAATGGCACAAGAAATTAGACCAACAATTAAAAAGTGGTCCTCATAAAGTGAAAAAGCACTTGTACAACAAAGAAAATGAAGAAATGAGCCAAGAGGCACACTACAGGATGGGAGAAAAGACTGCTGGCTATATGTCTGAGAGAATATTAATATCTAGAATATATATTAAAAAAACAAGCAATCAAATTTAAAATGAGTTATAGAATTGAACGGAGAACTCTCAAAAGAAATATAAGTGACTAATAAACATTTCTCATTAAGTGATCTTTAAGACATCAGAGAAATAGCTAATTTCTTAAGTTAGCAAAGCTAATTTAAGATTTTTGTCTTAAGCTGAGGTACCGCGTGCCTTTAATCCCAGGAGGGTCAGGTGGATCTCTGAGTTTGAGGCCAGTCTGAGCTACAGCGTGAGTTCTAGGACAGCTGTGGCTACATTGAGAAGCTCTGTCTTGGGCAGGGGGAAGGTTTTTGTCACCCCAGGAAGCACGGCCTTTATTAAGAAAACAACGGCTTCAATGATGTTGGGTCTGTGAAGCAAGAGGGCCCTATTCACTGTTGGTGGGGGTATAAGCTGGTGGAGCCACTGTGAAAGTCAGCGTGGTACCTCAAAAACCAGAACTAGATCTGCCCGACAGTCCACCGGGCATACACCTGAAAGACTGCGTGGAGAACCCAGGCTCGGGAAGGCTTAGACTTGAACTTTAAGGCCGGTGACTTACACTTGACTTTTTAGATAGGCGAGTTAAGTTGGAGTGTCAGTAGAAGCTAGGCAGCAGGAAAGACCCATGAGAAAAGGTAGGTCCTAAGGACAGCGACAGGAAAACTCATGTGATTATAAATGAGAAGTAAAAGCCTGGCAAGGGGGCCTTGGCTCACTCCCAGTCTCTCTGCCCTGGCTGTGGCCTGGGTTTCTCGGTGCGGGGTTGGCTATGCTAAATGATGACACAAGCAAGGTGAGGCCTGTAGTGAACTTGGGATTGGTGGAGCTGTCTCCTCAAAAGGATGCAGAGTAAAAAGAGAGTGTGCTCTGGTCTTGCTCCATTTAGGAGGGAGTGTGTTTTCTTAATGTTCCAAAACAGTGACGCTCAAGAGCTGTGGACTTGGGCTAGACTGATGGACTAGCTGTAAAATGCCTGCCACTTCAGCACAAAGACCTTTATATGATCCCATCTTAAAAACCAGGTACACAACCTACAATCCCAGCACAGGAAAGGTAGAAATCAGCAAATCCCTGATGTTCAGTGGCAAGCCAGCCTAGCTGAACCAAAGAACTCCATGTTCCCTGGGAGTCCTTGTCTTAAGAAAGTGTACTGGAAGGGCTGGGGAAATGGCTCAGTGGTTAAGAACACCGACTGCTCTTCCAAAGGTCCTGAGTTCAAATCCCAGCAACCACATAGTGGCTCACAACCATCAACAATGAGACCTGACACCCTCCTCTGGTGCGTCTGAAGACAGATACAGTTTACTTATATATAATATAAATAAATAAATTTTAAAAAAAAGAAGAAGAAAGTGTACCGGAGAACTGCCAGTGATGATCCCCCTGTCTTAAGGACCCTGGACAGTTAGTGAGGCTCCTAGCCTTGTCACAGTAAGCAGCTGAGAGCTAAGAAGTGTCAGCCCTGCTGTAGTTCACCTCTCCAGCCACCAGAGGGCAGAAATAGCCCAATGTTAGAACAGCAGAGGGAAACTTATTGAATGTTCTAGAACTGGAGAAATCTCTTGAGGAAATACTTCCCTCAAGCCATGACATTTCCCAACTCTGAGAAAGGGTAGTTGGATTGACAACAGGATGGCGACTCCCTGTCCAAGAGGAAGAAATCTGCCTGAAGAGGCCGCCACAATAGGAAGAATTTCAGCATGGTCCGGACTCTCCAGTCCTTTGTCACAGTTGCCGATTCCCTGAACAACTCCATTCTAACTCTAAGGCACTGGGAGAGTCAGAAGATGCGTTTGTTGGTCCTCGTTCCCTGCATTAGTGAGCCTCGGCTTTCTCATGTGTGAAGTGGAGAGGAAAAATACCCACCTTATAGTACTGAGAAGATATAAAAGATTCCTGTGAGGGTATGCGTACTGTGTTCTGCCCCTCCATCGGGGGTACCCAGGGCGCCTCCCAGGGGGAGGCAGAACGAAGTCTGGAGAGGAGGTTCACAGTCCGTGTTCTCCTTCTCTGGACCGGAAAGGGAAACAGTGGAGTCTAGAGTGTGGTTCCTCGGCTGTTCTCTGGGTTCCTGGGGAAATGGGTTCAGAAATGGGGGCGGGGGCTGGGGAGTGTGGGGAGTGTGGTGTGGTGTGGTGAGGTGGGGGTGAGGGGGTGAGGTCCTCGTGTCTACCTTTCCCCTGGGGCTTGAAGAACCAGGGGTGATTGAAACCTGGTCTGATTGGGAGTCGGGACCTGGTGCACCAGAAGGGCTGGAGAAGAGAAAGCCTGCTTCCTTCCTTCCTTCCTCCCTCCCTCCCTCCCTCCCTGCCTGCCTGCCTGCCTGCCTGCCTTCCTTCCTTCCTTCCTTCCTTCCTTCCTTCCTTCCTTCCTTCCTTCCTCCCTCCC
>NC_034593.1:77554723-77561561 GCF_900095145.1 Mus pahari
CCTTCCTTCCTTCCTTCCTTCCTTCCTTCCTTCCTTCCTTCCTTCCTACTGAGTCTTAGGCATAGCTCTTTAGCTGAAGGCCTTTCCTGATGCGATCCTTCATAAAGCAGGTCTCCGAGATGATCCTCGCTTGTTCGTATTGCTTTATTTTTATGGCAGATGTGAACACATACGCTTTATTTGGGGGTAAACCAGGGATTAAATACCTCTTGTGGGAAGGAATACTCAAGAAGAGAAGTTCATTGGCTGAAGGCTTAAGGCTCTCTTGATATCTCATTAGCGTGGAGACAAACTCAAGGTGTTACATGACTTGACTGCAAGTGGTCCTCCCAGTGGGATGCCGTGGTTCCGTGTTCCACAGCAGGTACACAGCCAGGTAGAGAGCTGTTCTACCCCTCCGGGCCTCAGATCTCTGAGGCTCCCAGGGTTTGCCCACTCAACCTTGCCAGTTCTTAGGTCTGTCTGGTAACACAGTCCCCCATGCCCTACAGAGGTGTCCTCTTTTAATTCTTGTTCTTAATAGCTAATAGAAAAATTCTTGTTACGGTAAGTAAAAAAAATATAAATGTCTGGGCCACTCTACAAACGTGTGAGAGCAGAAGCAAGCTCCCTGGAGTTATAAGGATCTTTGACTTAGTGGATGCCTGATCTGAAGAAGCCGGCTCTGAAAGACAAATGTGCTTTACCGTCTGTGTCAATGAAAGCCATGTAATAACACGGAGTTTGCAAAGGGGCTCCTCCTGAGGACAGACAGATATCCCTTCTGCTAGTGGGCTCATAGAGTACAGGGACTTGCAGGCCTCAAGTAGGCCATAGGTGCAGCCAGGTCAGCATCTCAGACTTGCAGTTTTTCTCCCCAGGAGATCCCAGAAGACCCCACCTCAGCTCTCAGTAGGAGGATTGAGTATGGAAGTATAGAAGTACTGGCTTTGCACATTCCAGTCTGTCAGCTCTGCTGAAGAACGTCCTACCACCTCGACTTCTATAAGTACCAGCAGTTTTATCCTATCCTCACTGAAAGTTACCTGACCTTTCCCCTCCACTTACAGATACATAACTTACCCGAGCTGCCACTCTCCTCCTTGCCCACAGGGAACCCTGCCCAAGCAGTCGCTGCAGACTGTGTGTGGGGTGTCTGTAGAGGAGCTAGGGACTACCCAAGAAGTGCTAGAGAAAGACAGACTGGGGCTCCCTGTCCAGAGAAGAGGTCATCTGGCAGCAGAGCAGAGGCCTTGTCAGGCTTCAGCTTTCTCTGCCTCAAGTCTCCTGGCCCAGCTTTATAAAACATCTTGTATATTTCAGAAGAACTCCTATGTAGACTCGGGGAAAAGCAGGCATCCGTGCTGTCAAACCCTGGGTCTAAGGGAAGGCTATTTTGTCTCCTTGGTTGTCCACTCCTAAACAGCACTTTTTAAATTCAACCGGAAGTGTATTTCGACCCACCGCTTCTTCTGTTGACCTGGGATCTCCATAGTCATGGTTTGTGGGTCTGAGAGCTTGGGTGGAGACTTGTCCACACTCACGAGCTTCTAAGTGAGCTTCTCATTCCTTTGTCCCAAGCCTCAGCAGTGTTAGTCATACCTTTGCCAATAGAACCCAGTGCCTCTGCCAGTGCCTCTGCCAGTGGAGGGCTCCTGAAAATCTTACACTCCGTACAGCCTGGAAATCATAGCGCTCACTAGACTGCTGGCTAGGTTTGCTTACTGCAATGCATTATTAAAGGACGTGGGAGATGACTACGCCGTAGATCTGTTTTCTGATTCTTTCAAGAGCCATATTTCAATAAAATTGGTCTCCTGTGTAATTCTGTGTTTTCAGTCCCTGAATTTGAGAACATGGGAGAAAGAGTTTGCAGGCTCCAACACACTACTAACCAGGGTCTGGACACAAAACAGCTCAGGACTCCTGATCAAGAATGCTCTCCTTACCAAGCATTTATTGTTATTATTATTATTATTATTATTATTATTATTATTATTATTATTATATGTAAGGACACTGTAGCTGTCTTCAGACACACCAGAAGAGGGAGTCAGATCTTGTTACGGATGGTTGTGAGCCACTATGTGGTTGCTGGGATTTGAACTTAGGACCTTCGGAAGAGCAGTTGGGTGCTCTTACCCGCTGAGCCATCTCACCAGCCTCTCCTTACCAAGTATTAATACCCAGTATTAATCTTCTCTTCATATCAGGGCACCCCCGAGAAGGCTCCCTTGACATTTGTTGAACCTCCAACAATTATAAAATGTCACTACCTTGTTTAATTCTTACACAAATCTGAGGAAGAAACAGTGTCGCATATTGCAAATGTGACACTATAGAATCCAGCCTCTACCCTGGCTGCATCTAGGCAGGCAGTCTCTTCATAGATACCCTCGGGTACCCTGCGGAGGCATTGTCTGCAAAACCCCAGCAAACAGACTTTCTGTGGCCAGGATCTCTCATCTGGGGTACCCAGAATTAACTGAAACCCAAGCTTCCGGGTCCACCACTGAAGGATTTTTCTTGATTGGATCATTTGAAGTGGTAAGAACCACCATAAATCTTGGCTGCTCTGTCTCTGGTTATGGTCCCTATCTACCACTCTCCAATTCCTGCTGTCTTGCTGCCTCTCTGTTGATCTGTCCATGGTTTTAGTATCTTTTCTGATAAACTCTTATCCCCAGGAATCCCATTATATCTTTTGAACACCCCCTACACCTACACATACACACACACACACACACACACTCACACACACACACACACATACTCACATACACGCACACACTCACACACACATACACACACAAACACACATACACAAACACTCACACACATACACACTCACACATACACACTCACACACACACACTCACACACACAATCACACATACACTCTCACACACACTCTCTCTCACACACACACACACACAAAACCCTTCCACATATATCTTAAAGAAGTAACAGCTTGGATTCATAAGCTGAGAGACAGCACACAGGCACAGTGCACTGTAATATCCAAGGAGTAGACTGGGGAGGGCTGAGTTACATGTATCAGGAGAGGTGGATAAGGCCTAAATACTTCTGGCATTATTTAACAGTAAAGTAAATCAAGAACCCCTACAAAACAAGAGAGGAATTCTAGGGTCTGTTCTGGAGAGCGTCATCCCACCACATGGCGAGCTTCCCACTCCCCGCAAGAGGAAGAGAAGGGTTAAGGACCTGAAAGCCTCAGGAGGGCTGAGAAGCTCTGGAAGGGACTCTTGATGTGACTGGTGACACCCGTGGAGGCTTCTGGTAAGGAGAGCCACACACCAAGCTGCCTGCATCTACCACTTACTTCAAGGGGACTGACCTACAGATGGACCCTCCCATCCCCCAAGCTCCAACTATAAAATCCCAAGACCGCACCCCACCACCGCATGTGTGCAGGCTCACTTCCACAGAGACTGCAGCCCTTCAGTTGGGAAGGAACGATTCTGCTTCTGGGGATACCTGTCTGCTTTCTTTTATTTCTGTGTCACCTCCTCCTGTGTCTAACAGGAAGCATCAACCCCAGACCACGGAGCCGTGGCTTAAGGTTTGGGAGAGGGTCAGCAAACCTACTTTACACTTTTAGCCATGGACATGTTAACGAGTAGCCAAAGAAGAGATGACTGTGCATGGCGCTCACATCGGCATGCGGAGAAGAGCTGTCCGGGGAAAACCTGTGTTCTCAACACTTGACTAAAGCAGCTGCAGAAAGCAGCTCAAGAAGACGCCCGCTGAGTCAGCGGTCTGGCGGGCTGAGCCGCTCTCTGAACCCCACTTTAGGAACCTCAGAGTACAGACCGGAGAGATGCCTTAGCTGTTAAGAGAGCTTCCTGTTCCTTTAGGGAATTCAAGCTTAGTTCTCCATGCTCGTGCTGAACAACCCACAAACATCTGAACTCTGCTCCCCCACGGGGTGTAGAGTGCCCTCTTCTGGACTCTATGAACATCCATACACCAGAGGCGTTCATTCACACAAACACTACACGTACACACAGATAGAACAGAGTTTTGAAAATGTTTAAGACACAGAGCGAGTGTCATGGGACTATATGCTGAAACTTGACCAGCTGAATACCTCTAGGTGATGGAGAGGAGACATTGAATCAGAAGCGCACGGTATTTGGTGGCAAGAAAACATGGTCAAAATCAGAACTACAAAGGACAGAGATGCAGAGTCTAAGAAACGTGTAGAACATCAAGACCAATGGTGCAGAGGTGGACCAGTCTGGCCCAGCTTTGCAAAGGGCTGACCAGAGACAGGACCGGTATTCACAAAACTCCTGGAGGACCAATCAGAAGTATTATCATCTTCTCTGCCAGCAACTGTGAAGGACCACCCAATGGCAAGAGCATCATATCCTATGTGATCTCTCCCAGAAGTGACAACAGTATTTGAAATTAAACCCAGAATGATGTCTCAGAGGCGTGCTCACCGTCCAAGACCCAACCTTATAAAGAATACTGAGGGAAGCTAGGGAGGCAGAGGTAGGTATTGAGGACCTCAGAAAGGAATTCTGAGAAGTTCTGTATAGGCAAGAACAAGCAGGGCAGGCCACACTCACAATCTGTACATGCCTTTTCCTCTTCATATCTATTCCTCTGTTATTTAATGCACATTATTGATTGGGAAGGGCAGTTCTATTTTAATCTATTACTCTGTCTTCCTAATTTTCCCTCCACCTTTATTATTGTTTTTATGCTCTTTTAAATAAGCTTTCCTCAAAGCATAGGCTGGTCTAGCTTGTGAGGTCTGCATCTTAGCTCCCTGAGAGCCAGTACTGTATTAAATGGCCTAATTACATTTGTTTCTCTCTTTCTCTCTTTCTCTTTCTCTTTCTCTTCCTCTTTCTTTTTCCTTCCTTCCTCCCTTCCTTTCCTTCAAAAGGGATTTATTTATTTATTCATTTATTTATTTAGTGTATATGAGTGAGTACATTGTCACTCTTCAGTCACACCAGAAGAGGGCCTCGGATCCCATTACAGAATGTGAGCTGCTATATGGTTGTTGGGAATTGAACTCAGTACCTTTGGAAAAGCAGTCAGTGCTCTTAATCCCTGAGCCATCTCTCCGGGCCCCTAATTGCATTTCTTTGTCTCTCTCATTTCATTTTAACTTGGCCCAACCCCCCACATCTCACCCCTACATCCACAATCACCACATCTACTTGTTTCCTTCCTCTTCTTCTCCCCACCAACCTGATATTAATTACAGGCCTTATTCAGAATTTTTCCTTTCCATATATACACATAGTAGTTAACATATTAGCACCTTCATTATTGTCAGTACCCATTTACTTTCTAAATGCTTGGTACTGACAATGTTTTTTTTTTTTTTTTAAATCTATTTTATAATGGGTCTAATCTCTTATAGTGATTGCTTTCTGTCCAATGGAGAAATCCAGAAGATCAAAGCTGGTCCCCTAATCATCATTTCAGCAGAAGAAAATAATAGGTTGACCATACTACAACCTAATTCATCTTGTCTATTGTAAACATTTCCAATGGAAAAATAAATGTGAGAGATAGTCCCTGCTGTTAGGAGTCCCACAAGAAGAGCAATCTACATAACCATTACCTGTATGCAGAGGGGCTAGGTCAGAGCCCATGCAGGCTTCCTGATTGATGATTCAGTCTCTGTGAGCCCCTGAGCCCAGGTTAGTTGATTCTGTGGTGTTTCTTGTGGTGTCCTTGACCCCTCTGTCTCCTACAATCTCTCCTCCCTTTCTTCCACTGGATTCCCCAAGCTCCACCCTATGTTTGGCATTGGGTCTCTGCATCCATCTGCTCCCATAACATGCTAGATGTAGTCTCTCTGATGACAGTTTTGCTAGGCTCTGGTCTAGAGTATAGCAGCGAATCCTTAGGAATTACTTCATTGGCTTTTTTTCCTGGTCATGTTTGGTGCTATCCTATACCTCTGGCTGTCCAGCCTCTGGATCCTGGCCCTCCAGGCAGTGTGAGGGATGGGCTCCTTCTCATAGCTTAGGAGTTAAGCTTGACTAGTCATTGGTTGGTCACTCCTACAATTTCTTTTTCTTTTTCTTTTTTTTAAATTTTATTCTTGAAAATTTTATTCTGGTTTTCCATTTCTATGGTAATTCAACAAATCCTGAATTTCTATGTTAAATACACCAAATAACTTACTTGCTAAATCAGTATACAGATTTTTTTCTTATGTAACTGTTGTTTAAAACCAAATTTAAATTTTTACATATTATCATGGCTGGTTTATGGAGAATCAATTCCAGAGCAGATTTACCTGAGTGTAAGTTCTGTGCCCCTCACTTTACTGTAACCGGTGACAGTTTTTGCTTTATAGCTTTAATTCACAAAAAAGAAAAGGAAACAAACAAACAAACAACCCCCCCACCCAAACCAGGCTCTTTGGCTATTTCAAAGCAACAGTAGTCTATTGAAACAGGCTCAGGATTTCAGTGGTCTTTCATCTTTTTTTCCTCAGGAATAAGGGAGTTTATTGTATTTTCATGGATACCAAGGAAACAGCATGTGATGGTTAGTTTGTCTGTTTTTTTTTTTAATCCCTTATTTTTTATTTTATTTTAGTTTTTTTCAATTTTTATTAAAAAACTTCATTTACGTTTCAAATGCTATCCCCAAAGTCCCCTATACCCCCCCCCAGGCTAACCTACCCATTCACTCCCCCTTCTTGGCCCTGGTGTTCCCTTGTATGGGGCATATAAAGTTTGCATGACCAAGGGACCTCTCTTCCCAGTGATGGCTGATTAGGCCATCTTCTGCTACATATGCAGCTAGAGACACGAGCTCTGGGGGTACTGGTTAGTTCATATTGTTGTTCCACCTA
>NC_034593.1:77563101-77613526 GCF_900095145.1 Mus pahari
CCCAGAGATTCTTTTATCATTGAGAAGGGTTTTTGCTATCCTAGGTTTTTTGTTATTCTATACCCCCTGTAGCCCAGCACATCTTGAAGGCAGGACAAACTATAGGTTGAAGTTTTTATAGCTGTGTTGGAGTCCCAGTCTCCAATGGAAGCCTTGGCTGGTTATAGAAGATGGACAGTTCAGGCTCTGCATCTCCCATTACTAGGAGTCTTATCTAGGGTCACACCTGTAGATTCCTGGGAGCTTCCATTGCTAGGTTTCTACCTTACTCCCGAGGTGCCCCCCCCCAAAAAAATTTCCAGTTGTTTCTCCCAGTACTCTTTCCATCTTCCTCCCCACCTGATCTTTCTTGTTCCTGTCCCCACTGGACCCTAGTCTAGCAGCAATATCTATTGTATTTCCCTGTTCCAGGGAGATAGATTCATGAGCCCCCCTCTTGAGCCCTCCTTGTTACTTAGCCTCTCTGGGCTTGCGGATTGCAGTATGATTAAGCTTTACTTTACACTAATATCCATTTCTAAGTGAATGCATACAATTTTGTCTTTCTGGCTCTGGGTTTCCTTACTCAGGATGATTTTTTTTCTAGTTCCAGATATTTTATGATGTTACTTTTTTAACAGCTGAATAATACTTCATTGTGTAAATGTACCACATTTTCTTTATCCCCTTTCCTCCTACTGGGTTGCCTCATCCAGCCTTAATATGAAGGAATAGCGTGTTTGGCTGATCTCCCTGGGATGCCTGCCCTTTTCTGAAAGGAAATGGAGAAGGATTGGATCTGGGGGAGATGTTGAGGGGGGTGAATTAGCAAGAGAGGAGGGAGGAAAACTGTAGTCAGGATAGAATTATGAGAGAAGGACAAATAAATTTAAAAATAAATGAAAGAATAAGAATGACTTTTAAAGTTTTGAACAAATGATCCAACTCCTGATGTGCCAGTCCCGATGCAATAACTTAAGGAATGTGAAAAACCACAGCAGTTTGACTCCTCCCAAAATAACAAACATCAGTGATTGATAATGAAGGCAAACTAGATGAGATCATAGAAAAGGAATTTTAAAAAATGATTACAGCAGTGTTTGAAGAAGCAAAGAAGGCTGAATGAATTTGAAGAGACTACAAACAACAAAATGCCATGGAAACAATGAAATGTAAGTTATAAAAATGAGATTCAATAAAGAGATAGAAATGCAGAGGAAAGAACAACTGAAATCCCGGAAATGAAATCTTCAATAAGCCAAATAAAAAGCTCCATGAAAAAACCTCTAATAAAGTGGATCAACATCTTTTCTGCTCAACGGGTCCCCTGGGGGCACCCACAGCTGCCCCGAGCAGCCTGCTGTCTCCTGCAAACCTTCATTTTCCCACAGCCTCTCAGCCCACCTTCATTAGATCTGCTGACCTGGAGGCATGTAGGTTAAACTTCCTTCCTGTAGCCATCTTCCCTGCCCACTGAGTCTTCTGGGGCACCCCCAGCTGCTCTGAACCACCTGCCATGCCTGCTGGACCCTCATGTTCCCACCACCTCTGAGCCCACCTCCATCCATACAACCCAAGGATATCCATCAGGGGCCTGCCACACCAGGACCACCAAGGTTAAGCTCCCTCCCAAAACCTACTACATTGGGAACATCCAGGGACCAAAGCCATCCAGATGACTAAAGGCCCTCTGAAAGAACGCAATCAACAAAAGCCAGGGCAATGTGACACCCTCAGAGCACAGCTACCCTATTATACCAAGCCCTGGACATCCTAATACAACAGAAGCACAAGAAAATGTCCTTAAATCCAATCTTATAAAGATAATAGAAGCCTTTAAAGAGGAAATAAATACCTTAAAGAAATATAGGAAAATACAATCAAACAGGTGAAGGAAATAAATAAAGGTATTCAAGACCTAAAAGTGGAAATAGAAGCAATAAAGAAAACACAAACTGAGGGAATCCTGGAGATGGAAACCATAGGGGAGAGAACAGGAACATAGATACAAGCATCACTAACAGAATACAGGAGATGGAAGAGAGAATCTCAGGTGGAGAAGATACAATAGAAGAAATTGATACATCAGTTAAAAAATGATATAGCAGCCAGGCGTGGTGGCGCACGCCTTTAATCCCAGCATTTGGGAGGCAGAGGCAGGAGGATTTCTGAGTTCGAGGCCAGCCTGGTCTACAGAGTGAGTTCCAGGACAGCCAGGGCTATACAGGGAAATCCTGTCTCAAAAAACAAAAACAAAACCAACCAACCAACCAAACAAACAAAAACAAACCTTCCCGACACAAAACATCTAGGAAATCTGGAATACCAGGAAAAGACCTAACCTAAGAATAATAGGAATAGAAGAATGTGAAGAGTCCCAGCTCCAAGGACCAGAAGATATTTCCAACAAAGTCAAAGAAGAAAACTTTCTCAACCTAAAGAAAGAGATGCCCATAAACATACAAGAAGAATACCAATTAGACTGGACCAGAAAAGAAAATCCTCCTGCCACATAATAATCAAAGCACAAAATCTACAGAACAGAGAGAGAATATTAAAAGTGCCAAGGGGAAAAGGCCATGCAGCATGCAGAGGCAGACATATCAGAATTATACCTGACTTCTCAACAGAGATTCTAAAAGCTAGACAGACTCTGGAGAATATGGTAATCAGAGAAGCGAAGAGTAAGGCTCTGGTTGCTCTGAGCCACAAAGGCTTCCAGGGTTTCGTAGCTGCTGTGGGAAGAGCAAACATTGGTCAAAGGTCTGCTGATCTAAGAGGGACATACAAGGTAACCTCTTGCCATCAGGAAATGAACCAAGGGACCTGCCAGCTCTAGGCCCAGCAGCAAACAAGGCATTTTCCTTTGGTCAGTCAGGAGGTACAGAACAGGCAAGAAAATTACCACACCCAGCAAAACTCTCAATCACCATAGATAGAGAAAACAGATATTTCAAGACAAATACAAATTTAAACAATATATATCCACAAATCCAGACCTATAGAAAATACTAGAAGGAAAACTTCAACCTATGGAGGACAACTACATCCAAGAAAACACAGGAAATAAGTAATTCCATACCAGTAAAAACAAGAGAAGCGCACACACACACACACACACACACACACTAACACTAACACTAACACTAACACTAATATCACCAACATCAAAATAACAGAAAGTAACAATCACTGGTTATTAATATCTCTCAACATCAAGAGACTCAATTTCCTCAATAAAAAGATACAAGCTAACAGAATAGATGTGAAAACAGGATCCATCATTATGCTGCATGATAGACACCCTCTTAACATCAGAGTAAACATATCAGAATTATAAAAAGTTTTCAAAGCAAATGGACCCAAGAAGCAAGGTGAAGTAGCCATTCTAATATCCAGTAAAATAGACTTTCAACCAAAATTAGTTGAAAGAGACAGGGAAGAACACTTCATACTCATCAAAGGAAAAAAATCTACCAAGATGATATCTCAATAGAGAACACCTATGTCCCAAACACAAGGTCACCTACATTTGTAGAAGAAACACTGCTAAATCTTAAACCACAATTGAACCCCACACATTAATAGTTTCAATACCCCACTCTCACCAATTGACAGGTCACCCAGACAAAAACTAAATAGAAAAATAATGAAACTAACAGGCATTGTGAAGCAAATGGACCTAACAGACACCCACAGAATAGTTCATGCAAACAAAATAATATACCTTCTTCTCAGTACCTTATAGATCCTTCTCCAAAACTGACCATGTAGTCAGTCAGAACATAACCTGCAACAGATACAAGTAAACTGAAATAATGCCTTGTATCTTATCAGACCACATGGATTAAAGCTGGACTTCAATAACATCAGAAACACCAGAAAGCCTACATTTTCTTTCCTCTTTTCCTCTATCATCCCAATACCAATCATTAGTCTTATTGAGCACCTCTCTGCCTAACTTTACTAATATCCACCAAAGCTAATGTATCAGTAAACACAGCACTATCAGTCTCCCTTTACCCCATGTTAAGGAGTAGTTGTTTTCTAGTTGACTCTAGTCTTATACTCTAGACTCATAATAGGCCCATGCATGGATAATGCCTGTGGCTGCAGACAGTATTCTACTGACAGAAATGGACTGTAGGACTGTAGTGCTCTGAATACTAGTCTAAAAGAGGAAAATGACACCTCAAATATACTATAACATAGTCTATTTCCACTGAAGGAAGGGGACTACTACTACTACTACTACTACTACTACTAATAATAATAATAATAATACAAATTTCAATAATCTAACTCCTAACATATTTCTAATGTACAAATGCCAATGAAATACAAGAAGCATTAAAAACCAAGACAACACGCCCCCTCGCCAAGCTACTAATCTCAATGTAATATCTACTAATGAGAATTACATAGAAAAATTCCAATAAAAAATTAAAAAGAACATTTTAAAAAGTTTCAACTAAGCAAGTGAAAGATCTGTGTGATAAGAACTTGAAGTCTCTGAAGAAAGAAATCGAAGAAGATCTCAGAAGATGGAAAAATCTACCATGCACATGGATTGGCAGGATTAATATAGTAAAAATGGCCATTTTGCTGAAAGCAATCTACAGATTCAATGCAATCCTCATCAAAATTCCAACACAATTCTTCACAGAGTTAGAAAGGGCAATTTGCAAATTCATCTGGAATAACAAAAATCCTAGGATAGCAAAAGGTATTCTCAACAATACAAGAACCTATGGTGGAATCATTATGCCTGACCTCAAGCTGTACTACAGAGCAATTGTGATTAAAAAACAAACAAACAAACAAACTGCATGGTACTGGTATAATGACAGACAGGTAGATCAATAGAATAGAATTGAAGACCCAGAAATGAACCCACACACCTATGGTCACTTGATGTTTGACAAAGGAGCTAAAACCATCCAGTGGGGGAAAAAAAGACAGCATCTTCAACAAATGGCTCACCTTTAGGTTAGCATCTAGAAGAATTCGAATCCATCCATTCTTATCTCCTTGTACAAAGGTCAATTCTAAGTGGATCAAGGAACTCCACATAAAACTAGAGACACTGAAACTTATAGAGGAGAAAGTGGGGGAAAGCCTCGAAGATATGAGCACAGGGGAGAATTCCTGAACAGAAGAGCAATGGCTTGTGCTGTAAGATCGAGAATTAATAAATGGGACCTCATAAAATTGCCAAGCTTCTGTAAGGCAAAGGACACTGTCAATAAGACAAAAAGGCAACCAACAGATTGGGAAAGGATCTTTACCAATCCTACATCCGATAGAGGGGTAATATCCAATATATACAAAAAACTCAAGAAGTTAGACTCCAGAAAAACAAATAACCCTATTAAAAAATGGGATACAGAGCTAAACAAAGAATCCTCAACCGAGGAATACCAAATGGCTGAGAAGCACCTAAAAAAAATGTTCAACATCTTTATTCATCAGGGAAATGCAAATCAAAACAACCCTGAGATTCTACCTCACACAAGTCAGAATGGCTAAGATCAAAAACTCAGGTGACAGCAGATGCTGGCAAGGATGTAGAGAAATAGGAACACTCCTCCATTGCTGGTGGGATTGCAAGCTGGTACAACCACTCTGGAAATCAGTTTGGCAGTTCCTCAGAAAATTCCAACATGTAATAAGGATGCATGCTCCACTATGTTCATAGCAGCCTTATTTATAATAGCCAGAAGCTGGAAAGAACTCAGATGTCCCTCAACAGAGGAGTGATACAGAAAATGTGGTACATTTACACAATGGAGTACTACTTAGTTATTAAAAACAATGAATTTATGAAATTCTTAGTCAAATGGATGGATCTGGAGGATATCATCCTAAGTGAGGTAACCCAATCACAAAAGAACACACATGATATGCACTCACTGAAAGTGGATATTAGCCCAGAAGCTCAGAATATTCAAGACACAATTTGCAAAACACATGAAACTCAAGAAGAAGGAAGACCAAAAGTGTGGATACTCTGATCCTTCTTAGAAAGGGGAACAAAATATCCATGGGAGGAGTTACAGAGACAAAGTTTGGAGCAGAGACTGCCCTACCTAGGGATCCACCCCATAAACAACCACCAAACCCAAACACTATTGCAGATGCTAACAAGAGCTTGCTGACAGGAGCCTAATATAGCTCTCTCCCAAGAGGCTCTGCCAGTGCCTGACAAATACAGAAGTGGATGCTCACAGCCAACCATTGGACAAAGCACAGGGTCCCCAATGAAGGAGCTAGAGAAAGTACCCAGGGAGCTGAAGGGGTCTGAAGCCCCAAAGGAGGAACAAAAATATGAACTAACCAGTACCCCCAGAGCTCCCTGGGGCTAAACCACCAATCAAAGAAAACACATGGTGGGACTCATGGCTCTAGCTGCATATGTAGCAGAGGATGGCCTAGTTGGTCATCAATGGGAGGAGAGGCCCTTGGTCCTGTGAAAGTTATATGCACCAGTATAGGGGAATGCCAGGGCCAGGAAGCAGGAGTGGTTGGTGAACAGGGAGAGGGGGGAGGGGGTAGGAGATTTTCAGAAGGGAAACTAGGAAATGGGATAACAATTGAAATGTAAATTTAAAAAAATCTAATAAAAATAATAAATAAATAAATAAATAAATAAAAATTAAGTAAAAGTTTCAACGATGACACAGTAGTAATTGAATAAGAATGGCCCCCATAGACTCAGAATTTGAATGCTTAGTCATTAAGAAGTGGCCTTGCTTAGAAGGATTAAAAGGTGAGAGGCCTTTGTTGGAGGAAGTGTGTCACTTCAGGTGAGCTTTGAGGTTTCAGGAGCCCAAGCCATGCCCAGTGACTCTCGTCCCATTGCCTGCAGATTTAGATGTAGAAATCTGAAGTACTTCTCTAGCACCATGTCTACCTACATGCCCATCGCGCTCCCCGCCACTATGGAAACGGACTAAGCCTCTGAAACTGTAAGCAAGCCCCAATTAAATGCTTCCTTTTTTTTTTTTTTTTTTTTTTTAACAGAGTTGCCGTGGTCATGGTGTCTCTTTCACAACAATAGAATACTGCCTAAGACAGATATAACCTCAAAACTGAATTTAAAAAATACGTGAATGAAATAAGGAATTAAAAAATAGATGAATGAAAGAAAAATATAAAAATGGAATACAATAAAGAGATCAAACTACCGAAGAAAAACAAAACTGAAAACTTGGAAATGAAAATCTAAATAAGGCAAACAAAAACGTCAGTGAAAATGATCAAAAGAGGAGATATCACAAGGAAGATGAAGTATTAGGAATTGAAGACAAAATAAAAGAATTGGTACATTCAGCCAAGGAAAAAATACTTTTTTAAAGTGCGAATGGTATACGGAATTTACTTGAGATACCAGGTAAAGACCAAGTTTATGAGTCCAGTGCGTAGAAGAAGAACAGAACCATGCGAAAGGTGCTGTGGCGGTTTGAATGGGGATGTCTCCCATAGGTTTATACTTTTAAACACTTGGTCCTCAGTTAGTGCTGCTATTTGGGAACGTTATGGAACGTTAAGAATGTGGAGAGGCCCTTGGTCCTGTGAAGGCTCAATACCCGTGTAGGGGAATGCCAGGACAGGGAAGCAGGAGTGGGTGGGGTGGTGAGCAGGGGGAGGGGGAAGGAAATAGGGGCTTTTCAGAGGGGAAATCAGGAACCTGGATAACACTTGAAATGTAAATAAAGAAAATATCTAATTAAAAAAATCTCTTAAAAAAGGGTTTTAAAAAATAGAGTATGGAGCTTTACTGAAGGAAATATGTCACTGGGGAGGGGCTTTGAGGTTTTGTGTCTTCACCCCCTTTCAATTCATTCTCTCTGACTTCTGCATGTAGTTGATCTATCTGCTTCCTATATGGCCAGCTGCCACCATGTCTGCTACACAGGCTCTCACTTTACCATAAGCCAAAGCAGACACTTTTCTTCAGGTTGCCTTTAGTCACTGTGTTTTATCACAGCAACAGAAAAGTAACTGAAACAGGCACAGGAAATTTTCAGTACAATCAAAGGAGAAAATTTCTCAAATCCAGGGAAAGAGAATTTCATCTAAACACTAGAGACATATCCTATGGAACTGGAAAAGAAACTCTATGCATCATATGATGGTTAAAATATTAAATATACAGAACAAAAGAAATACATCGAGAGCTGCAAGAGCTATATGCCAAGTCCCATAGCAAGGCAGGTTGCAAGAATAACAGCTAAGTTATAAATAGAAACTCTAAAAATGAAAAGGCTTGGAAGGATGAATCTCAAGTTCTGAAAATCCACATCTTCTAGCCCAGGAAAACTGACTGCAATGATTAATAGAAAATGAATAACATTGCATAGTATAAATAGGCTAACGGCATTTATGATCACCAATGGGGTGCTACACAAACTACAGAAAGGGATTAGCGTTTGTTGTTATGGAGTTTTTACTATGTAGCCCTGGCTGGCTTGGAATTCACTATGTAGTCCAGGCTGGTCTTGAACTTACAGAAATCTACTTGCCTCTGTCTCAGAAAATAATATTTTATACTGAAAAGAATAGTGAACACATTCAAGAGGTTATAGGGGAAATGCAAATAATGTTAGAAAAGTAGCTAACTAAGTAATAGGAAAATAAGTATACAGGATCAACAAGTGACAGGGATTAACACATACCTTTTGATAATAGTTCTGAACATTAGCAGTCTCAGTTCCCCAATCAAATCATACAGGGCTCCAGTGACACGGAACAGCAAGTCAAATGATTGCTGTGTAAGTCTAACGATCTGAGTTTGATTCCTGGAATCCATAGAAAGGTAGAAAAGGAGAACCGACTCTACACAATTATCTTAACCTCCATACATATACCTTGATGTACACACACACACACACACACACACATACCATACACACACTCCATACACACACACACCATACACATACTGTAATATACACAGACACACAGAAACACACAGTATACACACACCATACACACATACCATACACACACACCATACATACACACCATTCACACACACCATACACGCATACCATACACACACACCATTCACACATACCATGCATACACACCATACACACACACCATACATACATGCCATTCACACACACCACACATACACACACCATATACACATACCATACACACACACCATACATACACACCATACATACACACCATACACATACCATAATATACACAAACACACAGAAACATACACTATATACACACACCATACGCACACACCATTCACACACACCATACTCACACACCACACACACATACCATATATACACATCATACACACACACCATACACACACACCATACACATACCATACATATACACAAACACACAGAAACATACACTATACACACACACCATGCAAACACACACACACCATACCTACCATAGCATACACATTCACACACACACACACACACACACACACACACACACACATCATATACACACAGTAATGATAATAAATAAATACATTTTAGAAGAATTCTTTAAAGACATAGACTAGTACAGTGGATCAAAACCTGGAATCCATCTATCTGTTATCTCCAAGAAGTAAATCTCATCATCAAAGCTAGACATCACTTGTGGTAAAGACTGTAAAAGGTATTCCAGACAAAGGGATAAGGAAAAAAATCCAGCTCTTACCATCCTAACATCTGCCAAAATGGACTTTGAATCGAAAATAGTCAGAAGAGATAAATGATGTCACTTCATTCTGATTAAAGAATGAACCCTTCAAGAAGACAATCCAATTTTAAACATATACATATGAAACACAAATGAAACCAATTTCATAAAACAAATATTCCTAAATGTCAAGTCTGATTAACCCTGTCTGAGTAAAAGGACATCACATATCAAATGGGCATAACAGATTTCTACAGAAAATCCGATCTGAGTTTCTACAGTCTAATGATCTGAGTTTGATTCCTGGAATCCATAGAAAGGTAGAAAAGGAGAACCGACTCTACACAATTATCTTCAACCTCCATACATATACCTTGATGTACACAGAACACATTTTTTTTTCAGTAGGCCATGGACCTTCATCTAAGATAGGTCATACACTATGACACAAATCTAGTTCCAAAAAAAAAAAAAACTGATTGAAATAATTTCTTTTATCATATCACAATATAGTGGAATAAAGCTAGAAATCAACAAGCAAATCTACAGAAAATCCACAAATTAATTGAAGATAAACATTATACTGATGAATGGGCCATAAAAGAAATAAAGAAAGAGACCTTTAAAACTCCCGTAGTTGAAACAAAATGAAGGGGCTGGAGAGATGGCTCAGCAGTTAAGAGCACTGACTGCTCTTCCAAAGGACCCAGGTTCAATTCCTAGCACCCACATGGCAGCTCACAACTGTCTGTAACTCCAGTTCCAGGGGCTCTGACACTCCCACAGAGACATAAATATAAGCAGAAAACCAATGTATATAGCATTAAAAGAAATAAATCATAATTATTTTTAAAAAAGAAACAAAATGAAGATACACTATGCCAAAACTTGTGGGATACAATTAAAGCAGTCCCGAGAGGGAAGTTCAAAGCCGAGAAAGGCCAAAATAATCACTTGATGATATACCTTACAGCCTTGAACAAGCAAGAGAACCAAAAGCAGAAGTCACAAATAACTAACATCAGAGCAGAAGTCAATAAAAAAGAAAAAAATTAAAAATCAGCGAACATAGAGTGGGGTCTTAGCTGAGAAAACACCACACACTTGGGTTGGAAGCTAGAAGCCAAGCTTGGACCACGCTGGGAGCATCTCTATGGTGACTAGCTGGTGTCAGTCCACAAGACATGGAAGAAGACGACCTTGCATTTCATCTGCTTTCCCGCACTCTCACTGGCAAGGTCGTTCATCCTATTCCTGAGGTGTTGTTTTACCAGTATTAGAACCAAATTCTTTGAGATTACAACATAGACTGAAGATGAGCAACTATCCAGGAATTCTCCAGGACATCAGGGCTGAGATTGAGTTACTACTGGATTCTGTCATTCTAGAGTGAGAGGGACATTGTTGGGCTACCCAGATTGCATTCTATAAGCCAGTCTACTAATATGTGATACACACACACACACACACACACACACAGAGAGAGAGAGAGAGAGAGAGAGAGAGAGGGGGGGGGGAGTGAGAGAGAGAGAGCATATATATTATATATTCTCTAAAAAATATATATATATTCTAAAGTGACAGTCCTGTTCCTTTAGAGAAGCCCAACTAATACAGCTAAGGAAGGCTTAGATCCTAAGGGGTAACTTACTATGTGGTTTCACTAAACTGAGATGGCACAAAACTGCCTTCCATATATTATTCTTATAATCACAGGCAAATGCTACTATCAGTCTTGGTCTGAGAAGATTCTCTTTGAAATTAATGGTAGTGAATGGCATTCATAGTAGCTCAACATGCTAAGAACAAATAACAATCGAGTGCTCAGTCTTAATGGTGCATTTATACCACCCCTGTAAGCTCAGCAAACATTTCCGAGGAAGGGGTAGAAAGATTGTAAGAGCTGGGAGATAGGGAAAAGGACATGATATACCCCCACTGAGATAATGATCTCGGAGTATCTGTGGCAATCTACGCAATCATCTGTCAATCATCTATTGGAGGCGTGTCTCAAGGATCCTCTTTTGTGAACTATTAGCTGCTGATAGATTCAGGGGACACAGAAATCATTGTCATTAATGCTGCATCCCCTGGTGAGTTCACCATGTTCCACTGGGTAGTTCAAAACAAGGTGACACACACCCCCAGTTACAAAACAAAATAAAAATATCTGTGAGTTCAAGGTATTTAAATGACATCTGGTAAAACTCCAACATATCAACAAAATGATATAAAGTTATACACGTTTTCAGTAACTATCGAGTATTAATGGTCTCAATTTCCCAGTAAAAAGTAGTATTTTATTTTGTTGTTGCCTCCAAGAATCAATGACAGGTATTACATTAGGGTAAAAGGATGGAAAGTGTAACTCTAAGCAAAGGGAACTAAGAAGTAGGGGTAGTTATTTTAATTTCTGACAAAATAAAATTTAAAACAAAACTACTTAGAAGAGATAAGATGGGATACTTTATGTTCATTAAAGGAAAAACAATCCACCTATAGGACATTACAATCCTAAGCATATATGTACCATTCACAGGGTCATCCCAATTTGTAAAAAAAAAAAAAAAAAAAAAAGTTACTAGATCTAAAACAACAGACTGACCCCAACACAGTTGTTGGAGAATCCCACTACTGAGGTCATAGTCCAGCATGTTAGGATAGCTCTCCAAGCTTGGTGCAAAATGGAAGACTCCCTACTCCAGTGGGGCTGCCTCTTCTCTGCCTAACCTTAATTGGAGAGTGTCTCTGAGTACAGACTCCTGACCGTATTTGAAGGATGACCCTGCACAGAGCTCCCTGGAAGCCCTGCAAGACTCTGCACATAAGCCCTACTCCTTCCTCCCTTCTGTATGATAATTAAGTGCTGTATTATGAACAATCAGCCCTTCCCACCCACAGTCCTAAGAACCCTTATATACCTTACTCCTGGAACAACAAAACGAGCTGTCTCTCTGAAGCTGACTCCCGGAAGTTCTTTCTCCCATACTCATGGCCATCTAAGCCCTGCTTGCTGCTTCTGTTTCCTTCAAGATGTGAACCGCTGCCCGATGACCCACGAGGAGAAGAAGAATCACATACGGTGATAGTGAGTGATTTTTAATACCATACTCTCAACAACTGGCAGGCAATCCACAGCTAGACAGAAACTCTGGGGTTAAAAGTCCTTAAATCAAATGTACCTAAGACACCCCAGTCTACTGCACATTTTACACCAGGGTTCACAGCCTATGTCCTGACTCAGTGTGCTATGTCCACACCAGACACACAACCAACATAAGTCTTCATGCTCAGGTCTCATCACAAAAATAAAGCAATATAAAAGATCAAGAAAACATGTGCTCTCTCCCACCCCAAAATCTGCCAATCTTCTAGAAATGTTCTTCAATGAGAATTCCCTAGATGAACCTTGGGACACAGAACTTAAAAGAGCAATCATAAACCCTATCAAAGAACTCAAGGAGTATAAAGAAGACACTAAATAAACCTAGAGATCATAAATTCCTGATAGGAATGTGGGCAAGAGGCTTGTAGGGAGGCAGGGAGGTTGTTAGGAGTGGGATATAGAAAAAGGAGGATGGGGTAAGAGAAACCAAAGAGCATCATCTACACGGATGAAAGGTTTAAACAACAAGTTTAGTAAGTTGTCTTAAATTCTAACTAGGCCAAGCATGGCTGCACAAGCCTTTAATTCTAGCTGACATTATTCTTGGCCAACAGAGACTGGTGTGTATCTATGAAAAAACATAAACATGAATGTGAAGTGGATGAAATAATGAAGATGGCCCAGGATTTGGAAACCAAACTTAATAAAGATATAGAAATATTATTGAGAATTTAAACAGAAATGATGTTGGAGTTGAAAAACTTGATAACTCAATGAGAAAACTCAGGGGAAAGTCTTGCAGGTGTGTTGAATGGTTTGAGTAGAAGATGCAGTATCAAGACTCAGATAAAGTAGAGGATGTAGGACACATAAGCAAAGAATACATTAATGAAAACATACCCATGATACTGTAGAAAGAAAACAAATTAAGCTGTGTGCAGAGAATGACTAAGAACACAAACAGAAAAAATAAAATAAAATGACTGCAATCAACACACAACTTCCAAATAAAAACATTAAATGTTAACGGCCTTTCTTCTTTAATCAAAAGACATAGGCTACCTAAATGGTTTAAGAAACAAAATCCATATTTCCATTGTATAACAAAGAACTTTATCTTGGCTTTAATGGTAGACACAATCTTAAAGTAAAGGAGTGGGAGTGGGGAAAGGACACCAATCAGAGGACACAGAGAGCAGACATCTGATGTGACATCTGACAAAACGGACTTCAAACTTAAATACATCAGAAGAGATAAAGAAGGACGCTTCATTCTAATCAAGGGAACAATCCACCAAGACCTTACAATCCTAAATATATACGTACCAAACACAGATGCCACTAAAATTAAAGATACAGATTAACATCCAACCCATTAACACTGGGCAATTTCAACACCCACTCTCTCCAAAAGAAAGGTCATCTGGACCAAAAACAAACAAACAAACAAAACCATACAGAGAAAAACACCAGACTTAAGAGGCATCTCACATCAAATGAACTTCCACTTAAATACCAAATACCAAAGAATATACATTCTTCTCAGGAGTCCATGAAAGTGTCTCTAAAACAGATCATATTCTATGACACAAAACAAATCTTAACAAAATCAGAGAAACTGAGTAACTCTGTATATGCGACCTGATTATAACGCAGGAAAACTTAAAAAAAATCTCTGTAAACAAGCTCATTGAGACTGAAGAATTAATGAATGAAAAAGAAATCAAGAGAAAGAATAAGTTCCTAGAACTAAATGAAAATGGAAACACAACACAAACCCTCTGAAACACATTAAAAGCAGCTTTATGAGGGACATTTATAGCCTAACGAAAAATACCAGAAAGAGAACAAACAAAAAAGTATTGTTTCTATTAAGCTAGTTTTGGCCCAAATTTTGATTAGCTCCTCCTGTCTATTCTTTCTGGGTGTTGTTTGTTCTTATTTTTACAATGCTTTCATGTGTTGTGTACACATGCACACACAATCAATGGAGTCGGTTTAGTGTTGTATGATACACACACACACACACACACACACACACACACACACACACACACACACACATTGGTCTTTAAGACTGACCACTTGGTATGCGGTAATTCTCCCTCTCTGTGTAGCTGTTTAATTGCTGGTAGCTCTTCTAGAGATGGTGGCCCCTGAGATTTTTCCCCTTTCCACATTAGCATTTCTATTGGTGTTATTATTCTTAGGGTATTGCGCATTGGCAGCCCTATTGTTGAAGTTTGGTGTGTGTAGCTGTCATTTCTAGGAACCTTCACTGCAGATTTCCTAACTTAGGCTCTAACAATCCTTTTGTCCTCTCCTCCACAATGTTTCCTCGGCCTGTACTGCTTGAAGTTTTATCTACAGCAATAAAAGAAGTTTAGCAGACAAAAAAGATAATAAATAGGAAAGGAAAAAAAGTCAAAATATCTTTATTTGGGGGCTGGTGAGATGGCTCAGTGGGTAAGAGCACCCGATTGCTCTTCCAAAGGTCCGGAGTTCAAATCCCAGCAACCACATGGTGGCTCACAACCATTTGTAACAAGATCTGACACCCTCTTCTGGAGTGTCTGAAGACAGCTACAGTGTACTTAAATATAATAAATAAATACTAATATATATATATATATATATATATATATATATATATATATATATATCTTTATTTGAAGATGAAATGATTCTATACATAAAAAACCTTAAAGATGGCAACCAGAAACTCCTATAGTTAATAAACATATTCAGCAATGTAACAGAATTCAAAATTAACACACATTAATCAGCAAACTTCCTGTATACAGAAGAAAAACATACTGAGAAAGAAATCAGAGAAACGATACCATTCATGACGGTCTCAAAAATATCTTTGAATAAATCTAACCAAGGAAGTGAAAGACATGCAAAATAAATACTTTAGGACATTGAAGAAATCAAGGAAGATACAAAAATATGGAAAGACCTCCATTACTCATAGATTATAGGATTATGAAGTGTAAAAATGGGCGACCTACCAAAAGCAATCTACCTATTTAGCTCAATCCCCATCAAAACCATCCTAAATTCCACATGGAAACGTGAAACCCACAGGATAGTCCAAACAATTCTAAACAACAATATGTAGATTTCAGCAAAATCTCAGATTTCAAGTTACACTGTAGAGTTACAGTAATAAAACATATGGCACTGGTATGAAAACAGATCATTGATCCATGGAATACAATTGAGAACTCACAAATAAGCCCATGTTCTTATTGTGACGTGATTTTTTAGAAAGAAGGCAACAATACACACTGGAGCAAAGACAGCATCTTCAACAGATGGTTCTGGTCAAACTGGACAGCCACAGCTAGAATGGAGCTCAATTCTCATCTCTTACCCTGCACAAAACTCAAACTGTAAATGGATCAAGGACATCGATAAAAGGTCTATACCATGAATCTAACTGGACTATCACCGAAGAATCAGAAGGAATTGAAACCCCTAAGAGGGAACACTGATTCAGGTATGACATGCCTGCTGAGCTCTTGAACTCATAGCAGCACTGATGACTTTATAGATCTGTATGAGAACGGGCCAATCAACAACCTGTACAGAAAGTGTGATGCGAGGGCCAGACCCTCCTGAGGATTTAGATGCAGTTGTTAATGGTTGATAGAGGAGAGACTTTTATTTTCCCTTTAGTGACACTGGTAAAGTACAGCTACTTCTAAAAACAAACCTTGCCCATCCTCCTTTATGTGACCCTAAAAAATTCATTGATTTATATTTTAAAATATAAAAGGCATGAAAGTAGGGAAGGTTAGGTGGGAAGGAAAGTGCAGTTGCAGAAATGTAGGGAAGAGAGTACAACATGGGATGCATACGAACCACACAGAGTCTGCACAGATATGATAGGTCAAGATGAAACCCATCATTGTGTATGATTAACAAACAATCAGAAGAAAACAATGATGAATAAATGGAGAATACAAAAGCACAAACACTACAAAAAAGCCAGAAATTAATAAACACTTACCCCAAACTCATAAACATTAATGTTCTCAATCAGCAGTTTCCCAATCAAAAGACATATAGACTGGAGAGAAAGGAAGAGGGTGGAGCAGGAGATTGTGGAACTCAGCTCAGAGCTTATGGGTTTTGTTGTTTTGGATGCTAGTGGTGTGTGTGTGTGTGTGTGTGTGTGTGTGTGTGTGTGTGTGTGCATGTGTATGTGTGATTTTAAGGTGGTTTGGGAGCAGCCAGGAGGGGCCACTAATGACTGAAGGTGCTAGATATCGAGTCAGGAGCCACTAGCCATGCTACCCTGAGTAATAATACCCCCCACACACACACACCCTCCACACACATCACCACACACACATCACTCACACACATCAGGGCAGCTGCATCGTCATACACCAGAGCACAAGACAAGCTGAAGGTTTCTTAGCTGCAGTAAAGGGTTGTGAATCGATGAAGCCACATCCCCCTAAGAAGACAGGCAGCCCACCACCTGAGCTGTAACTTGTTGACACACTTATTTTGGGTTCATATGCACACATGTTGGGCCCAGTGCACACAGACTCACAGACTCATGGGAATCCCCCTAGGTTCTTAGCTGACTGCTTTGCCCTTTGATTAAGAACTGCAAAGTTTGTCAAAGAATGACCTTCGTGGATAAGCACAGAGTCTCAGATCATGGACCATTGCCCCCACTCCCACCCCCACCCCTGGCCCCTGGTAGCACAGCCAGATTGCAGAAACTACAAGGTGGAGATGCTCATTCCAAAGGCCTTTGGATTCAGCACCATATGTTATGAGTCCCTACTTGCAGGATAGAGTAGAGTAGTCCCTGGATGTGGAAGGTCTACATTCACTGGACTCGCTATATCATAGAGGCTACACCTCCTTCACACCCAAGTCTGAAGGAGCATTACCACACCAACAACTTCACTATCAAGCAGATAAAGCAAGAAGTATTCCTCTGAATGAGGTGCCTGGTGGATGAGAAAGCCTTAGTACAAAGAGTCAAGAATACCCAGGGCAGCTCTTCATGCTCAGGAATCTGAGCCCTCTAGCTTCACACGGGGTCAATTGAAAGAGGCACCACATCTCATCTGCATGCCACACGTGGCCAGGTAGAGTGAACAAGCCTCTCTAGGAATAAGGGAGGCAGCTTCCACTGAGACCCATGGAGCAATAGCAGGTCGCATCCCAGAAAGCTTACCACACGGTGTGAACAAAGAACTCTTGGTTACTTCAGCTCCAAGTAGTTCACCCCAAGCACATCTGGTGCCCCATACCCCTGACTTCCTGCTGCTAGAGATCGCAGTGACTCACAGCCTCCTCAGAGTAGCACACCCTTTCCAAGCTTCCTCTCCCAACCAGCCCACAAAACACAGCTGAGAACACCGCAAGGAGCGCAAGGAGCGCGAGCAGAGAGCGCGGGAAGGGAACCATCCATATAAACGGGATCAAGAGACAGTGGAAAATTCCTCCACAGAGAAGTGTCCCTCATATCTGAGGGCACCCTGAGGAGGCAAGTTAGTTGTGAGTTCAGTAAAACCTTCTGATGATGCAGGGCAGAGAGGAGAGGGAGAGGAGGAGGAGGAGGAGGGGGAGGAGAAGGAAGAAAAATCAAAGTATTAAATTTCATACACTGTGCTCAAATACATTTTCTCAGCTTCAGATCGTCAGCAATTTTATTGAGTGGAAAGTCTTGAATTAGAAGGGCTCAGGAAGAATAATGTTGCATTTTTTTTCTCTTATATCACAGAAAACACTTTTTATGGTAACTTGTCAGATTGTCTGTGCGCAAGTTCACTTTCTTCGACATTGATAAATTCTTTTCTTCATTTGATATTTTATAGGAGAGCACTTCAGATGTGCTGTTGATGTGACTGATTTTAGTAAATCCTATTAGGTCTTTGTCAGCTAGTTTCTTTGTCTTCTATTCCTAGGCTTTTGTGGATCACTGCCTTTGTTTAAAAGGATAGCCTATTTCAAGCCCCTGCGAAGGTATGTTCTTGTTTTTGTGACAAAAGAAAAACTGCCCCAAACAGAAAAGCATTGGCTTTCAGAAGTGTGTTTTGTTCTAGTGTTTTACCATTGCCATATTTGTTTATTGTAAAGGTGGGCATTTAGCACTTAGTGCAATTTTAAATAAAAAGCAACTAAAATTTCTGTTTAAAAAGGGACACCCCCACCCCCAGCAACGAGCAAAGAGACCCCTTGTTGTTGATGTTGTTCTTATCTCGGTCAGGGGCAGAGCAGACTCAGGCCTTGGTTCATCCAGCTTGATGCCTGGCTTGGAATTGTCCCACCCCCAAATCTATATCATCTAGGAACGGTTGGGAAGTTTGAAAGGGGTGTGAAAGGGTCAGTCCTGAGGACCTTCATGACAGGACCACTGAGAGGAGTCCTGAGGCTCCAACACTAATGGTGTCACAGAAGCCAGAGACCCCGAACCAGACCAATGACTCATTACAATGAACATTTGCAAGTGAAGAGGTGTGGACTGAGGAATAGACCCTGGGACACACTGTGACGTGTTGCAGCATCCACGATGAGATGATGAGATGCTCTCTATGCTTGTTGTTGTTTGTTTGCTTATGTGTGAAGGAGAGGATGGGGAGGTGAGTGGGACTGCAGTGCATACTGTGAGACTCACAAAGCGTCAATAAAAAGTAAATAATAGTAATAATAATAATAATAATAATAATAATAAAAGACTTCCATTAGTTGTTGCTAAGGAATGCACCTCACCATCAAAGGCAGACATCATCTTAGTGTGAGGATAGAAACATATTCCAAGTAAACAGAGCCAGGGAGCAAGGAGCTGTCATTGCCCCAATACTTGACAAAACAGGCTTCAAACCAAGACCCGTCAGAAAAGCTAAAGTCACTTTAAGCTGATTAAGAAAACAATGCATCAAGTAAACATCACAATTTTAAATGTACAGAACCTGCTGAATGGCTCAGGGGTAGGGCTGCTGGGCTGCAGGCCTCATGACCCGAGCTCTGTCATCTGATCCCACAAGGGGATGGGAAAGAACCAAACCTCAGAGTTGTCCCCTGACCTCCACACAGGCTGTGGCACACACAAACAAATAACAACAAACAAGCACCTTAAACATATACGTACTACTGTGGGTGGACCTCGTTTCATAAAACTAATACTAGACATAAAATCAGAGATTAACCCAACAGAAGAATATTGTCGGACCTCAAAAGCCAGTCTCATCAATAAAGAGGGTGTCATAGTCTGCTTTCCGTTGCTGTGATAAACAGCATAATCAGAGGACACACTGGGAAGGTAAGTGTTATTTGGCTTACAGATCCATCATTGAGAGAAGCTAAGGCAGGAACCTGGAGGCTGAAACTGAAGTAGAGACTAAGAAGTAATGGAGTAATACTACTTTCTCGTTTGTTCTTCACAGCTTGCATCTCTCTCTCTCTCTCTCTCTCTCTCTCTCTCTCTCTCTCTCTCTCTCTCTCTCTCTCTCTCTCTCNCNCNCTCNCNCCCCCCCTCCCTCCCTCCCTCCCTCTCTCTCTCTCTCTCCTCTCTCTTTGGAAATAATTGAATCCAGTTTGTCCTGGAGTGTGGTCAATACATCAGTCGTCACACTATTGAAGAAAACTGGCTCTCCCTCTCCCAGCAGCCCTTAAATGCCAATAGAGCCTCAGCTGGGGGAATTTCATGCCTTCTGCCCCTTCTCTATCAGGCCCGTGCCTGCTGCCACACTCTCTGTGTGTTCATATGTACATCTGCCCTGTGAGTGGAAAAATGTCTCCTTGAAACCATCTACCACCCTGGCTCTTAAAAATTTTTCCACCCTTCTTCTGCAAATACCTTTGAGGCTTGAGGGGAAGAGTGTGATGCAGGCTTCCCACTCAGGCCTGAGGGCTCTGGATTCTCTTTTCCTTTGTATGTTGTTGACCAGTTGTGGGCCACTGTGTTAATTGCCATGTCCTAGAAAAAAGATTCTCTGATGTAGTCTTAGGGAATCTGCCTAGATTGATTTTCAACCTTTTGAGGAACTTTCAAACTGATTTCCATAATGAGGGCAACAGATTGCATACCCACCGTGCCAGCATCCTGGCCACCGTGCCAGCATCCTGGCCACCATGCCAGCATCCTGGCCATTATGTCTGGGATATCCGCTTCCTTTCTTGTATGACCCAGAGCACCTGCCTAGGGGTGGAAGCACCTTCAACGGGCTGGGCCCTCCCACATCAATCATTAATCACCATAAAGGCCCCAAACATGCCAGGTCCAATCTGATGGAAGCAATTCCACTACTGAGTTCCTTCTTCCCATGCATCCCTAATTTGTGTCAAGTTGACAAAAACTAACCACTACAAATATCATCCTAACAAAAAATAGAAATAAAAACATAGGATTTAAATGACACCATAGAAAAAAATGGATCTAACAGATACCTACAGAACCTTCCATCTAACTGCAGAATATAGTCTCAGCAGTACATAGAATTCCTCTAAAATGGGTTATAAAATAGGACACAAAGCGAGTATATAAATATAGAAAAATTAAAATCATTCTTGTATTTTTTACAGTAGAGTAATAATAGAAATCAAGAGCAAGAGAAACTACAGACCATAGGGAAACTCATAGAAATCAAGCAATACAGTATTGAGTGACAAATCGTTTACTGAAGAAATTAAAAAGGAAATTAAAATATTTCTAGAATAAAATCAAGACACAATATTAAAGCCTATGTAATTTAATGAATGCAATCCTCAGTAGAAAATCTATAATTACAAGTGCCTGCATTAAAATATCAGAGAAAGCCTAAATAAGTTTCTTAAACATGCAACCTAGGGCTTTTCAAAACAAGAGCAAGCTAAATTTAAAATCAGTAGGCTGATTAAATTAAGATCAAATAAGACATTAATAAATGAAAATGGAAAAACGATATCAATGAAACAAACAATTGGTTCTTTAGAAAATCTTTAGCTAAATTAAGAAAAACAAACAAATAAATAAAATAAAATCAGAGAAGAAAAGTAGATATTAAAATAGATACAAATAAATCCATAAAATCATTAGGAAATATCTTAACATAGTTGTTTTACTAAATTGGTTAGTCTCCAAAAAACTGAATAACTTCCCAAATTAAACCAAAATGAGTTAAACAAATTGAGTAGATCTATAACAAGGAACAAGACTGCAGCAAAAACAAAACAAACAAACAATACAAATAACAACAAAAAAAACTTACTAAGAAAAGAAAAGTCTTAGGTTCATATCGATTACCTGTAGAAGGCTAACAGATTTTTAGAGAAATATCAACGCAAATGTTTCTCAAACTATTAACAAATTAATTAATTAATTAATTAATTAAAACAGAAGGGAGTATTGCCAAGCTATTGTTATGGAGCCAGCATCATTCTAATACCCACCCAGACAAGGACATGCATGCACACAGATCAAAAACATTACAATAGAATGCTCGTGAGTTGATTTTCAGAAAACATGTAAAGCTTATAACCGTGTTCGAGGTGACTTAATTCCAATGATGCAAGGTTAATCCTTGGCCCCAGGAGTGGCACTATTAGGAGGTGTGGTCTTGTTGAGGTAGGTGTGGTCTTGTTGGAGGAAGTGTATTAGTGTGGGTGTGGGCTTTAAGACCCTCATCCCAGCTCCCTGGAAGCCAGTCTTCTCCTAGAAGCCTTCAAATGAAGATGTAGAACTCTTAGCTCCTCCTGCACCATGCTTGCCTGGACACTGCTGTGCTCCAACCTTGATGATAATGGACTGAATCTCTGAACCTGTAAGCCAGCCCCAATTAAATGTTGTCCCTATAAGAGTTGCCTTTGCCATTGTATCTGTTCACAGCAAAACTAAAACATACTTCAACAAATGTAATCTATTATTATATTATGTGATGTAACACAAATAGACTCAAGAACAAAAGCACATGAATGTTTCAATAACTGAGGAAGGCTTTTGACAAAACCCCTTCATCATGATAGCTCTAAAGAGACTTGGAATAGGAAGAACTTATCTTGACAAGGACAGTGACAGAGTTATCACCAGTATTATGCTAAATAGAGAAAAACTCAAAACATTTCCACAAATGACAGAAGCGTCCACTTTCTGTACTCTTTTTCAATATACTCAGCACTATGCTTGAATGCTTGAACAAAGGGTACATGATTCCATGCATAAGAAACCCTAGGCGAACAGTGCACCACCCTGCATGGCTGTGTTGCTGGGCCCAGGAGGCTTGCTGCTCTGAGATGGCCTGATGGACAGACAGGATGTGAAGTGCTACACCCTGGAAGAGATTCAGAAGCACAGAGTTAGCAAGAGCAGCTGGGTGATGCTGCACTACAAGATGTGTGATATGACCAAATTTCTGGAAAAGCATCCTGGTGGAGAAGAAGTCCTACGAGAGCAAGCTGGGGGAGATGCTACTGAGAACTTTGAGGAAGTCGGCCACTCTACTGATGTACGAGAACTGTCCAAAATGTATATCGCTGGAAAGCTCCATCCAGACAACAGACCAAAGTTAACCAAACCTTTGGAAACTCTGATTACTACTATCAAGTTTAATTCTAATTGGTGGACCAACTGAGTGATCCCAACAGTAACAAGAATCAGGAATGTAGGAATGTAGACCAACGGAATAGAACAGAAGGCCTATACCCAAGGCGTTGTTTTTTTGACAAATACAGCAAATGTATACATTGGAAAAATAGCTTCATCAACAATGGATGCTGGGAAGCTGAACAGTCACATGTGGAAGAATAAAACAAGATCTCTGTATTAGTTATTTTCTGTTGCTGTAAAGAATTACCACAAACAACAGTAAGTCATACAGGGAAGAGTTCACTTGGGCTTACGGTTATGGGCATTTTGTGAGAGAAGGGAAACACAGAAGCAGGTGTCCGAGCAGGAGACTGAGAGGATACATGTCCACCCACAGATAAGAAGCAGGGCTGGGAACTGGACATGGGGTGATGTTTAAGAACCCTCAAAGTTAGCCAGGCAGTGGTAGCACACACCTGTAACCCCAGCACTGGGGAGCCAGAGGCAGGCAGATCTCCATGAGTTCGAGGCCAGTCTGGTCTACAGAGTGAGTTCTAGGATAGCCAGGGCTACACAGAGAAAACGCAAAGCAAAGTAAAACAACAAAAAATACCCCCAAAACCAAAAAGCCAAAACCAAAACAGTAAAACAAATAAACCCTCCAAGTCTGCCCCTAATGACTTACTTTCTCCAACAAGATTATGCCTCCTAAAGATTCCATAACCTCCCTAAAAGGGGCAGAAACTCTGGACCATGGATTTAAATATGTGAGCCTCTAGAGAACAATTCCCACACAAGCCACCATATTCTACTTCCTGGTCCCCATAGACTTGTGACCATCTCATAAGTCAAAATCTATTTAGTCCCCATAGTTTCAGCACTGTTTTTAAGTTCAAAGTTTCTTCTGAAACTCAAAGCATGCTCTTAACTGTGACCTTCTGTAAAACCAAAAAAGCAAATCGAGTTTTAGGAAGCAGTCAAGGGCAATCGGAATAGCCTTTATTATTAACCTTTAATATTTTGGGAGTCTCTTGGACCTTGGGGAACTTGAATGTAAGCCCCTATTCCTGAAGACATCACGTATTTCAGACCCAGGAATTGGAGGAATTAAGTTGGAACTGACCTGCAAGCCTTCTCCCCGATGGACAGCTCTGTAGTACTGGGTGATGTGCACAAGCTGCCTAGAGTGGGCAAAAAGCAAGCAGCGGTTCTAACTGTAAGACCCATGGACCACACAACCACTAGCCAGGCAAGGTATCTGTAGTGATGCCATATGGGTACTTGGCTAACTAACAGATCTCTGTTTGCACTGAAGGCCTGCTCAATAGGAGGGAGTTCGTGCCTGGTGCTGCAAACCTGTAGCTGGAGAGGCCATAGATCCCAGGGGAAAACCTACCACTGCCATCTTCCTAAACCGATTAATTGCTAACTGTATCCTAAATACTTTATCCTTATACCCACAAATAAGTGCAGCTCTCACCCCCTGCCAAGCAAGCTTCTTTTTACAGCAGATGGAGATTATTACAGAGATCAACAACTGGTAAAATTGCTGACTATGCGAACAGGGGTACCCAGCCCCAACTGATAAGTCTACGATGCACCTCTTCCATCTAAGGCTCAGGGAGTGTTGAAGAAGAGGGGGTGTGGGCCACGGCACCCGGTACTCATCATCTTTCAGACACATTCCTGCCCGAGAGCACCCTGGCTCTCTTCCTTCTCATTAGTCTACTCAGCTGCAGCTCCTCAGTGGCTCCCTTCAGACGACTCGTGGAATACCCACCACAGAGAGCGTTCTTGAACACACAAGATAATCTCAGTTGTCTGGGAAATTCTCCTAACACCGAGAATTAACATGCTACATTCTTAGCTTAACATCTTGCAGAACATCCAATTCCTTCCTTTATGCACAGGAGAACTGACAGAGGGAACAAACATTCCAGGGAAAAACTTGCACCCTCAGCTGAACCTTCTACCAGGCAATTAAATGGTTAGAACTTCAATTACTGTGGAGACATTAAAACGTTACAGGTCCAGAGCCTAATTACAACTCAGCTTTGGTTATCTTTAGCTCCCTAAATAGCCAGTTTTTGCCTACCTCTATGCTGGGCCTAACATCCGCTGAGTAACATTTTTTAAAAAAAAATCTTTTTTCGGAATGTATTAACTTAATAAATCCTATGTTTTTGGCAATGAAAAGCCCAGGTATCTGAAATCTGTAATAGAAGCTTCTCCATTTTGCTATAACCCACCTACTTCATGTTTCCATCAATATATTTTTTTAGAGACTTGAGTTATAATTTTCTTTGTTCTGTTGTTATAAAAAATTATTAAACAGTTGCCATGTTGGAACATGGAGTTTTGGGTCATGTAAATTTGTGTACTGTATGTTAGAGGTAAGTTATTCTGGAGAAATTCTGAGTAATCATGGCCTGGGAACACAGCTTTGGGTTAACCCAATTCCATGTTCTAATGTACAAGTGGTTTTATGAAGTTTTATAGATCGCAGAACAAAGAAAAACCTAAAGGCAGGGTTAAAACCCATTGGTGGGTAGATCAGAAAGAGGGTACAGCAGGATGGGGGTGCTTTTTGATTCTCCACGGATGTTCTCTGATGATGTTCTTAGCCTTCGAATTGATGGAGGCTGGTGGTCTGCTAAGTTAATAGATCTCAAAGGTTTTTATCTATTAGTCACAGGATGTTGGGGTGGGGAAGTTGAGAGCTAGAAATGATTCTGTGCTAAGCTAATGGATATGCTGGCCTCTACCTCCAACGGTTTCTTCCAGAGCCATACTGGGGACTTTATAATAGTAGAAGTGACCAATTCTGTCATCCCCTACATGGAAAAGACCACCAATGAGGTACCAGCCTGGCATGTAAATATGGCTCCTTCCTTCCTCCCAGAAGTCCTTTGGGCTTTGGTGGAGAACATACTTGTGGCAAGTGAGACAGTAGAGGGCAAACACCCCCTAAAGAAGATGGCTTATGCTTGGGGTCTGTCTAATAGTGTCTGTCTCATTGCCTAGAAACCACGGAACGAGAGTTGGAGGCATTATCCTGTGAGCATGAGTGCCGCAGTGAGGGTTAGTGAGGGAACAGTGAGGCGACAAACGGGTGAGAGAAACGACAGAGATGACCCGCTCAGGGCAGGAGTCAGCCAAGTTTCCCGGTATTCTGCTTCATTTTTAGTCATCCTTGCGTGTCTCCTGACTATCCCCCTGAACTCCGGCTGCCAAGTATAAAGAAGTGTGATAGGAAGAAAAGGGGTATGGATAAGTGAGAAGAAAAGACAAAGATCAACAGCTCAGCAACAGAAAGACGAGGGCAATGAAGAAGTTAAAACACTTAAGAAGCAAAGCATGGCCAGGTGTGGTGGCGCACGCCTTTAATCCCAGAATTTGGGAGGCAGAGGCAGGTGGATTTCTGAGTTCAAGGCCAGCCTGGTTTACAAAGTGAGTTCCAGGACAGCTAGGGCTACACAGAGAAACCCTGTCTCAAAAAACAAAACAAACAAACGAAGAAGAAGAAGAAGAAGAAGAAGAAGAAGAAGAAGAAGAAGAAGAAGAAGAAGAAGAAGAAGAAGAAGAAGAAGAAGAAGAGGGATTAGAATTTATGGAGAGGAGGACAGAGCTGTGGAAATGCAGACAGGCAAGGGCAAGGCTAGGAGCAATAAGACACAGAGGATGAGAGAAAGACGAGGGGGTTCAAGCATAGGAGTGAAGCCAAACCAGAAGCAAGCAACACTCATCCAGGCTTGACACTAGCTGGGCTCCAATCCACCATGCTGCACCCCAGCAGACGTCATTACAGGAGATAAACTACCTGATTGTCTCCAAGATGGGTTCTCCAGGCAGAAGGCAGATCTTCTGCTTCTTGCATAACATCCCAGGCATGCAAGGATATCTGTGCTCCTCTATCCAAGTCCTGCGGAGCATTGCATTATGCCCAGGGGACCGGGGCAGCACTTTAAACTTAATTTCTGTTATCTCTCGACATCCCCATCTCTTCATCCAGTCCATACCAAACATGAAAAAGCTACTGTTCTTTTCATTTTCCAGGTCCCCGTCCAAAATCCCTTTGAATTTCCTACTCCAAATCTTTTTTTTTTTTCTGTCTTCTTTTGAGACAGGGTTTCTCTGTATAGCCTTGGCTGTCCCGAAACTCTATCTGTAGACCAGGCTGGCCTTGAACTCAGAGATCTGCCTGCTTCTGCCTCCTCAGTGCTGGGGTTAAAGGACTGCACGACCATACCCAGCTGCTCCTACCCCAAATCTTACTACAAGTAATGGCTCTTGCTTCCAGTTAAACTACAGCCCCATTCTGATACCTGGTGGTCAGGGCTTACATCTTATGTACGACTGCATGGAGGAATGTTGCTCTAGTTTTTGAGCCACATATTCCTAAAAGAAAGAAACGTTTAGGAAAATTTCTTTCCTTAAAGAAAGACTTTCTCTACCTATATCCCCCCAAACCTAGCACAGCATCTAACAACATTCCCTCCTTGTAATTACTGTTCTTTCCTAAGATATGTTATAGGGGTGATAAAAAGAAATTAGGCATCCTGTGCAAAAAGGACACAGAGAGGCCAACAGAGATGAGTGTGGAGCCTGCAGAGACCCCCAGCCTGAGGGGGGAACCCATGCAAGTAAGCTGTGATCTCCAGTATGCTAGATGAACTGACATTTTGGGGTGGGGAGGCCTCTCCAGGACTAGGGAGATGGCTCAGTAGTTAAGAACTCTACTAGTTGCTATGGAAGAGACCCTGGGCTCGATTCCCAGCATTTACATAGTGGTCCACAATGATTCCTAACTCCAGTTCCAGGGAGATCTGATGCCCTCTTCTAACCTCCATGGGCATCAAACATGCATGTAGGGCTCAGACACGTGTGCAGATAAAATACTCACACAAACACTAAAATGAATAAATCTTATTAAAGAAAAACTTTTAAAAAGATTCTCCAAGGATGGCTTGCTGATTATAAAGTCTGCAGATGTGGAGAGCTGGAATGCTATAGGTCAAGAGGCTAATTTTAGCCCTCTTAATAGCTCCTCTCTGATGACACTTAGGTAAATCCTTTCTGAACTTAACCATCCAAAGGCTAAGGATGTCATCAGGCACTGAGGTCTACAGCAGAGACGTCCCTGCTTTGCTGCAACGTCACTGTAACTGCCTTGCCTGCCCGGTGTTTTCATCTGTTTGTTTGTTTGTTGTTGTTTTTGACACAGGGTCTCAAGAAGCCCAGGCTGGTCTCAGATTTGCTATGTAGCCAAGGACGAACTTGAACTTTGATCTTCCTGTTTCTATCTCTACAAAGGTATGACACCATGTCCAGGGAAACATTTGGGTGATATGACCACACTGGCAATGTAAAAGGCCTGGCAGAAGTGAAGACGTTTTAAAGATGCTCTGTGCCTCTTGATCTTACTATCTGGTTGTTGGAACTGGAATTTTCCCAGGAATCTCACTCATGATGGAAGAAGGGAAAAAAAAATCATCAAGTGGAAGAACTTGGCAGAGATTTCACGCTGTTCTAACAACTGGTCAGACTACCTTAGAGGATGAGACAGAAGCTCAGACAATGTTGGATCAAGGGCAGATGGGACTCTTTAGATGTACATATCACTGACCCTCTACTTAAGCTTCAGTCTCATGTCAGGACCCTGGAAATGGATTTCCCTGGATCTCTTCATCGCCCATTCCCCAGTGGGACCACACTGAGTATGTCTCTCTTCTCCTTTCACTTCCATCTTGGCTCTTTCAGTTGGCATATTGAAGATGGGTGACTGGACCTGATTTGGGTACAGGTTGTACCCTAAACCCCAAGTTCAATAACGGAAAGTAGAACAAGGGATCCAATGACGATTCTCCTCAAGTTTATCCGGTGACTGATGTGACATATGGCTTTAAATAGAAAGCAAGAGAAACACATGGCTGAGCCGTCCTGGAAAGGTGTAGATCTGACCATCCTCATCGTCTTGGCTCCAGGATCTACCACAAAGTGGTCAAATTTATTTTCTATCAGACAAGCTGCCTTTTCTATCTTCTAGCCTAAGACCCTCATGGGAGTTTCAGTTCCTTGCTGTCCATTGTTTCATTAGTCTAATAGTTGAATGGAAAGGTGAGAGTCTCCTTTTAGAGTATCTTTACACCTGCCAGGATGGCTAAAGGAGAATCAAAGTCCAGGACAGGTACTGTTAAGTGTCTGAGAGTTAGTTGAGAAAGACAAAGGTGAATGAACAAATATCTTTCGAGGAGACAACACCCATCAATTACGAATAGCTCAGGCAAGTCGAGGTTAGCATGCTTCATGTGAGAGGAAGATCCTTGCTCTAAAACCTAGGAAGAGGCTTAATCAATGATGAGGCTGAAGCAAAGGGATTCAGGTCATGGAGGAACTCAATCATCTAACTATCATGCTTAATTTTATCCCAACCCGAACAGGGAGCACAGTGAGTTCAGGGAAAACTGTCACACGGGACTTGATTTTGGAGGATTCTTCCAGGGGTACTGTCAGGGGTGGAGTGGACAGTGTCAAGCTGCATGCAGGGAGAATGCTCAGAGAAGATGCTCTGTTGTTAATGTAGAAGAGAAAGAAAAAGACTGGGTCAGGCAAACAGGAGGCAGAGAGAGAAACAGCCAGGGTGGGATTGCAAGGAGCCATGTGGTACATTCGAGGGCAGGGGTAGGTGGGGCGTCTGGCTTCCAAGAGTTTGCATTAAAGAGCAGAATTAGACAGGTTTTAGTGTATAGCCCATTATTTCTGAGGTTCTGTACAAAAAGAAGTAATTGAGCCACAACAGAGGTAGAGGTTCTGGAATCATCCTTGCAACACTGGTGGCATGACAATAAAAGACAAGATGAGACAACCCTCAAAAGGGAGAGAGAACCCAGCACCAAACCTGCTGGACATCTACACTGAAGGAGATAGATCAGGGCAAGAGTCCATCCTGGTTGCTCCTGCCCCTAGAGAGTGCCCAGGTGTGGCTGCTGTACCACATGCGTGTCAGTAGGGGGCAGAGAGGAGAGAGGATATGAGTACACTTCGTTCTGACCTGCGAACTTCTGAATGATTAGTAGCCTACCATGCCCTGAAAAAAACCAAGCCAGAGATGACCACCAGTCCGGCATTAGGCAGGCCCAGACAGGCTCCCAGGATGGGAGCAAGCCAGAGGCTAGAAGAACCGCACCTGGGACTGTCGGGCCCCAGGCAAGAGCAAACCAGACAGATGACCCTTGCAAGGGGCCACTAGGGCAGGCTGGTTGAGGAATGAGCCCGAGATAACCATCAAACTGGTGCCACAGACAGGGAGCTAGACTGAGATGACCACCAGTCTGGGGCTCCACAGGCTTGTGGAGGCAGACCATGCCCGAGATGAACCTTGCCCAGTGCACAGGTGGGGCTTAGCACTCCTGAGACCCCCGACAGTCATAGACTCCAGGTGCCACTACAAGGAGCAAGTAAGTGGTAGAGAAATGGAAGAGAAAGAGAAACAGAAGGATGTGGGCACAGTGAAGAGAGACAGAACTGGAGACTCAAGGGTAGTGAGGATCAGCCTGATGTGGGTAGCCAGTGATGCCACCTGGGACCTTGGTGGGGACCTGGTCTGTGCTGTCACTGGGGACCATGTCTAGGTCCATGGCCCTGCTGTAGCAGGGGTCTGTTATCACCAAAGATCACACAGGTGACCCAGGTTTGGACTGAAGCCCAGAGACATGCTGATGCCTACGGGCTGTGCAGAACTGGCTCCACCCATCATTTGGGCATCCTGAGAAACCAGACCTGGGGCCATTCGAGCGAGAAAGCTGGCCCTACTCCTAGCCAGCTACAATCCACGGAAAGCAGGCCCAAACATTGTGGGAGTTGTGGGCGAGCTGGCCTGAGGATACAAGCACGGGAGAGCTGGCCTTACAACTTATATCCCATTGGGTGACATGGAAGAGAGAGAGAGATACCCTCCTCCCTGCTTACCCAGCACCACCTGTGATAGACGGAAGACCTGGTCTGAAGATCATGAGAACAGGAGAGCTGACTCTGCCCCCTCACTGGCTGCAGCACTGAGGAGAGTGGGCCCTGTACCTCACCTGAGCAACACAGGAGAACTAGCCCTGCCACTTGTCTGCCACTAGGTGATATTCACGATGGAGAGATGCCCCTTGCCCCACCACCAGAAGAGCTGGCCCCAAGGTCTCAGACGGAAAAGCTGCCCTTGCCCCTTACCTGCAACAGCAATGGGGAGAGAAAGCCCGGCACCTCGCCTGGGCAGTATAGTAGAGCTGACCCTGGATATGGAGTTGCAGGTGAGCTGGGCCTGAGTGCATGAGTGTGGGGAGCTGGGACTGAGTGAGTGCATGAGTGTGGGGAGCTGGGCCTGAGTGAGTGCATGGGTGTGGGGAGCTGGGCCTGAGTGCATGAGTGTGGGGAGCTGGGCCTGAGTGCATGAGTGTGGGGAGCTGGGCCTGAGTGAGTGCATGAGTGTGGGGAGCTGGGCCTGAGTGAGAGCATGAGTGTGGGAAACTGGACCTGCCTCTTGTCTGCTCTGTGGTGGTGTAGACAAGGGAGAGATGCCCTCGTCTCCCTTTTGCCCTTGCCAATGAGCAGCGAGCGGGGGAGTGGGAGAACTGGTCATGTCCTTTATCAGCTGCAACACTGGGGAGAGGGAAGTGAGTGGGATTGGGGTACACAATGTGAAATTTACAATGAGCCAATAAAAAGGTGTTTTTAGAAAGTCCATCACTGTGGAGAAACCTGGCCAGAGGTGGGGGACTCTCTGAGGAGTCAACAGAGCAAAAGAGTTGTCTGAAGTACCAGAAGCTGCAGGCAAGGCAGGGAAAATAAGATTTATTTATTTATTATATGTAAGTACACTGTANCTGTCTTCAGACACTCCAGAAGAGAGCGTCAGATCTTGTTACGGATGGTTATGAGCCATCATGTGGTTGCTGGGATTTGAACTCCAGACCTTCGGAAGAGCAGTCGGGTGCTCTTACCCACTGAGCCATCTCACCAGCCCAAGGCAGGGAAAATAGTCAGAGAAAATTTTTGAAAGAACAGCAGGAAATCATTGAACAGCCTATCTTACCTTCTGCGTTATCTGACACTGACATAGAACTCTGTAAAACAGACCAAAACAAAACGAAAACCTGAAATACAATGATGCTTGCTCACTGGAATGTGAATTAATCATACCTAGCAGGAAGCAATGGGTTAAGTCTCTTGTGGATAAACTCGGTTTTGTATTTGTAAATTTATTCAATTTGGAATTCCTATATACATATGATGTTTGAATTTCCCTTTGAATCCACTGAGATATCTTACTGGAAATCGTCCTCAGTTGTTGGTGATTAAATACAGTTTGACATGAATTCATTTTATGTTTCTATAAAAGTTGTTAAGTTTTTAAAAAATGATCCTACAACAGAAGAAGTAACTGAAAAGTCACTGTGAAGTCATAACTGCCACACAGTCTGTTTGGTAGGCTCACGGGAACTGAAGGCAGTGCACAGTGTTGTGTGAATAAGGACAACACAGAAACTTGGCTGTGAAGGGTAGACAGGAAGTATTTTCTAGATGGCATCAACTTGTGGGAGGAAGGAAGGATTTCGTGTTTTCTTTAAAGGCATGGTTTTATTTCGCGTATTACAGTTCCTCCCTCAAGCTGTCATTCCTTTGATAAACTACACAGGGTATAATATTCACTGTGAACGAGAATCCCCGGAAGGGATCTGTGTCAGGAAAGACTGACTGACTAATAGAACTTCAGGGATGTAGAAAGGTTGGAACGGTGGGGAATCCAAAGCCTAATTATCTTGTCTTGGACTAGTTTCAGCCCTCTGCACATCAGTTCCTTGCCCACCTCTGTGTAGGATCTAACACCCTGTAACTAGTGGGTCAGACTCCTTTAAGGATCTTTTGATTTAGCAGACCATTAGTTTCTACCAACCCCAAAGCTAAGGCTGTCATCAGATGACATCTGGAGCCACAGGAGAGGTTTCCCTTTCGTGTGCTAGCTGCATCTGTCCCTCGGCTTATGGTTTCCTTGGTTCTCTTACAGACAACTCGACGAATTGCTCTCACATGGCAACACAGAACCTGCTGTTTGCCAGGATGTGATCACTCACATTCGGCTCCAGAATAAATTGCTTTTTACTCTCTTTAAGATGGTAGCTGGATTTTTGTACAGAGAGCATAGTAGTGGCAATCATGGAGGTGGGGGAGTGGCTACTGAGGTGGTGGAGGAGGAGCACTTAAAGGAGGAGCTTCTGTGAACAGGTAAGTCCTAAGAGTCTTTTGGGGGAGGGAGATCTCACTAAGTAGCCCAGGCTGGCCTTGAACTCAGAGTTTGGTCTTCCCTTTCAGTTCCTGCCCCTGCCTCCTAAGTGTTAGAACTAATCTTTAAATAAGAATGACTTGCATGCATCTTCCTTTTCTACAACGATCTGAAGACTGAGAGGCATAGCGCGTGCTTCCTGGATGTCACATCTCACAAGAGAAGCACGGCATGGAGGGAAGGTCCCACAGTCAAGGATCTACGTGCTTGTTTTAGCTCTAATCTGCAGCAAATTCTGTAGAGGCACAAATGTCATCAGCTAGAGTATGGCATGCGCTTAGCATACATGAGGCTCTGAGCTCAATCCTGCAGCCCCATCGCTCCAAAAGGCACGTGTTCTAAGTAAAAATAAATGGTTAGTAACATTTCAACTTGGAGTCTCCAGGAAAATCTACCTTTTTGCCACTATTCTGACATCCCTAAAAGACACCAGCCTCACAGACTCCAGGTACAAGGGTGTTTCCCTGGCCTGAGAAAGCGTCAGCATGAGTGTTACTTCGATCCTGGCATTAGACCTATGTCGTCAATCAGTAACCCTGTGCTTGAATGTTTTCTCCCCGCTGTCCCATGGGGCATAAAGAATGGAGAATAGGAGAAGTTCCTTGAGGGTCTGACTTCAGAAGCTCAAGATCCACATATATCTAATCGCATATATGACAGGGACTGACCAGCTGACCAAACAAATTCTGGATTTATTCTTTCCATAAGTCCCTTCTTAATCATCTTCAACCCTCAGTTCGTTTCAGTAAAAGTCACAGAAAGCAAAGCAAAACAAAACAAAAAAGAAAAAAAAAAAAAAACAAAAAGCAACAAAACAAAACCCTAAGGCTCAGAAAGTTTTGGTGGTTTTTTTCAAGGCCACACGGCTAGTAAATGGCATGTATGCTAGATAGAACCCATATCTGCTTTCTTAAACCAGAGAGAATACAGATCTGGATTCTGATCGCAGGAAGGGTCTGGTCATTGTGCTCCTTGGAGGCTAATTTCTAAAATTGCTCACACAGATTGGCTCACCCAGTAGTGCATGCCCCATCTGGACACACTGCAAGGAGCCCAGGTCAGAACGGCTGCCATGGCCATGGCCAAGCACTAACTGTGGGATATCCTCATGTTCATCTTCTAAAGATTTTTGTCTGAGAATCTGTGGTCTTATCTTGGTTCTGTGGGAAAGATGGCAGTCGGGACCATGGTGGCAAGTACACCAACTGTCTCTGCTAGGAAGAGCCAGAAGACAGGATATGAATCCAATGGAGAATAAAGGCAGAAGTCAAAACTACAGCCGCGGGGTAAAAACTGGAAGTAAACAGATCCAAGCTCAGTAGCAAGAAGAAATATCTTCCAATAATCTTGCCAAAACAATGGTAACCTCCTTTTTTTTTTTTAAAGGTAGTAATAACCAGGTGACCATGAACAATCACCACCACCACCAACAACAACAACAGACTGCACATACTGGGTTAAACCACATAAAACCACAAAAGTGAACAATCAGTTTTGACCTGTAAAAACAGTCATTTTGAGTCAGGTAAGCATAAGGAATAGCTTAGCAACCTGGAACTCCTCCTTTTAATGACCATCAATCTTAGATTCTATCCCATCATAGTGTAGTTACATCTGGGTACAAAACTGGGGCAGTTGATCTGGCCTGAATTAGCTTTGAGTGCATATACAATAAGCCAATTATTGGGTATGCAAATGATTAAAATCTGCTGCATTGTGGGAAGGATATGCACAGTTAGCAAAGGCTCATGTAATCCACGCCCGTCAGTCAAACTAGAGACCCACCCAAACCACACCCATAGCGACCAAACTCCTTCTCTTGAACCCCCCAAGCGCAAACCCCCAATAATTTGTCAGGGTCCTTCCGTACCTCACGCACCTGTCTCACTGTCAGTTTTGAGTATTCTTTTCTAACTTTTATCACTTCTCTACTTTGAATAGGGTTTCCCTATTATTTTGTGATCTTTGTCTACCTTTATTTTACTTTCAACAAGATATTGAGAGTTCATAAATGTCCAACCACTATAACAATTTATTAGATCTTTCTACCTCAGAGTAATTTTCAACCTCCACCTCCCCACCACTGTCTGTCCTGTTTCACTGTTCTGTCAGAGTAGCTTCCCACTTTCTTCTGCTCTTCTCTGTGTCTTCTACACACATTCCTGCCTCAGGCTCTTCACAGCTGCCAGTGCCTTCATCTGGAATCAGCTTGTTTCTAGATAAATGCCCGGCTTACCTTGCTCGTAATTGACCTTTCAGCCCCTTCCTGACCAAGCAGCACAAACAGTTCACTCTCCGTCTACGCTCTGTGCTTACAGCATTTTATCTGTGTCCTTAGGTCTTCCTTCTCTGGTGGCCAACCTATTTATTGTCCTTTCCCCCACTAATTCAGTGTGGTTATGAGAGCAGGGCCTGAGTTTTGCTCTTGGGATTGGGTTGGACACTGAGGCTGATACACGGTGGATAGTCAGCTAGCATTTGCAACATGGATGAAAGAATACTTTTATCAATGAGGAAACCAAGACAGAAAGAAAGGCCAAAGGATTTCTCCAAAGGCACAGGGACCCGGGAGACTGGACAGAGCCCAACCATTCGGATTCTGTACTCTATACAAAGTCACACTGTGCCCCTTCATGGGTTTGATGAGGAGCCCATATGTCTTCTCTGAGGGGAATGCTTTTGCTTAATTGGGTCAGATGGCCCAGAGCTGCCTACGGTTTTTGAGGTTCTGTATCATATTGCTAAGTATTTATTTTGGTGAGAGAATGAATCATGGGCTTTCTGAGGAGAGTCAGGTTTGGGCTATCCCTTAGCCCCGGTCTTGTGTAATTCTGAGGAGCCAGCCTCTGCTAGGAATATTGACAGGGAACTGTTTGAAAAGGCGCTTTAACCAGTGTATCTTTTGGGGAAAAGGGACCATCGATTTGGGTCTCAAAATATGAATTGTCCCCAGGATGAGCCTGCATGGAGAGCATAGGAGAGCAGCATTTGTACAGAGGAAGACAAGACAAAGCTCCCAGTCCAGTTCCGGCTGCTGCAGGTCCTGTTCTCCCCAGGAGGTTGCCTCTCTGCTGCTAATTACAGCAGGGAAAGGAAACAGGAAAGTGCACGCTAATGAACTGATTTTTCTTTTTCTTCCCCTAGGTGCTTTTTTTTTTCTTCCAGAGAACTGATCCTTTGAATGTAGAACCCTGGGGCCTGGCAAGATGGGACCTATTAAGCCCAGCTGAACAAGCCCTTGTTACTGTCGGGTCATGGCTAGAAGAGTGTCTGCACCAGGCAGCGGGGTGTGTGGTATGGGATGATGCTACTGGTGTGGAATGCAACAGCATCACCAGTCCCAGACAACTCACATTTGGACAGCATCCCACGACTTACAAAAGGCTTTTGTATATCTCATCCCATTAAGTGCTCACAGGAGTTTATGGATAAGGGCAAGGGGGCTCAGAAAAGGGTGAGATTCACCTGACACGTATCACCCAGTTACACAGCACCGCTTAGCTCTTAACCTAGGCCTCATTCTGGAGTTGATACTTCTTCCTGAACCTCGGGGGCAATTGCTGACATCCTCCCCCCACCCCATGTCTAAGATAGGAGCAAAGGCTGGAAATGGACTGATGCATATTACCCCCGCCCCTCGAAAAGACTTCTAAAACTAAGCAGTTTCAGTAGAATGGAGACTATAAGCAATCTATTTCTATTTCACAGAGGAGAAGAGAGAGATGTGGAGATGTAATTTTTCTGGATAAACAAATGGTGAAAAGCAGGATTTTAACACTGTGTTAATGAAGTAGCATACACTGGCTTACAGTAGTGGATAACCACAAAACATCAGGCTCTTGGAAGCTAGGGGTATTCAGGGGTAGAGCCCTGTTCAGCACACACAAGCCCCTTGATTTGACTTCCAGACAACTCCCAATTCAATATCATAGTAAAATGAAGATTAATTTCTCCCTCAACACCCATGTTTTATCACGAATTGACATAGGGACCCTGCTTTACACAATCACCCAGGGGCCCAGGCAGAGACCACTGCAACGCTCACCACCTGGAACTGGGAATGGGCACTTAGAAGTTCTTTGCCTTAAAAAACCATCAACTCCTAACTTAGCCTCAAAGATCACTAGACACAGGCCAGGGGCTGGCACTTCTGCCTTCGTTGTGGCTGCTGTGGCCCTTTACTTTGGATCTCCTGTTTAACTCTACACTCATGTGTGCTAATCACTCAAAGAATGCCCATCAAGTTTGTCTTATCTCCTTCAAGGTTGAAGGTCCAGAGACAAATTATCTTAAACTTCCAGTTGCCCTGAATTCACAGCAGACATTTGCACTGGACTGGAGCTCTCCCAAGCCCCAGCAGATGAGGGTGACTAGGAAGTGGTCATCTCCTGGGAATCTGATTGATCCTTTTCAAGTGAACTGGTGATCTGAAGAGTTTTGGACTCCTGTGTTTGAATGCTTGGCCCATGAGGAGTGGCACCATTAGGAGGTGTGATTTTGGAGTAGGTTCAGCTTTGTTGGAGGAAGTGTGTCACGGTGGGGGCAGGATTTGAAGCCTCCTACGCTCAGGATCTGCACAGTGTGGAATCCAGTCTCCTCCTGGGTCCTGTAGTAGTCTCCTTTTGCTGCCTTTGGGTCATGATCTAGAACTCTCAGCTCCTTCTACCTGGTCTGCCTGCCTGGACACTGCCATGCTCTCACCTTGATGATAATGGACTGAACCTCTGCAACTGTAAGCGGTTCCCAATTAAATGTTTAAGAGTTGTCTTGGTCATGGTGTCTCTTCACAGCAATGGAAACCCTAACTAAGACAAGTACTAAGACAAGTAGTGGCAATGATCAGGACTTCTTTGGACCACCTTACAGAACCAGAACTGAGAAAATGACCAACCAGACCATACTTTAATCAGCAGTTCTTAAACGTACTTTTTGCTTACCCACCCCAGTTCTTCCTCTGTTTAACCTAAGCCTTGTGTTACTACTTTGTAAACCTACGAGTCCCTGGATCTCTTTATTTGTTCTTCTTAATTGGGCCACATTGATTAGATCTCCTCTTTCTTCTTTATCTTATCCATCTCCTTAATTGTTGTATAGGTAGGAGTGGCTGAACCTACCATGTTCAGACCTGTGAGGGCCGGGTTTTCACTCTAGAAATTCTGACAACATAATTAATGGGATGCTGTTCCTAAGACAGGAGAAAAAAATGGAACAATGAAATGTTTTGGTCTGGAAGTGACATATCACTTCCATTTATAGCATATTCACCAAAAATAATCAAGTCAGCATTGTCTGTCAGTTAGGGACTCAGCAAGAGAACACTCAGCACCAGTATACCCTGGCCACGGCTTCTCAGCTTGGCCTTACCAGAGCCAAAGTGCTTCATGGAAATCTGTACTTCTTCCAGCTTGAGCACTGGTTAAATTCCCCTAGGCGTCGTGTTTCACAGATTTGACTCTGTTTTCCTCCTCTATCACTGCGTTCCTCCAGAACACGGTAATCAACTCTACTGTACTGGGTGATGGGATGCTGAATATTGTAGACAAGGTATGGTGGCACTCATCTGAAATCCCAGCCCTCAGTAGGCAGAGCCAGGAGGAGTGCCACAAGTTTCAGGACACCCTGTTCCACATAGTGGGTTCTAGGCCATCTATGAATGAGATAGATGAATGAGTACTATTGAATGAGATCATCTCAAAATAAATATAGGCCTATGACAAAGTAATGCATTGCTCTGCCTCTAAACCTGTTAGTAAGTGTTAAGGTCTATTGAACACGGTGACATATGAATGCCTTTAATCCCAGCACTTGGGAGGAAGAGGCCAGCTAGGCAGTGAGACCTTGTGGGGCACTGGACTATGCCAGAAAACTTGGTAAGGTTGAGTGGGTTAGGGACCCATCTTAGGATGGTAGGCATCTCTCTGCTCCCTTCCAGATTCTTGTCTGGGAACACATGACCACACCACACAGAGGGATATGACCAAGGATCTCACAGCCCAGGACAGAATTTTCTATGCTAATGTGGTATCTAGATGGGCCCTGAGGGTTTAGCCAATAAGCTTCCCTTCCTGGACATTCCTTCCTGCAAAAAGATATTTAATCTCTGGTCCACCCTGAGGAGATGGTATATACTCATTTTCCACGATGAACAATCAATAAACAGTCTAGAAACAAGGACTGTCTCTTTCATCAAGAACTACCACGGGGAGCATGGAGGAAGCCTTTGTCTACGGAGCCACGCTGCCTAAGTCTCCTGCAGAAGGCTCCTCCCTGCTCCCAGATAATTCATTATACTCAGGTAATTTGCTGTTAATTCATTCTCAGCCCAAGGCCCTCCTTCATTCCCAACTCCTCCGCAACTTCCAGCAGCATCTGGGTGTCCAGGAGTCTGAGAATCCCTGGCCCTAGCCTCCTTGCAGGCCCTTGAACTCCATGAGGTTTCTAGCAGCAACAGGATGCCCGGGAGCTTGGGAACTCCAGCTTGGGCTTCAGCCTATGTTGTTTCTCTCTTGGGTTGAGGCCCCCAGCCTGGGCTACATTCTCCCACCCCTTGAGCTGTGCATTGGCCCTCCTCGCTAACCCATCACAGGACAGCAGGCATAGGATAAATGCAGGCTAGCATCTCCTGTTTTGCCTGCCCAAGCAGAGTCCCTACACCCCAGCAGTGAGGCAGAATGAAGAATCACAAGACCCTGTCTTCACTTTGTTTGTGGGTTTTGTTTGTTTGACTGATTGATTTTTGAGACAGGGTTTCTCTGTGTAGCTCTGGCTGTCCTGGAACTAGCTTTGTAGACCAGATTGTTCTTGGACTCAGAGATCCGCCTGTCTCTGCTCCCAAGTGCTGGGATTAAAGGTGTGTGTCACCATAGCCAATGTGACTCTGGCCTAAAATGAGACAAACAGATCAACAACAACATATCTAAACCACAAAAAAAGCAAAGGGCTCATGAGTCAACACAAATCCTATGACCAAAGCAGAAATTATAAATCATCGTAGATCAGCCTGAGGCTTCTCAGGGTGGGGGAAATGGTGATTAATGATTTAGGCAAGGCACTTTCTAGGGTGAGGACTTGGAGGTGGGATCTCCAAATATGTAAACTCTGGAAAAGGAAGGTCAGGGGCCTTTCTGTTAGGGGACAGCAGAAGCAGGGGCAGGGTGGGGGGCACAGCGCAAGTGAGTTACTTTATTTGACTGGATTGAAAGGTGGAGTAAGGCAAACACAAGGACACGGTTTGATTCCTAGGGAGGACAATTCGAGGTCATCTCCTGAAGGATTCGGAACTTCACTCTTTGATGACAAAGTGCAGAAAGGCACTGCCAAGAGCTTGTGTCCTGAGCCTGTAAACCTCAAAAGGAAGCAGCATCTTTTGGTGACTGCTAAGGCTTGATGATAAGGGCCACGCCTTCACTATTTGTCCTGGAGTCTTAGGGACAGCCACGAGCAGCTGGATCCAGGAGAAGACATAATGCGTAGAAATAAGTATGGCTTGTATGGTCTTCCTGGGGTTCAGAAGATTTAGGCCTTTGGAGCTCCAGGTGAGATGCTACACAGTCTTGTCTCTCAGTAATGCTGGCCCTGTGCAGGGTTCAGGCACACAGCGCACAGGGAGCATCCTAACCAACACTCTGTGGCCTGACTCGACCCCCATCTCTGCTGGACCTTCCCACTCACTTCTTTTTGCTTCTGGATCCAATCAACGGCGCCGCTGCTGCTTCTTTCATAACAAACGAACGAATGAACAACAACAAGATAAACAAAACCCCCCAAACTGACTGGCCTCTAGAGTCACCCTGAACCTGGGCCTCACTCCTTGGCCACATGCCTCGGAACGCCAGCCCCTGTGGCAGCTGCCTTCTCTCCTGGGATGAATCTGCTGCGCTGTAATCTATAACCTCTGGAAACGGCTTGCACTGGCTCGCCCTCCCCACCCTGGCGCCTGATCCTCAATGCAGGTAGGACAGGAACTGTACCAACTGAGCGCTATTCCTGGCCTGCTAGTCTTTCTTTTTTCACTCCTCACGGTCTGTTTCCAGCTGGGTTCTGTGTTCCTTGTATATAAAAAGTCTCTCAGGGACAGTCTTGACTTTCCTTCGTCAAACGTTATTAACCAGATGAAGATAACAAACCATTGCATTTCTCTCATGGCTTACAGCTTCAAAATCGTTACCTCTGCCAGTCTTTAAACACTCCCGTAAGTGTGAACTCCAGCCTGTGAGCGTGCACCACTGTGCCATCGGCTCCTTCTCTTTCACTGCTAGCCCACATATGTGCTGGTTCCCAATCTCTATGGGATCTGGACTGCAGATGCAGAGGCTCCTGTCTCTCCATCTTCACAATCAGACATGGCACTGAGCACTCCGAGGCCACACATGCAGAGCCCCCTTTGTCCCAGAGTTGACAGGACCAGCCTCAGGCTTCTCCCGTGCTCACAAAATGGTGAATAAACTGTTTATCGAGTGTCCTGAAAGTGCACCTATATAACTTTTGCAATCTCAATCTTCAACTTCTCCCCCTCTCTCCAAATCTGAACCATTTACACAGAACTGAATAGGCTTTTAAAACTACTAATTGCCCGTGTATTAAAATAACACAGAACATGGTACTTTTTAAAACATTTATATTTATATATATATAAAATTAAATATATAATATATAGTGTGTTTGAGACTAAAAATATAGTACACAATATTTTTTTTAAAAAAAAAAGAAATGAAAAAAATGTCAGAATAGGAAAGGCATACAGGACACACAGATACACATTGCTAAAAATCTATGATGGTTTGTCCTAACAAAAATACTTATTTTTTCTCTTACTTGTCATCATGGATCCGTTTATGAGGAGGATTTTGGTAGAGAAGATTCAATAGGCGTCAGAATGGAGATAACAGTACCAGGAATGATTGGGGTCAGCAGTTTGACCTGGGTACCTTGTTAAAAGTGGAGGCCTTGTGGGTCATTTTTGCTAAGAAGCCTATGTATTTGATTGCATCAGCAAACTGAATGCTCCCCCTTCCCCGCCCCCTTCAGTCCTGGTATTCCCAGAGGTGATGGACAGCTCCTGAAACCAATGGAACAGTCTGGCCACCAGTTTGCAAAGGCCAGCGGTTGTGAGCATTAAAAACCTAAGATGGTTTAAAAGCCAGGACTGGTAAGGGGCGTTCTGTGCATACGAAGTCATTACTTTTAGTAAGAGCAGGTTTGCACCAGGACTTTCTAGTATGGCCTCTGTCTTCTGTGTAAAATTATTTTCCCTTGGGAAAGAAGCCTGGGGTTCCCTCACAGTGATGCAGGAAAACTGAATGCTGTGCCCTCCCCTCAAATCCATACAAGCCACAGACCTCAGTCCTCTTTACTGGCCCACGGGTGGTGTCAGCAGCAGGCTGAGGAAACTCAGCCAGCACTGGTCAGAATATATGTCTTTAGAAGAGGAGAAAAAAAAAATCGCAGGGAGAAGGGAATGTGGTGTTTAGGTGACAACTTTAGAGTCCTTTCATAACAGTAAATGCATCCCCAGTGGAGTCTTGAGGTCTGTGTCCCCAGGATTTTATTACCATCAGTGCATGGCTTGATGGGTGTAGCGCCTGGCCTCGGATTCCACAGAAATGGAAAAGTAGGGAAAGCAGGTGTTTCGAGCCTGCAGTGGCCTTGGGAGTTCATGCAATTTACTCATAGGGACAGAACTGCTCACACAGCAGGTTGAGGCAGTGACTAAGCCAGTAGACGTTACATGCCCAAACGCGGTCTTTGGCTTTAACGGGAGTTTCTATAAATCCCAATTGCCTAACATTGCTATGTAGGGGACCAAGTGTACACGGGTCACCCACTTCCATCTTAAGGATCCCAGGAGCTATGGCTCCTGACAGAGCACAAGGGGCAAGACACGGGTCATTGTGCCCTGTCTCACCCAGAATCACATTAGTTGAGCTCATGTGTTTTGTTCCGACTCAGACTTATGAAAGCTGAGCATTGCCCCCGCTCCTGCGAGCTTGTTCCTGCTTCATGCATAGTCTGTAGTTAGACTTTGGTGGTGGTGGGGATGGGGTGGGGACCAGGATTCAGCAAGCAGGCTGGGTTCTCTACAAAGGGTGAGGCATACCCAGAGCCACAAGAACCTTTAGCATATTCAGCGCTTATTATCAAAACCACTAGCCCCTTCTTCCCACTAAAGAACATCCCTTTCAGTCTACAGGGCGGGGTCAGCTGCTCTCTCTCCCCTGCTTTCTGATTGAAGACTGCGGGGGGAATGTAGGCTTCACCTTGTTGGGGAACAGGGAGAGCAGTCTTTAGGCCAGGTGACTGCTCCTGAAGACCGAAGTGGAAGACAGTTTCTCTGCCTCTCTCAGTCCGAATGTGCTGCTGCAGACCGTATCCGTAACCGGGCCCTACCATGATCACAGCAGCCTACTGAATCTAAGACAGGAGCAACACCGATAGCTTCGTTTCACTCAGGGGCAGGGTGACAGACAAGATCAAGAAGTTGGTGGTTACAGCTCCTTCTAGCAGGCAGTGCCTCCCTGCTCCGAGCCTCACCACGACTGCTTTCTGTTCCCGAGGAATGGGCAGTCTCCTGCCCCAGATGAACACAGCCAACAGAGAAAAGGTTTAGGGAAAGACCAGAAGATGGAAGCAAGGAAAATAAGGTCAGATCAGGGTTACCCCTGCAAACGGCAGCCGCAGAATGGGATCCTGGATCTCTCCACTCTTGGTTCCTTATTCCTTCAACTAAAGCAACACCACCCGGGGTGCTTAGACTCAAAGTACCAACATGCTGGAAGACACTAGCTTCAGACGGAAGAGCCTCTCGATTAAGGGACTTTCAACTCCCCCGACAAGCGACACTGGTCACTCAGCAGGGCCCAACTCTGATTCTGATTGCAGAGTGCGAGTGGCAGGAGTCTGTCTCAGTTGCTGCTTCCTGTCCCTTGCACGGCTGTGCGCTTGACTCCCAGAGTTTTCCTTAGTGATGCTCTTGTTTCCATAGGAGGGACCTACTACTTAAATCAGAGAGAAACAAGAGAATCAAGCCAAACCCCAGACAAGATGACGGCTTTACGGAGCACTGCTGCTTAAAAGGCCACTCTATGTAGACCTCAGAAGTGTTTGGCTCACCCATGGCCTCAGGGGTCAGAGAATATGAAAGCCTGCGTGAGTCCATATTCACAAGGACCTACACTGCAAACCCACGGCCCCACTGAGCTCTCACGAAAGGGTTCTGTGAGCGTGAGTCTTCTGAACTGGGATGCAGCTACAAGTCTGTCCCTGCTGCAGAAAGGGCCTGCTCTGTGCATGCACTCACCGGAGGAGGAGGAGAGGAGGAAGCAGCAGCTGCCTGCCAGGCTGGAAACGGGGCTCCCTGATTCCCGGATAGTACCTGGTCCTTATCGAATATCACCCCACAGGCCCATCTAGAAGGTTAGTGATGGACCATGCCTGATGAAGATGTAGCTCATTAAAGTAAACATGACTAACGAATGGTGACCAATGAGAAAAAGCAAGGCGCATTCTGGGACTACGCCCTCCCACCGCACAGGCCTCAGCGGGGACACGGATGGTAGACTCCTGTTGGGCAGTTGTTTTCCTGGGGAGATGAGGCTGAGCTACGAGTTACAGATTCTCTTTGGTCAGAAGGTGGTAGATGAGACGTGGTATGAAATGTGTGCGCGCTCATGTGTGCATGCTGTGTGGGAGAAGACAGCATGGCCCATGGAATTCAGTGCCGTTCGTGTTGTTCTGCACTAGGATCTCTATCTAGATCAGTAGGAAGTTTCCTTCTCGACCATTTCCAGGTCCCCTTTCCCTCACATCCTCTCACTTGACTCTCCTTGGATGCTAACATGGGGCAAGCTCAAGCTCCCAAGGTCCCTGCTCCCCACACAGGGATATCATCACAAACCTGACACTCAAGGCACTGAAAATGGAAGAAGGAATCTGATTGGTCGGGGCTTGGGGGCAGTGAGGAGGAGACAAAAACAAAAATTTGTCTGGATAAAGCATCTATCACACCATCTGCAAGGTAGTTTCTAGCTATGATAAACAGGGTAGGATAGCTGAGTCTGAGACTCGGACATTGCTTAACCCTATCACCAGAATCCACCAGCAGGCAGGTCTCACCATTTGGATGTATATACTAGATTCAAAGTGCTTAGAGACTCGGATATAGTAATATAAGGAGTTAGGATTCAGGCGGAGGGCAGGTGCCCCTTTCTTTTCCATGGGGACTTGTGTATAGTGGGGGAAACCCCTACAGCTTTTCTTTCCAAATGAGGTTTTATTGCTTTGGAAAAATAGCCCCATGAAAAGTAGCCTCTGCTCCACCCAACTCTCCAAGGCTCGAGAGTTAACACCAAGAAGTGGGACAGATACCAGGAAAGAAGCTTGTGTGGCTCCCACTAGTGGTGGATCTGGGAACTGCAATGTACTACACCAAGGCCCTTTGCCTGTCAACCAAAACATGGCCCTGACCCCTCCTTGCTCACATCCAGGACACATCTGGATTTTTGAAGCCCTCTTCACTCAGACAGATGGACACCACAGCAGCCAGGGAGACTGGCATTTGACCCCAACTGACCAAAGGCTGGATTTGAACTCGTTCCATCTGTAACCCCCTGAGATGGGAAAGATGAACACAAGGTATAAAAGAAATCAAGACCGGGACTGGTGGGCTGTCCCACGTTCCAGCAGCCTGCCTGCCTCAGCTTAGCTCCATGCCCTCTTATGGGAGACCAGAGGAGGAGGACAGATAGGAAATGATAAAATGTGTTCTTCTCCTCTCCCTTCTCCTCCCCTTCCCCAACCTCCCCTCTCCTTTCCCCATGCTTGGGTCAGGCAGAGCAAAGGTCAGAAGAGACATCCTCCTGAAGGAGAGGAAAGGGCAGGCCCGGGAGACTGGGGCCTGCACAGAGCACCATCCTTGGGATGGGATGTTACTGGGAGACCTGCTCCTTATTTGTGATGGCCTGGAGGAGAAAGGCTGGGTTCACGAAAGGAGCAATGAGCAATGTCCCTGAATGTCAGGGAGCAGCTGGGAAGCCATCTCCTCTGCCCCGCAGAGATACCCCAGCCAGATCCAGCCTCTACACATGAGTCTGCATGCGCTGCTGGAATCGCTGGCCATAGTCTGAGTGCTGAGAGGTGTAGGAGAACCGAGTGGCGGTGGCATACTTGCCAATAGGGTCATACGCTTCATAGGGGGTCCTCTCCAGGCCAGAGGGTGGGGCCTGGGGGTAGCCTAGACGGTAGGTAGGATACCCAGCTGCCCCGGGAAAGGGATGGGAGTTGAACTTCTCATAGTTCTCGTACGACAGCTGGCTGGTCGTGTCGGTGCCACCCGGAGCAGAAGGGCCAGAGGGTGTAGGCTCTGTGCCATAGTCAGAGGCAGGGGCCCGGCTGTACGTATTGAGCTGGGCATAACCACTGGAGTGGGAGAGGCGGGATGATGGGCGCCCATCAAAACGAGTAGGACCAGGGGCGCGGTAGTCTGCATACAGCACCGCCCTGGAGGATGGGCGATCTTCGTGGGCGCGCACATTGTAATAACCATTGGTGGGATCCTGAGGGCAACAAGAGAAAAGGGTAAACGTGGGAACTTCCCCCAGTGTAATAAGCTCTCCTGGGTCTTTGCCCCATGCCCACCCCAACCCATGTCTTCTGCCCTTCTCACCACACCACTCTATCTTCTGTTCCTTCTGCAGACCTCTTGACCACTCCTCCCTGGCTGTTCTCCCCTCCCCCTGCAGATCCTCCTACCCCACGTCCCAGCCAGCCAGTTCTCCTTCCTTCAGTCCTTTCCCTCACCTTCATCTCATACTCTTCCCGGGTATCAATGGTGTCACAGCGCAGGTCCTGCTTCAGATCCACATCATCCTTAAAGGACTAAAGAACAGGTGTGGGTGTCAGGAAACAGTATATGGTTTGCATATAATTGTCCCAAGGAGTGGCACTATTAGAAGGTGTGTCACTTTTATAGTAGGTGTGTCACTGTGGGTGTAGGCTTTAAGATCCTCATCCTAGCTGCCTGGAAACCAATACTCTACTAGCAGCATCTTCAGATGAAGATGTAGAACTCCTCAGCTCCTCCTACACCATGCCTGCCTGGAGGCTGCTATGTTCCTGCCTTGATGATACTGGACTGAATCTCTGAACCTGTAAGTCAGCCCCATCTAAATGTTGTTCTTATAAGAGTTGTGTTGGTCATGGTGTCTGCTCACAACAGTAAAACCCTAACTAAGGCAACTGATTTCCATGCTCTGAGGCCATGCGCTAAAGGAGGCTCTGGGGTTGCGGCAGGCTTGTGTCTCACCATATAGATTGAGGTAGGACACCGGAGACCTGGCTTCTAGTGTTAATTTTGTTGCTAGTGTATAATATAATATTGTGAGTATAACACTGCTACCACTGTGGAGTGCTAACTTGGCTCAGTAATGAGGAGGTTGAACCAAAACTATCTACAGATTTTCCTCTGTGTGAGGGAAGGATGAGGCAAAGGGCACTGGGGGTTGGGGGGAGGGTAGAGAGTAGCTATGCATATGTGTGTGAGCGTCTATACAAGTAAGTATGTGCTAGGCTACCAGTGTGGGTGCATCTATTTGAGAGCAGGTTGGTACATAGGAATTGGGGTATCAGGAACAGGTTAAATGCACAGACGAAGAAGAGGTAACAGAAGTTATTAAGACCTGGTGGGGCTGGCCATAGGACTATGAAGAGTCTAGGCCATGTTGAAAGGAGCGCTATCCTCACCGAGTAGATGGCCTTCATGACCCGCGTTGCTGTGGAAATGCTGGCGGTATCATCCTCCCGGTCAGAGTGCATCGTAAGTGGCTCCCGATTCACCGTCTCCACCTTGATGTCCAGCTTCCTCAACGTCACATCCTTTCGACCTAGGACAGGGAGATGTGGCTGGGGGCTTTCACCGTCTGCACCACTGACTTCTAGCCCCCGCCCCCTGACGAGACCTTGAAGGGTAAGGTTGGGGGATGAAGGGTGTGTTGTGGCTGGCTCTCTGGCGCCTGTACTCACTGCCTTTGCGACGTCGGTAGAGGAAGAACACCAAGGCAGCAAAAGAGAAGACGACCAGGATGCCGGCGCCGATGGTGGCCCCGGCAATGATGCCCACAGGTAACACCTCTATAGAAGGGAGAGGAAGGAATAGGGATGAGGACGGAGCCACATAGGGGCCCGAAGACGTGACCATAATCTACTGGGGCAACTCTGGATTGTGTACAAAAGTAAGTTTTGCCTGGGCTGGGCCGTGTTGACATCTAAGTCCAGGCCACATTTGAGAAGAGCTGGGCTGAGTCTGGTTTGTCATCTGTGCTTTAGTTTAACCAGAGTTGACGTCGGGGCAGCCAGTGTTCCATCCCTGCCCTCAGTTTGCCTCAGAGCTCTTCCTCTACTTGGCATACCTTCCCTTAACAAGCAGGGCTTGGTCCCTCCCTTGTAAGCAGGACTGCCTCCAAACTCCAATCTGTGATCTCTGTTTCAGACTCCACTCCCACGTCCTTACCTGTGTCCACTCTCTCTGCACAGCCCACCATGGCCCAACACTCCTCTCTAGTGCCCCCGCTTCCCTTAGCTGAGAAGATGCCCAAGGACTCTCCCTTTGGCGCTTTTTTTCTGGGATTACTAGCTGGATCCAGACTCTGATTACACAGCTTCCCTCTCAGATCCTTCCTAGCTGAGCCCCCCACATTACCCTTCCCTGTTCCCCACGTCCATCCTGCACCTTTAACGAAACCGGAACTATTAGCTTTCCCAGACATTCCCCGAGGGTCCCTCAGGATCTCCGTATCTCCCTTTTCAATGACTAGTTCTCAAAAATAAACAAGTGTTATTTTACCTTCATCAAACATATCTGTCAAAAGCTAGGTACCTCTTTCACTTTGTCAAAGGTGCCCAGAGGGAATATACCTCTTCTATAAAACCAAGGATGCTTGAAGGGTAGGGGAACCCTTGAACTTTACCAATCTTCTCAGTAACTCAGCAACATAGGCTGTGCTAATCTTTTGCATATATCATTTAATTTTTCTCAGTCTGGATTCATTTGTTCCTACTACGTAGGAACTTCACTAAGAGGAAAGTTTCTTGTGAGTGGGGATGATGTTCTGTTCATGCCTACAACTGCTCCTTCAAAGTTGAACACATAACGATGTTCAAGGAACATTTACATAGTAAATTAATTAGCAGACCACTAAAGTCAGCTTCCAGCAGAGAGCCCAAGAAAGAGTTATCTCGCTTTGAACCTTGCTATAGAAAGAGAAGATGGAACTTCAGGCTATCCTGGGCAGTCAGCGTGACTGACCTCGCTCTTCCAGCTGGATGATGGCTGTGCCTGGTCCAAAGCTGTTCCAGGCAGTGCAGTTGTAGTGGGTCTGGAAGTCGGCCTCCATGACGTTATTGATGGTGAGCGTGGACAGCACGCCGCTGCCTGAGTTCGTCCTCTCCACGGTGTAGCGTTCCAGGGTCCCCACCTCGAGGAAGTTCTCCTTCCATGCCCATGCCTGGGATGGGGAAGGCAGAATGGATGTAAGAAAAGGACTTGTAGAAGAAGCTCATGCCCTAGGGAGACCCAGCCCACTCTCAGGTAGCCTCGCCCAGCACATGTGTGGTCCTCAGGCCCACCCTCATTCAGAAACAACCCAACACTGAACGTCTGCTCCACATGTTGTGGCTCCCACACAGTAGACATCAGATGTATCTAGAGAGACTCTTAAAAAACTGCATCCTTGTCCCTCAACAGAGGAATGGATACAGAAACTGTGGCACATTTACACAATGGAGTACCACTCAGCTATTAAAAACAATGAAT
>NC_034593.1:77614251-77628236 GCF_900095145.1 Mus pahari
ATAGGGAACTTTCGGGATAGCATTTGAAATGTAAATAAAGAAAATAATAATAAAAAAACTGCATCCTTGAGGTTTATGTACCAAGTATGAATGTAAGGGAGAGGTTCAGCAATCAGCTTCTGCCGTGGTGCCGTGCTCTACGTGTTGACGCTGGGTGGCATTTTGTGATGGGGAGGCAAGAGCTAATGAGCCAGTATTCGGATCTTGGAAGTGACTGGGAAGGCTGGATTGGGACTTGAGATCCCTGGGCTCCGTTTTTTATTCCTCCCACCCCAGAGCAACCATGAGGCCATGCTTTCCCTTTCTGGGCCTCCATCTCCTCATCTCTGCAATGGCAGATTCTGACCATCGTGAGGCAATGCTCAGCCTCGTGATTCTAACCGCACCCAAGTCCATCTTACCAGCATTACCATGAATCAACCCACAGAAGCCTGCTAGGCTCTCTGGAGATGCATCTGCCTGCTCTTAATTATGAGCAGGGAGTCAAGAGGCAGATCCCCCAGGCCTTCCGTCCCTGCCGTCCCAGCTGGGGCGGTCCTAACTGTGAGTTCTCATGGCATAAGGGAGGTTAAGGAAGAGGAGCAGCTGAGCGCTGGCTCCTGTCCAGGGATCAGTCCTCCCAGCTCTATGAGGCGAACCTCCCGGGAGTCAGACCGTCTTCTGCCTAGGCAGCTGTGGTAATGAAGTATCCCTGGGCAGCCCTGGAGTTAGCCAAATGGTCATTAAATGTGATGAGGGTTTTGATGGTTAGTGGCCACAGGAGGGATTAATTGTTTATGGTATAGGGGAGAGGAGAAAAGAATGAGGGATGGTCAGGGATTGTGGGAGGAAAGCAGGAGAAACGGGGAGAAGAGCAGGACAGGTGGGAGGGGGGAGCTGAGGGGAAGGAGGAAGGAGAGGGAGGTACAAAGAAAGACTGGAAGGTATCAGCAAGGGTGGAAGATGAGGGGAGAGGAAAGACCTTTGCAAGGAGGACGCCTACATCACCTGACTCCAAGGAACTGCAGTAGGTTCCTTCTTTCTTTCTCTTTTTTTTTCGAGACAGGGTTTCTCTGTGTAGCCCTGGCTGTCCTGGAACTCACTCTGTAGACCAGGCTGGCCTCGAACTCACAGAGATCCACCTGCCTCTGCCTCCCAAGTGCTAGGATTAAAGGCGTGCACCACCACCACCCGGGCCATTACTATATTCCTCACAACTGTGGCTCTAATGACTTGTATGCGGGAAGATGGCCTCCTCAACACAGACGAGAAAATGGGGTTCAAACCACTAATCTTTTCACCATCACACAAGTAAGGGGGTCAGGTCTGAATAGGTGAAATGATACAGAAACTGAAAGGCAGAGGAGCAGAAGAGGGTGGGGAGATGAAGCTGGGCAGGTGAGGTGGGACACAGGAAGGGCTGCCTGTCCAAGCCACACCCCAGTACTCACAATTCGATCCGGAGGTGGGGTACTCCCGATAAAGCACTCCACCTTACCACCGTCACCTCTCACAGCAAACTGCACCGCCTCGCTGGAGATGATAGGAGGTCCTACAGGCAGGAAGACCCAGTCAGGGCGGTCAGATCTCAGGCCAACAGCTCCAGTGCCCGTTGGGCAGGTCTCAGCCTCTTAGGGTACTCACCATTTACATAAAGCGGTACCTCTCGCTCAGCCACTCCGATCCGAGGCACGATGGCCCGGCAGGTATAGGTGCCGGCGTCTGCCTGGGTCACTGACTTCAGCAACAGTTGATTGCTGTTACTCAGGACCTGGGCAGAGAGATTAGCCTCGGGTGGGGAGCCAGGAAGCCTGGGCCCCTGGGTCGGTGAGGGCCCCCGCATTGGAGGCATGGGAAAGAAAGCATGAAGGGGCACAAGTGAATTCCCAGAAGGTAAATGGGTTCCTGAGTCAGGCTAAGACTCCCTAAGGCTCTAAGCAGGCTGGCAATAAGCGCCTGTCCCAGAGTGCACAGGTGCCAGCTGAGATAACTAAAAGAATACAGTCCTCTCTGATGATTTGTTCCCATGCTTTTATTACTAAGCCAGGTAAGCCAGTTTAGTCTGAAATTTCCCTTTACAGTTCTGGCCCTAACTGTCTAATAGGAGTCGTTAGAACTGTGTACTTCAGCTTTCTTCGCCCGATTCCCTACCGCCTCCGCATCGTTAATGCCCTAGATCTGACTACCACAGCAGCACCTGCCCTCCCCCCCCCATCCACTTCACCCTGGGTTCTATGCAAGTCCAAGGAGAAGAGGTGTGGCTGACTGCAAGTACCCTCTTCTCTCCCAAGCCCCAAGCCCTAGAAGTGGTCCAGTTCTGATGTGAAAGACCAACCCCATCCTTCCTGTCCCTCCTGTTCTCTTCACCGCCCCAGGAAGTCTGTGCCCCTACGCCCAGCGCTCAGAACAGGCAGGCAGGAAGGGGCTTACCATGTTTGAGTCCTTCTTGGTCCAGGTGAGGGTGAGGGGAGGGTTCCCAACCCAGACACAGGTGAGGGTCACATCAGATCCAATGTCTGTGGTGGTGGGCTTTGGGTAAACTACAATCCGGGGGGCGACTGATGGGGAGAAAGGTGGCTGGTCAGAGTCTCGGGCGCCTGAGAGTCATCAGCTCTGACTGGCTGTCTTTCTTCTTGCCCCCTACCTCCCATGTTTACTCCTGACTATCAGGTTAGTGGAGTTTTTGTACCCTGTAACCCAGGACCTTTGAAGGGTCCTGCTCTCNNCCCCCCCCCCCCNCCGCTCCCCTCCCAGCTACTCACAGTGAACATTCACTAAAGTGCTGACATTGGTGCTTCCGACTTTGTTATAAACCTCACAAGACACAGGCTCCGTGAAGAAGGAATAGTCAACGTTTGTCTCATAGCGACTCTCATGGGCGTCTTCAATCAAGAAGCCCCCTTTGGCCCACCTAGAGGATGAAGCACAGGGATGGGAGATCAGAACCTGGGATTCTCTGTTGTATTCAGGGACACTGGTCTCCCCCCCGTAGCCCGCCCCCCACCCCAAAACCACCCCAGTCTGAAGCGCCTCTGCGTTTATCACGTGCATAGCACTCCCAAACCCCGACCTCCTCACCTGTAGCCCAAGATCTCTGGGTTGGCTGTGGCCTGGCATGTAAAGATGACACGCTCACCCTCCAGCACTGTCTGGGGCTCAATGGACAGAGTCACTGTGGGAGGGTCTGCAAAGTACAGGATAGGAGGTCAGGGTCCTATTCTGTCCCCGAGTTTCTCCCTTTCCGTCTGTCACATGTATATTCATACCACTTTGATGTGACGTGAGAATTCAAGTTTACAAAATATCAGCTGTCACCCTCACCCTTTCTACACAGAGTCTTTTCCAGTGGCTCAGACCAAGAATGATAGCAAGGGAAGTAAGTATCCAGTGGATGTAATGACCTAATGTGGGCACTAGGTGGCAGTATGGGTTAGTTCAGCTTACTGTAACGGGCTAGGGTAAGAGCATCCCTGACCATGGACATCCGACAGGATGCTACGCTAGCCATGCTAGATGCTCCTGTACCATAATGTCTTTAATGCTCACAACTCAAGTAAACAGGTACAATACTCAATACTCCACCTACCAACCATTATTGCCTGTGGCTCAAACCAGGAAATGAGGGGAGCGTTAGTCCTGGGCCCCTAGGATCCTTATTCTGCACTTCTGAGGCTGCTATGTCCCTACTTCACATAGCCTACCCAATGCCCTACTCACGGTGCACATCAAGCTCAATGGATGTCTCCTTGCCATTGGGGATGGCCTCATTCATGCTGCGACAGGTGAACACGCGGCCAATGTCTAGGTCTGTGGGCTCAATGAGCAGTTGGCTGACTGTGGTCTCCCTTTTCCCATCCTTCAGCAGCTCCTGGGGACCGGGGAAGATGGAGTCAAGGCTAAGAGCCCCGCCTCTGCTCTCAGAGACACCAAAGGGTGGACCTTTAAAGCGCATCTCCCTCCCTCTTCCAGCTTCACGTACTGTTAAATAGTTGGGTATTTTAAATAGCTTTCTGCGATTTACAGAATAAAATCGAACGGAAAGGCAGTAGTTTCCCAACTCTACCACAGCTTCCCCCGTTATTACATTGTACAGGAGTATAGAAATCGTATTATAACAGATATTCTAATATTGATATCTTAAAGCTAACTGAAGTCTATGGTGCACACGAACACCCACTCCATAGTATAGTTTTCCCTGAATATTCCTGGGATTCTCCAAGCCCACAGCGAGTTTCTCCGCTTCTAGAACGCCTTCTCAGGCGAGTCCAGATCTCTCGGTTCTCTCCTGCCTGAACCACTTACAGTGAGAGCGCTTTACACTTGGCCCTGGGTACCAGGCGGTTCAGTGGTGGCTCTAAGGTCCTGGAGTACTGAGGCAGATTCATCAGCTCAGCTTAATGGCTTGGTGACATTGCAGTCATTTTCCATACTTCACCCACCCACTTAAGGAAACCACCCGGTGCATAAGAGTAAGGCCTTTCATCCAGACAGCCATGCCTGCATCTCTAGGGGGCCAGCCGCACCTAACTGATGCAGAACACAGTGATATTTGGAATCACCCGTTTTAAGGGAATGAGCAGACACAAACGCGATTAGCAAATCAACTTGTTTGGCTGCCAATATATTTTAAAACATGTGTCCCCCAGGAGAAAAATAACACTTTTTGATGGTTAAAAAAAAAAAAAAAGTTGGGCCCCACTGGGGTCAAATAATCATTTATGAAATGGGCAGAAGGAAGATATTTGCTCCAGGCCATGGAGGTCACTGTGAGCTACAGGCAGACCCCAGGCTCTCCATCCTCACACTCGAGGTCACACAGGTGGGCATGTTCTCTTCCCACTGGGAAGCGCCCAGGGCAAGGTGCACAAACATGCTGGCCACTGCCATCAGCTTTGCCGTGGGACTCTGAGAATATGCACAAAACCCTGGATTCTGCAGCCTTTTGCCATACTAACAGAAGGATCAACAGTGCAGCCAGACTCCAGGACAGAATGCCAACTTTGCTGCTTGCTCTCTGAGTGACATCAGGCTGGGCCCTTCACTTCTCTGACCATCAACTTCCTTCTTTGTAAGTTGGAAGCAACACCTACTTTATGGGACTCTTCTGAGGTTTAAGAGAAATTGCCCATAAAGTGTCTACCATGCATGGTACTTAGCATACAGGAAGTACTTATGGAAATGGCACAGTGAACCTGGAAGTCCATTTTTCTACTCTGGGCCTCAGTCTTCACAACTGTATGATAAAAGAGTTGGGCCAGATGGCTTAAAGGGTCTTATCACATCTGCCCCTGTATGAGGGAAAGGAGAGACAACAAGGAGCCGCGTCTAAGAGGGGCCAGAGGGCAGGCAGGTCCTCACCGTGCTAGTCACAGCCCCCTCCTGTTGTGTCCCATCCCGGAACCAAACGATGGTGGCAGCAGGTTTGGCATTAAATGCTCTGCAAGTGAGGTTGTAGGGGGTGCCTGCTTGCAGCAGAATCACGGGGCCCCCATCAATCCTTGTTTCCTCTGGAGGAACTGGAGGGAAGAGGAGAACAAAATCAGCTCAGGATGCAGCGAACTCTGCCCCCTGCCGCGGAGGCATCCTTTCATAGGCATGTGTCCCCTGTGGCAGGGCAATGCCAGCCGAGCCCCACTTACAGTCACTCTACACAGTGCTCCCCCAGAGACTTCACCCAAAGGCCGCACGCCTTCTCAGATTGCGGGCTACTCTCTCACAGCGGCTCCTATGGTCTGCTATATACTCACCACTGTTGCCCAGGGAGACTATAGGGGGCTCTCTCAAGGTCTTGAGGTCAGATCCCCTGGGGAAGGAAGGGAATCCTTACACCTAGCCCGTTCCATCCGCCTGGGACGGCTGGATGGTCGACTCTATGTACCACACCTTTGGCAGGCTATTTTCTCCATAGCAGTTAAGGGTGTGTTATTCTCCTCCTCAAACACCCCCAGAGGCTGCAGCTGCCCATAGCGTGGCTTCTCACACATCAGCCTCCTGTTTTAGGGTCCTCTGGCTCTACAGACCCTTACCTCCTCATTTTTGCCTCTGCTGTTGCCTGCCCTCTCTCAGAGCTGCTGTTATCACTCTGGGCCAGATCCTGGGGGCTGCAGAAAGCTTCGTGCCCACCTGCAGCAGTACTGAGTGATATCTGCCCCCTGGTTACCCCTGGTGGTTGTCTCCCCTACTTCAGTGCCCTGGGAAAAGCCGGTCCAGGTCTTACTGGCGTTTAAAAAGAATCTCCGCTGCCTAATGTATGGCTAAAACAGGCCTTTGCTGTGTGCTTAAGCAACTGAATTGGCGATACATGTAGTTTTAAGAAATAAGGTGCCTTTTCTAATACCATGGCTACAGGCTTCTAAATGTTAAGGTGAGCCAAATCCTGTGTTTCCCAAAGTCAAGAGCCCTAAAGTTCCCCTAGGATAAGAGTTCCTCTTTTTTAATAAAATATTTATTTATTCACTTAATTAACTTGAGAGAGAGAGAGAGACTCATTATGTAGTCTAGGCCTGCGCTGAATTCATCTTTTTTTTTTTTTTTTCCCTGAGGAAAACAAGAATAGGGCGACTGAGAGGAAAGTTCTAGAGGAGACCCTTGATAGGAGCTCTTGGGAGGTCCACGGAGCTGGAGGCAGACAGGGCTGTCCCGGCGTGGGTGAAATGAAGGTTTCTGAGCTGGAGGTGCAGTTGCTGACACAGCTTTCTGTTCAATTTGTACATGTGGAGTGGCAGAGTGGAGAAGGGGGTGGAATTTAGATCAGTGCCCTTCAGATCCCGGCCCCTCCCTTGCTGTCACGTGGCCTTGGTTGAGCCCCTAAAGGCACTGTTTCTCCCTCAGAGGCCCTAACAAGGTCTCCTCACTGAGCCAGTGTGAGGTGAGTGAGGTCTGCAGATAGAGTGGAGCATGCAGGGTACGCATGTATAAAATGAGCTACTTTTACAGTGACAAAATGGTTCTAAGGCTTCTGTCAGCTAATTAATCCCTCAGTCCTGGCTCTTTTCCTGTCTCTGCTCCCTAGCATAAACAACTCCGGTGACAGAGGCAGGGTTGTGGATAGAAGTGGGAGAAACCTGAGAAGTGGAGAAATGGGGAAGGCTTTCCTGGTCCGCCCAGCTCTCTACAGTTGTACCTTCCTACCAGACTCACGAAAGGATCGCCTATCTGCGCAGAGACGCTGGGTTCTTGCTACAAAGAGAGCGAGACGAAGAGTTTCCTCCCACTGGGCCTTCTGCCCTTGCTATGTTTCTTTTCCCTCCACTCAGGCAAAGACCATCTGTCACCTCCATCACCAACCCACATTTCTCTAGAATCTCCCAAGGTCTTTGAAGTCAACTGTTAGTTGTAAACTGGAAGCCAATTGGCAATCATTTCTACCATTTACCCAGAGTTTAACTCGTTTGTTAAAGTACCTTGTGCCTATGACTTCATTTAACCCTTATCATAAAATCTCAAGAAGGGAGGAAGGAAGGAAGGGAGGGAGGGAGGGAGGNNAGGAAGGAAGGAAGGAAGGAAGGAAGGAAGGAAGGAAGGAAGGGAGGGAGGAAGGGAGGAAGGGAGGAAGGAAGGGAGGGAGGGCAGCCTGAAAGCATTATGGTGTGTATTACCATGCCAGAGAGAGAACCCCTGCCCAATGGTTGGGACTTCTTCAGGGTCACAGTACAAAAGTGGCCAAGACATAACCTGAACCCAGGGTTTGGGATTCCCAGCAGCCTGGAGCTCTTTTTTGTTACTAGGAGTTCCCCATACCCCCAGCCCCCAATAGGAAGGGATTTGGTATACACACTCACTCATCTTAGCTCCCCTTTCCTTTCTCCCCACTGCAGTGACTTTGTGTTGGAGGGAGGGCAAGGATGAGAAGTGGAGACCAGAGGAAAGAGAAAGGGACAGGGAGTCAATACAAAGGGAAGAGAGGCTCTCAGACAGGAGAGAGAGAGAGAGAGAGAGAGAGAGAGAGAGAGAGAGAGAGAGAGAGAGAGAGAGAGAGAGGACAGCAGAGACAGTAGCACCAAGACCACTGAGCTGCAGACATTGTAAGACCTGAAGATAGGCCTCTGCTGCTTTCCCTTCTGTTCTGTGTGGAGGGTAGTCCTCTCGTTATTCAGATTCAGACGGCCTATAGCTTGCCATGGTGACATCTACTCTGTCCCCTTGTGGGCTACCGCTGGGAGCTCAACTTCCAAGAGACAGGCCACTATAGTTGCAAACAGACTCGCTCCTGGGTCCAGCATCCTCACCCCCACCGCCACCCCCAGCTTGTTTCTTCTGGCTCTGTTCCCCTGTTCCCTGATGTTCCAGGGAATGTCTAACAAGAGAGGAACATGCTGAGGGAAGGAGCAGCCAGGCAGGCTCGGCCGAAAGGGAAAAGGTCTGGGGTTCAGGGAGAGCAGAAGGCTGGAGAGGAACAAGTTTAAGTTCTCTAAACAAACCAGACTGCAAAACAAACCAGGAAAAGTATGGACTAGGTCTCCATCGCCATCCTTTCTCAGTGCAGAGATCCCTGTCTGCACAGGAGGCTCTGAGTCCTTAGTGTAATCTGGGCATAGGTTGGAGCGCAGGATATCACACTTACAGAAACCACAGTACCCAGTAAAGGCCAGCATAGCACACCCTCCTGCACACTGTACATGCTTTTAGATTTGTTTGTTTGTTTTACGATTTTTTTTTTCTTTTTGAGACAGGGTTTCTCTGTATAGCTCTGGCTGTGTGTGTGTGTGTGTGTGTGTGTGTGTGTGTGTGTGTGTGTATACATGCACTTGTACCACATTATATGCATGTGCTTGCGGAAGCCAGAAGGAGGCAGTGGAATCCTCTGGAACTAGAGTTACTAGTGGTTTTAAGCCATCGGATATGGGTGCCAGGTACTGAACCCAGATCTTCTGCAAGTGCTTTTAACCACCTGGCCATCGTTTTAGTCTCATGGCCTTAGTTGTTGATGAAGTTCATGTAAGGAGATATTGAGAAAGAAAAACCAGGGAGAAAAGAGACATTAGGAGAAAGGCTAGGGAAAGTTTGGGACGTTGAAGAGGGAACTGGAGAATGGGAAAGCGAGCTTGGGAGTCATTACTGAGCACGGTGAGTTTGGCCCGCCGAGAGCGCAGGGCAGCCTCCGTGGCCTGGCATTCATAGGAAGCGTCATCAGACAGCTCGGCATCTGTGATCTCCAAGTTGTATTGCCCAGCATCTGCAGAGCCTACGACCCGGTACCGTGGCCAGGCTGAAGGGACAGAAAAGGGAAGACTAGAGTGAGGCCAAGTCTTGAGACCTATCCCACCCCGCCCTCCACCCAAGGCTCCTTGTCTCCCCAGCTTCTCCCCACAGCAGAGCCCACAGCCCTTGCAGGAGAGCTCTCCTCCCTTCTCTCTCCTGCAGACCACTGGCAGGTGAGACTGTGAGGTACCACAGGCCCCATAGCTGTGGGACCCTAAAGCAGGAGGGATGATGAGGAATGGAGAGAGAGAGAGAGAGAGAGAGAGAGAGAGAGAGAGAGAGAGAGAGAGAGAGAAGCAGATGAAATCTGCAAAGCTGTTGGCTGGCACATGTCTCTCACACGAGTAGCAGAGGAAGAAAAGTTAGCCAGCACGGAAAGCAGAGAGAGGGCACTGGTAAACATGGGGCATCTCAGTACTTACGGGGGCCCTCTGTGTGGCTCACAAGACCTCGCCCCCACCACACAGAGAGAATAAATAAGGTTTACTGGCTTCTCAAAGGACAATCCAAATGAGATTTCTACTCCTCTCTAAGACACAGGGTGGGCCTCTGTGCCCAGTCTGCCTTGCTTACAGGCTAACTCCCACCCAAATACCTACCAACTCCTCCCACTGCCTCCCTCTTCAGAGGCTATGGATTCCTCTGACTGCGTAGCTATCGACCTCGGTCTTTCTCATCTTCTCCCTCATCAACAATGGATCTGTCAAATCCATCTCTTTTCTTTATAGATTGTGTGCCATGCAGATTTCCTCGGCCTAGACACCCAGCAAATAATCTCACCAACTTCAAAAATAATAAGACCAGAAATATATAGTTCCCCCCAACCCACTCACATCGTTCCAGGGCTTCATAGCTAACAATATTATCCTCATAAAGCACGTTCTGCCGCTCGGTACAGAAGCCCAGGGTGCACTTTTAAGACAGGCAGGCTGTGACGGCTAAACCTGCTTCACAAATCAGCTAACCAAGGCAAAGAGAGCAAAGCAGAGCGGGTTTTCCTCAACTCGTCCAGTGGGCAAGTGGACGAGACGTAATGAGGGCCAGGTATCTTGACTCTTCATCAAGAAGTGTTCCCAGGGGTTTCTGTGCTATCTGTGGGATATAGAGGGTTGGCGCTCTTCGCCTCCAACTGAATCTTTACGCTTTCGTCCGCACTGGCTTTATAGCTTGTGCTTATTAGCAAATGCTTCTGGAATTATTAAACAAGAAAGTGCTTAGGCTGATGGGGTCTAAGCTGACATGGACTACGTAGGGGTCAAAGAAAAGCACGGTGCGCTCAAAAGGCAGACCGGGAAGGAAGAGACGCTGTAATTATAACTAAAACAAAAACAAAAACAAGCCAGAAAGGGCAGACAGTGCCCGAGCATACCATCTACCGTCTACAGGGGGCAGGGCAGGCTTCGCTAGCCCAGCGCCTCCTGCATGACCTGTCTTCAGCGCCCCATGCTGTGTCCCTGACTCCCATCTAAAGCTCTCAATGTAAAGTCCTGTTTCCCTTGATCTCCCAGGCTGCACACTGCCTTTCCTGGGCCAGTTCACAATCTGAGGATAGGAAGAGTTGGCAGGTAAAAGTGACAAAGTGACAGACCTCAGAGGTCAAGAACGGGAGCCAGGGAAGGAGGGGGAGTGAATCCAGGAATCTAGGCTGAGAGTAGGGAATAGCATTTCTGGGTGCTGGAGGCTGAGTAGCAGCTACACATGCACCATCCTTTCGGCTGTGCTGGGGATCAAACTCAAGGCCTTGCACATGCTAGTGTGCACTCTACTGAAGGTGCCATCCCAGCCCACTACTCACCTTTGAGGCCCTGGCCCATACCCAGAGCCAACCCGTCCTTGGTCCACTGTACAATCCCAGAGTAGTTGAGGAGCACACATGGGAGCACTGCCCGCTGTCCGGCCACCACGGTCTGATCAGCTGGCTCCTGGCTGAAGCGAGTCTGAGTCCCGGGCAAAGCCAAAGCTAGCAGTGGGAAAGACAATGAGTGAGGGGGGTTGCTCACAGTACCCCACTCTTATCCTGCATCCAGTGCCACGTCATCCCTTTACTTCATAATCTCCCGCTCAGGGCCCCGGGTGTAGGTCTAAGGTTCTGGAGGGCTAGCAATCACAGAAATGGTTTGGCACTACTTCAAGGTCTTTGGATTAGTCCCGATCCTGTTTTGATCATTGACGTCCAGGTCCAGGGAGCAGCGCTGACCTAATGACCCCCCCACACACACCCTTAACAGCGGAGCTAGCTAGGTTAGAGTTCAAGCCCTTGCTGTCCAGGTCCTAGGCTGTTCTCCACAATTCCTGCCTCTGCTGCCTCCCCTTAAAATGTTCATGGATGACACATTCACAGCAAAGGAGACTCTCAGGCCACAGTCCCTTTCTCCCTGTGCCGTGTGGGACAACAGATGTGTTCATCTTCACCAGGACAGCATGTCTACTTGTGTGCACTGACAACTCCTGGGCGATAGTGTCCCCAAAGCCAAAGAGCCCTGAATGCAATTCATGGAACGCTGGCCCTGTTCCATGTGTTTACCCTTGACCTCAGGGCTGGGGCCCAGGGAGAGGGACACCCTGATACATCTTGCATGCACACAGCCTCCTGCATCATGGGAGCTGAGACAGTGTGGGACTTTGTTCTGCTCTCACTCTGGCTCCGGGAGCCACACATGGCTGCCTGGCTGGCAGCTTGGCCGGGAGCATTTGATTAGAGAACTGCAGAGTAATTGCCTTTAATTGTGGAGCCTAAATGGAGTAGGGAATTGGATTGCGGATTTCTTCTCTCTTGCTCCCACCAACGGGCTTGCTTCATCACTGGCTGGTCCCAGTGGTGCGTCAGGCCTGCACACTGCGCACAGCACGGGTGTGGGCATTAGCATCCTACACTGGGCTATAAGGAAGCAGAGGGACTTTTGAGCGGGTGGCAAAGGGTTAAGTCGGAGGCTTCCTTGCCACAGCTCCATCAGGCCAGGCAGTCAAAATAAGCTCTCTTCGAAGTCTCTTAGACTTCTGGTTCACCTCTCCCTCCAGCTCTCTGAGTCTATAGAGGCCACAATCCGACTCCTTCCAAACCCAGCCTCCTTATTCCTCTCCGTTTCAAGACCTCCCTCTCACTCAGTAGAGAGGCTTCTCCTCAGTTGTTGCTCTGGGATCAAACCCAGGGTGCTCTACCACTGAGCAACACCTCAGCTCGGAGACCCTAGTCAACCCACTCCTTTCTTTTCTCCCCTTCTTTCCAAATGTGGTCCCACATTCGCCTTTCTGGAAAATCCTCCTAGGCTGCATCCATAGCCCCTGCGCAGGCATAGCTTGTCCCACCACGGAGCCTCGCTGTGGCAGCTCTAGTGACAGGATTTCCTGTCCAAAGCCATCAGGGATTATGTCCCCGTTTTTTGTCCTCAGGAGGGGGGGAGGCAGCTTGTTGGTGGAAGCGTTTGCCCTATCTGTTCCACTAGAATGGAACCTCTCCTCATTCTGGGTCTCCTGGAATCTGGTAGCCAGAATAGGACACAGGAAGCAGGCTCTGCCCTTGGTTAAGTGTGACAATGCATGTCTTTGGATCTAAGAGGGCCAGGATGTTAGAAAAAAAGGTCCTTGTTTCTGAGTGTGTGTGTGTGTAAATGGCTCCCCAATTCTGCAGAACTGGACCCCCCATCCTAACTCTTAAAGAAGAAGAAGAAGATCAGGCCCATCCACATCTCCAGAGACAAGGATGGCAGGTGTTGAGATCCAGGAGGAAGGCTTGGTCAGGTGAACAGCCGGTGTTATCAAGTCAAGCATTTGCACGCATGATTAGTTAAATTTATTCATATCCTTGCACATTCTTGAGTGCAGCTATGTGCTACAAACTCCGTGCTCCTGCTTCTCTTCCTCACAGACCCTAGAGCTTAAGTCAAGGGCTTGTGAGAGGTATGGCCTGTGATCTTGGATCAGAGACTGGTTGATATTTATAGCTTTCTACATGAAGCCTGAGTGATGGTCTCCTCCTGGCATCTCCAGGGGGCGGTGGGCAGCTGGCTGTGTGTTTATTTGCAATGAGGTCAATGGGCCTGCGGTGGGATGGTGGTGGAGTACACCTGGAAAACATGGATCTCGCTGAGGTGAGAAACAGACACCCTGACCTGGTGCTTCCTTACCTGGTCCTCCGCTTGCTCGCTGCGCGAGGACAAGTCTGGGCTAGACGGCCACACACCCTTCCTACTCGGAGGCTAGGAGAACCTGCTTATGAGAAGACTCAAGCTTTCCAAGGTCTCTCCGCAGCACTTCCCGACTGAGCGGCCCTAGCCTAGGGTTAGCCTAACCCTAACCCTCACACCCTTACATGAGAATGATGACGTCTACTCCCTGAGCTTCCGTGAAATCTAATGTGGTGCAGTGGATGGCAGGCCTGTCAAAGGCTTTTTGCACAGGCCTACTACATAGCTGTGACCACTATTTACCCCTGAACAGTTGGACAATCAGAGGTACACACTAGAGACTCTTCCAGAAACCCAAGAAGGAGGGACAGAGGATGGCGTCTGCTTCTCTGTGACGTTTGAAGTAAAATCTTTTTTTTTTTTTTTTTCTTTTTAAATTTAGCCCCAGTGGAAGCAATTTAGTCTCAAAATGGAATGGAAGCAATGACCAGCAAAGTCCAACGATAAAGGAAATGGGGGGGGAGGGGTTGTTCCTCCAAATTTGAATCCCCAGGAAGACCACTTTCAGTACCAAAGTCACAGGCAGTATTTGGTGTCCCCAAACAACTCGGCAGCCAAGACAGCTTGTGTGTGTGTGTGTGTGTGTGTGTGTGTGTGTGTGTGTGTGTGTGTGTGTGTGTG
>NC_034593.1:77628247-77629356 GCF_900095145.1 Mus pahari
GAGAGAGAGAGAGAGAGAGAGAGAGAGAGAGAGAGAGAGAGAGAGGATGGCATGGATAGTACTTAAATCAACTTATGACTAGGGAAAATTATAAACCTGACCTAATTTATTTCTACTCTCTAAGCTCTAGATAAACTGGGTGTTTAGTTCACCCTTCATGTCTTCATGCAGGTCCCTGGAAAACACCACTCTCTCCTTTGGGATTCAAAGAGTCACCTCTTCTGGGCTGCCTTCCATGACTTACTTACATCACTTAGGAACCTATCTATTGGCTTCTTTTCTCCGCTATAGTAGGACCAGACTGCCCAGGTAACCCATCTCAGCACAGCCCAGGGGCTCATTTTTGAGTCTGAATTCTGTGGCTCACAGCCCTAAGCTACATCCCTTGGCACAGGGCCTGACTGTCTGGCACATAAGGGTGCTCTAAGCAAGACTGGGAAATACCCAAGTCCAATCTTGCAGAACTTCTTCAGGAAAAGGCAGGGCACGATCTCCTCCTCACCATGCAGCCCTGCCCCATCCAAACGAGACTGAAGCAGGCAGGATGCGGAAGGAGCAGCGCTCTCTCCTGGGGGAGGAGGAGCTCTGAAATGTGGGGTACAGAGCAGAGCTGGAAAGGATAGGGAGATGGTCTAGAAGGTTCTGATGCAGAGGGCGAAAGGAAGTGTGACCATGGGAGAGAAATCCCAGGAAGCGTGTGAGCAGGAAGGGTGGAAGTGTCCTAAAGGTGTCAGTGTCTTTTAGTGTCAAGAAGGTACCAATAACCCAGATAGTGACCTAGCAAGTGGCACATCACAACTCAGGCACACCTCCGATGGCCTGTGTACCTGAGCTACCGGCTAAGCCTAGTGGAGCCTGCTCAGAACTGAGAGGGAAATCAGTCCCATCCACATGTCTGGGCCCGTGCACATGTCTGAATCCATGTCCAGGAACAGCAGCGGTATAGTACAGCAATGCAGAGAAAGAACCTGACCACAGAAAGGGCCTGACCACAGACAGATGAGCACAGTCTAGCCTCTCGCTAGCATCAACACAACAGCCACACACACACACACACGTACACACACACACACACACACACACACACACACACACACACACACACACAG
>NC_034593.1:77629367-77669129 GCF_900095145.1 Mus pahari
ACACACACACACACACACACACACACACACACACACACACACACACACAGGAACATTAGCAGAGGGACTGAGACAAGCACTGAGAAGCAGAGCCCCAAACAGACATCTACACAAAGGCAGAGGAGCCAAGGGACAAGGAAAGACCTTTAAGACAAAGGTGTCTGTAGAGTCATAAAGGGGACATGGTAGAAAGGGAGGCAGAGGAGGGCTGCAGACCAAGAAGGATCAAGAACGGAGAGGCTCAGCCTTGTCTTCAGGATAAGGTACCTAGAAAGGATCCACTGTCTGAACAACCTTTCCCTCCTACCTCCACAGGGATTTCTGGAGACTCAGCTTGGGTTTTTCCCTCAGGGCAACAGTGAACAGGGCTAATAAAGACCTATTCACGGTGGAGAAGGAAGGGAACCAGAGGGACCCTGGTAGAACTTTGGAGTGCAGCAGAATCCCGCAGAGCTCTGTGCTCTCTGCTAACCGAGACAGAGAGTGGGAGCTAGAGCCCTGCTCCCCCTCCCCCAACCCCACCCTTCGCCCCTTCTTCCTTCCCAGCGCCACCAGCTAGACACAAAGCTCTTGTAGCCTCAGACTTGGGGTTGCTCCTCCCCTAATTCTCTCACAGCTTTGTCTGGGCGTCTGGGTAGAGCACATACCACAACCTGCCTGCCGTGGATTAAAAATTACTCATGTGTGTTTTGTCTCCCCACTCTCCTGGGAGCCTCTGAGAATGGAGGCTTTGATTTACCATTTCTGTTCATTCAGTTCCAGCAATGCTCCACAATAATAAATACCTCCAATTATAAAATGCTGATTGCGTGCCACACTGATGCCTTACAGACGTTGTTTCTAGCATTATAACCCGCTACACAGTGGTAGTTATTACCTGCATTTTAAAGAAAGGGGAATTATAGTCTGACAGATATGAGGGACAAACAGGCTGGGTCCAGCGTCTCCACTCTTGGTACCACCATACTCCAGGAATATCCAGTCTTGTAAATGAATTGGATTTAGGCACTGGCAGCCTTAGGTCCTGCCCATCTGCCATCGCTGGCCTCTACTTTACAGCTTAGCCTTCCACCCTGCTTCCCTCTTGGACGGACAGTAAGACTTGGGACTGGGGTTTGGCTTTGTGAAGGGAACAGTGGGTGGTACCAAGGCCTGAACATCTTTCCTGAGACCAAGAGTTTCAGTGACAAACAAAATATCAGTCTTTGAGCCACCAATGACCGCCAGCAGGAATGTGGTGGGTGGGGGAGAGGGGGACGTTGGTAAATGACCTGCCGCTGTACTAAGACCTACTGGTACTGTCTAACCAAGCTTGAGGACACCAAAACTCAATGATACAGGAATAGTTAGCGCTCGTTGTAAGAAACCACAGCTCAGAAGCACCAAGAAGTTTCCCTTGACCACACATACATTAAGGCTGGGACACAGACCCCGCCCACCCCCCCACCCCCACCCCCCGGAAACGAAGCTCTCCCTGTCCCAGACTGTTGTCCTCTCCTGGGGGCTCCCTCGGCCAGACACCCCTTCTTGAGGGTATCCCCTCATCTAGTACATTCTTTCCCCTTCATCATGACCCAGGCCTGTCCTTTAGCCCACTTCTCCATTATCGTTAGAGCACTGGGGGCCAGAGCTGGGCCAGTCTTTGTTTATGAACAAATTTCCAATCTCCTTTTCTGCTGAGCCTAGCAAGGACAAAGGGTCAAATCTCTTTTTGTTGTTGCTTTTTTTTTCTTTCCTGGCACAGGGCATTGAACCCAAGTACTCACGCATGCCAGGCAAAGCTCTGCCACTGAACTACATCTCCAACCCTCAGACCATATTTATGATGAAGAAGTAAGAATTGGCCCCAAATCTCTGATATGCTAGACATGTTTATAACCTCTCAGTGATGAACATCTTACAATCACACATGGAGAGAAACAAGCAAGCACGTGTGTTCACTTCCCGGCCCACGTGAACACCCCTTCTGCATCCTTGCATGTGAGGACACATCTGTCTGTGCCCATGGGCACCAGTCTGCTCCGTGTTCTGGACCACATGCCCCAGTGGTCATGTTCCCAAAGCCTAGCTTGACAGGACCAGAACCAGAGAGTGGAGCCAAGCCCATGGAAGCCAGAGAGCTCAGCAGCAGGAGAAAGGGATGGCAGAGGCTGAGCCCCCGTCTCCCTGGATTTATCAAAGAGCAATAATGAAGCCCCTGGGCTGAAGCAGTTCCTGAGCTCATCACTCCAGACCACGCTACTGTTCAAGGGGAAGCCTTTGATTCACACTGACAGCTTTCAGATGGAACTAAATCTCTCCACTCTACTATCCCTCCCTCTCCTGCCTTCCCTCTCCTCATCCTGACTGGACTTCCTTCCCCACCCCAGCCATTCACTCAACGCAACCACCACAGAGCCTTTCACAGTGGATTCTCTGAGAAAAGAGGATTTCAAGTCTCTGAGATGGGCCAGCAAAGAAGGAAGGCACAAAGAAAGAAAGATTTGTTCTTCTGATGGAGGAGGTCATTGACAAGGCTGAGGCAGGTCGGAGGCAGGGCAGATAACGGAAAAGAGCAGAAGGCCGGGTTGGACACCCTCAGACTGGAAGTTCCCGGGAAAGAGAGGCTCTGTGTTAGCTCAGCTGAGCGACAGGAAGAATCTACGTTTCTTGTTGCTGCTCTGTGTTGAAGCCCACCTGGGGTCCTAAAATTTTAAAATGGGTGTAAGTGCCTTGAGGAGCTATGGCCTCCTCCTCTGAGAGATGAAGGCTTCACTTCGGCAGTCGGAGAACTTACAGACAGGAGCTATATATAGACAGTGATGTGCATAAACAACAGACCCCACCCCCAGACTCACGTCCGAATAAGGACTCAACCTCTACTGTTCTGCCCACAGACTAGCCCCCCAGCCTCATCTCCCCCTCCAAGTACAAAACCTCGGTGATAGGGGCCTCGAATGCCCTCTACACCACCTTCCTCCTTCCAGGCCATTCTCCTTCACCACAACCTGTGTGGCCACAGAACCCCGATGTCTATCTCCAAAGCTGTGGTAGAGAGAACAGCCAAGGGGAACTTTTTCCAGGCACCAGATGGGATTTTGCAAATGGCCACAGCCTGGCCTGTTTCCATGCATTGGAGCAGACTACACAGGCCGGCTGGTATTTGCTGTGATGGGAAGGGAGGTTTATGGGTCTGGACCAGCAGATCAGTCTCCCAAAGAGACAGGAAGAGAGCCCTGGGGCAGGACGGGGATGAAGGACAGGCTCCACACACTTCTGCCAGAGAGAGGCAGAAAACCCAGGGACCAGAAGTAGAAGAGGTGTGGGTGGATCTGGTCTTGGCTTTGTCACCAATCTGGTGTCACTGTGGAGAAGACACACCACTCCTTTGGGCAACAGCTTCTTTAGGTGTAACAGGAAGGGACTGAGTAATTTGGTCATAGGAGTTTCCTGACTGCAGTTGTAAGAGTCTCCTATCCCTGCCTCTTGTTAGCCATGCCCGGAGGATATGCCCAATCACCTTTAGACTTCAGGGACCCTGGTACCTGGGTCTAGACTAGTGTTTCCTGCACAGCAGAGTATAGGGGACAGCTGTGGGTTTGTGACAACAGGCCAGTGGCAGAGAAGACCCAAAAGGGGTACCCCTCCTGGGAGGCAGAGGCATTCCTTGTTTTCCACTGTACGGAAGTCCCATTAGAGCTCTTACATGCCCTCCAACACTGAATCCATAAAGGAGAGAGAAAAGGCAAGCATGGAACACTGAGGCCATTTGCTAGCTTGGGCCAACACTCAGGGACACTGCCCTTCAAATGGAAAAGGTTGGCAGGTGTGGCTAGAAACAGTCCCACTTGTCCCATATTGGCCTCCAGACCCTAGGTACCTGGGCCAGACCTGATCTGACAGCTCTATGCAGATACGGCCTGGCAGGAGGCCATAATGGTGTTTTATAGTATGGAGAGCCAAGTGGGGTTGGCTGTAGCAAGTACAACAGGCAGAAACAGAAAGGGGCGGGCAGGCCTCTGTGTCTGGTTCTGTTAAAAACAAAAACAAAAGCAAAACACCTGAATTTCCATTTGGCTCCAGTGGGCAAGGGAAGGGAGGGAGGGAGAAGAGGCCAGTGTCAAGCAAGGACCCAGCTCAGACAGGAGACAGGCAGAGAAGAAAGTGCGAGAGAGAAGGGTAACTGAAACAAAGACAGAAAGCAAGAGATGGGGGGAAATAGGCCGGGAGGGAAGGAGACCTCTGCTCCCCACTCCATCTGGGCCACGAAGGCAGGAGGAGCTGGAATGAACTAGAAAAGATTATTAAAACTCAGGCCATGGATTAGTTACTCTGTAGAGTCCTTGTTCATAGAGACATGGAAGTCCCCAGCACCACATAAAATCTGGCTTGGTGGTATATGTCCGTACTCCTAGAATTCGGGATATAGAGGAAGGGCAACCAGGATCTCAAGGCCAGCATCAGCTACATAACAAGTTCGAGGCCAGCCTGGGCTACAGGAGAATATTTCAGGAAAAAAAAAATAACATCAGGTAGGGAAGAATGGAGCTGATGTGACACTATGTTACAAAAGAGAAAAAGGAACATAAGGACAGAAAAGGGCAAGAAAGAAAAATAAGTCAGAAATAGAACCCTGAACATACATAGCCCCTGGGGTGGATCCAAAAATAAAAAGCCCAGGTCCCCGAGGCCATTTGCCAGAAAAAGAAAGAAAATAACGGAAGAGCCACGGCCTGAAGGTTAGGACTGGAAAGGGCACTGGTAAAATCTTACCCAAACCCCTTTATTTTGAAGAAATAAACAGACAAGGGGGTGTGGGAATCATGGGGCATAGGGAAAAAAAAATCTCCAAATCCCCCGCGGTTTAGGAGCTCGCTTCCCAATTACAGAGCTCCCTTTCTAGAGCTGGGGACACCATAGGGTGTGCTTGTTCCGTGCTAATGCAAGATGGGGCTGGAGAATCTGGTTGGAGGCACCGAAGTACTAAAACAAGGACAGCTGTCAGGTTAAACAATGCGAAGCGAGTCTCAAGAACCAAGTACTGAAGACTCAGTGCAGGGGAGAAGGAGAAGGAAGATGGCGGCAGAGAAGCCGGAAGCAGGAGACTGCCGGAAATGGAAGCCGAAGACAGGCATGAAGGCAGATCGCATGGCTCTAGGCTCACCACTCCTTGTCCTCAGCCGAAGGTTTTGATGTTTTAGGTCAAAGAAAAGGAGTGAAGTTTTTGAGACTTGGAGCGACTTTTGAGAGGATTATACAAGGAGAGGAGGGAGAGAAGTGGGCCATTTCTGAGGCAGTTCAGGAAGCCCTTGACTAGCAGGGTTCTAACCTGGCACCCTCCTACAAAGGTATGCGGGAGGCTATAAGCCTGGCTCTCTGTCGTTTCTACCTCATTTCGTGCCCCTGCCTCGGTTCATACATCCTCTCCTGATTCTAATGGCATGGTCTCTCTCCCACGGAAGCTGTTTCCTCCAGCGCACGGGCCCACCAAGTGCACCAGGTTCTGCTCTGAAAGCCACCTCCTACCTGTTTGCACGCTCTTAGTTCCTGCTGCTCTGAACTTTTGGCCTAAGCAGAGTCAGAATGGTACCCCGGTGCCCCTTATAGGCTTGAGGCCTAGGAAGAAATGTGGGCAAGGTCCCGCCACGGAGGATTTTTGGAGATTTTTAGTAACATTCTCCAGGGAGGAAAAAAAAAAAAGTATCAATTCAGAGGCCTGGAAAGGTCTAGACATCAATAAGAAGTTTTCCTTTTCTTAGGCACTGAAAAAGCCAGAATTAAATCCAGGTCTCAGGACGCTGTGCTAGCATTGCTGAGGCTGCGTCTCTGTTCCTGAGTTTAATGAGAGTTATTAGATTCCCACTCCCTGACCTCCACCCCCACCCATCCCCCCACCCCAGTAGATCTAATCTAGAATCTGCAATCCATCATTACTGGTGCCCTTTGCAGGTGTCTCTAGACCTCTAAGAGCAGCCATTCTCAACCTGTTGGTCACAACCATTGGAAAACACCTATTTCTGATGGTCCTAGGAATCCCCAACCATAAATTTATTTTCATTGCTACTTCATAACTGTAATTTTGCTCCTGAGCAATGTCTCAGTCCCTAACTAAAACTATTAAAAATATGTGTTTTCCTGTACAGAGAAACCCTGCCTCGAAAACCCAAAAAATAAAAAAATAAAAAAAAATGTGTTTTCCAATGGTTGCAACCCACAGGTTGAGAACTGCTGTTTTGGAGGGATCGTCTGAATCTATGATCAACCAACAGAGGAGGGCATGGGTCTTAAGCACATGAGCTCTCTTCACCTGAATAAGGCTGAGTGCTGATGTACTGTGCACGCTTACAACCTGGGTGTGACCGGACTCTATGACTGTACTTCTACAGATCCAGAACACATGACTGTAGGTCCTTAGGAGTAGAGCATTTTAGTTCATGAGAGCTTTCTTAATCCTTTTTTCTTTCTTTCTTTCTCTAGCATGCCCATCCCATATGCACAGAATGGATAAACTAGGCTAATTTTGTTAATGTATGACCTGAACTGCTCCTCCTTTGGGGCAAGGCTCACACTTGTTAGGCCTCCTATAACTTAGACCCTTTCTGTACATACATAGTTTGGACATAGATGGCCGTGCAAAGCACACAGCAGACATTCAATAAATACACATATGCTGATAAGAATGGCATTATATTTTGAAGAAGAGGACTTCAGCAGCCAGAGAACTAGGGATGGGATGGGCATTTCAGACAAGGGACAGCATGAGCTAAGATATGGAGGCATAAGTACAGTAAACAGTTGCAAGTGCCCAGGATTTGGGCATGTAAAATAACTGAAATCAAGATCAGGCATCTCTAGACATGTAACACTTTCTCTTTCTCTACTGTCTAAACACTTTTGTGCTGTTGAAGGAAGATGGTGGAAGGAAAGGAAGGAAGGAAGGAAAGAAGGAAAGAAGGAAAGAAGGAAGAAAGGGAAGGAGGAAGGGAAGGAAGGAGGGAGGGAGGGAGGGGAGAAGGAGGGAGAGAGGGAGGGAGGGAGGAAAGAAGGGGGTCCAGATTCAGAGCTATGTGCCAACATAGTAAGGTTTGGACCAGGTTTGAGAAGACTCAGAAGAGACAGTGAGTGTGTGTGTGTGTGTGTGTGTGTGTGCCTGTGAGTCTGTGTGAGTCTGTGTGCGTGTGTCTGTGTGTGTGCATGTGTGTTCTGGTCTGTATTTACCAATTTAGGTAAACACATATATTGTGTATACACACATGTACACCACACACCACACACTGATATGTTTTCACCAAAAGGGAAAATACAGAATCTTCTTCCTAAATAAAACCAAGGCACAGTAAGCTTTTCCAATTAATCTCCATTAAAAAGATTTCCCACAAAGGCACTTCCAGAAGCCCCAAGCTGAGGGTATCTGGATCAATCTTGTGTAAAGTGAAAGCAGCGCCAACCGGCTGTGGAATTGATCCATCTAACTATTCCTTCTACACATATAAGAGTCAGGGAATGCTAATCTGCTGCAGGGGGCTGAGGGACCCTGGAGTGGGGGCTCTAAAACCAACCACTGTAGACCAGGGCCCCAGTATGGCAGCACTCAAGAGGTTGTGGCAGCCTGCACAGAGGAGAGAAGGCTCAGAGATGGGTGGATGACTCTAAGCAGGGAGCCACATGGGGAACTTTCTGTATTTGTTCCTGATCTTTCTTCCTCTGTCTGCTTCAGTTCACTTGTTAAGTGGGACACACATGTCCCAAGGGCAAAGGTAAATTAAGAAGGCTAAAATAATTGATCTTACCACATGATGGGGACATGGGGACAACCAGTCATGGGCATGTGGCAAGTGTCATCGATCTGAGACTCCTTGTGTTCTAATGAGCTCCGGAGTTCCAATGAGCTTCTACTTTGTAGAAGGTTTTAGACAGGAGCCTGATGGGGCCTATGGCAGAGAAGATGCAGACACAAGCCCCAAAGCATCCTCTAGGAAGCAGCATCCTCCAGGAAGCAACCTCCTCCAGGAAGCAGCATTCTCCAGGAAGCAACCTCCTCCAGGAAGCAGCATCCTCCAGGAAGCAACCTCCTCCAGGAAGCAACCTCCTCCAGGAAGCAGCATCCTCCAGGAAGCAGCATCCTCCAGGAAGCAGCATCCTCCAGGAAGCAGCATCCTCCAGGAAGCAGCCTACTTCTTCCTTCACTTCGGCTCTCTGCATCTCTGAATCTTTCCTACTCTCTCTTTTTTTTTTTTTTTTTTTTTTAATTTTGATAACCCTTTGTTGTCCCAGGAAAGGGAGGTCTCTTCTTCCTCCGCCCTCATAGTCTGTGGTCCCCACAATAACCTAGTGGTTTTTGATTTAGTGACCCCATTCTCCATGTTGAGAGGCTTCTTTGACTACTTGTGACAGGCATCTCACAACAAATTTAGCATCATATTTCCTGGATAAGCCAATATTCCCTTTGAATTGTCTCTTGATTGGGGGAGCGTGGGGGCAGTGTATTCCAACAAACATCCCATGTTGATCCTGACATCAGAGTCAATTGAGCTCACAGTCCTCCGTGGATGGGTAGGTGGGTTAACACAAGGGAGGTGAAGTTCTCACAGGATCACAGCATGGTTCTGAGAAGGGAGGGGCTAAAGGAGGGTGCTGGTTAGAGAGCCGGCCTCTAACTCAGCCTCTCAGTGGGTGGATTGCAGGGTTTTCTGAAATGGAAGGTAGAAGGAGTTTGGCCTTTGCTCAGAGAGTTCTGGAACAAACTTTCTTTCCCCTGAAATGTTGATAAACCCTCTTTCCCACACTGGCCGTAGGAAGAGATGGTGCAGTCCAGTTACTTCCCTGGAAACGAATGAAGAGATATTTCTCTCCTCTGAGCCCCCATCCTAGCACTCCTCCTCACCTGTATCCCTGAGAAGGGATGGTTCTGTGCAGAGCTACTTGCTCCTGGTTTAATGTCCATGCTTCCTCCAGGGGGTCTGCCTTCAATGGCTGATGAAGGAGATGGTAGACATTTCCCCAGATACAATGAGGATGGATGAGGTGGGAGCATGCACGGAAGGAACAGACGGAGGAGCAGAGGCAGAGTGAAGCTCAGGGACAGGGAACTTGCAGGATTTCAGAAATGGAAGAAAAGGGAAAGTCAAGAGGAGCAGGAGAGACGAGCTTCCCTGAGTGTGGTGAAAACCCCAATTAAATAAAGACAAAAGGACCCTGTGTGTGTCAAGAAGTAGACTTACAGGAGTCTGAAACTAAAGGGGGGCAGTGGGGGCCAGGGAAGGAGGAGGGGAGTTTTCGGCAAATGGGTCATCCTAGAGATTCTAAGCAGATTAAAAATAAGACATAAGGGTCAGAGAGACTCAGCCACAACCCCAGGAATGCAGACACCCTGCTGGGGGAAGCAGAGGAGGAGAGGCGAAGGGGAAAGGGCTGATAGCTGGGAGGGGTAACAGATGGTCACTGTCATTAAAAGGATTTCAGTAAGTCCTGCAAGCCTTAGGCAGCGTGGACAAGCTTGAGTAAGCACTGGGAGAGAAGAATTAAGCAAAGCTTTGGAAGAAGGAACTTACACAGAAACCACATCAATACCACCACTATGGCTACATCTTCCTGCTTCAATCTTTACTCCTAACCCAACCTCAACCCAACACTAATTCATCGTGAATCAACCACCTTAAGACCAGATCTCAAGTAGAATATATTTATCTTGAAGGCAACACATCTCAAGTCACCTTAGTGCCAAGAACAGCTTGAGTTACCAAATGATATTTATTGAGTCAGTAAAGCCTTACCCTCACACTTACAAGCAACCCTAATATGGAGTCTGACCCTCCCTCCTTCCTGTCTCCATGCCTTTACCAAGCACTAGCCAGTCCCAGATCCCAGCTCTTATTGTTCCCTCTAATCTTACTTCAATTGAGTCGACCCCTTATTTTTTCTGCCCCCATACACCTGGATGGAGACTCTAAATTCACAGAGGTCATTGAACGCAGAGACAAACAGAAGGTGTCAACCTAACTCTCAGGCTAATGTGAATTCAGTGTCCCAGTGGTTTGGTCCTAAAAACTGTGAGTAAAGAGGGGTCTAGGGATCTGTTACAAGGATGTGAGGCTCAGGACAAAGGAATCTGATGTTGACAGAGAGCAATGAGAGTGAGGTAGGCAAACAGAGGCAAGTTAGAACAGACAGAAATCTGTCAGTTGCAGTTGACTTGGCAGAACCTGACATCTTCTGCCCCTGACTGCTTTCCAGCCCTCTGGTATACAAGGAGCCAGCGGGAAGGCCGTGGTGGAGATGGAGCCACACGGTGTTGAGCTGCTCCAGAGCCCTTTCCCATCTCATCCTGCCCTACTCTGGAGCAGGCTCCTCCCTCGGAGCCCTGTTCTTTTCTGACATCTCCCTCAGAGCCTTCCACATCTTTCTGGAAGTGTCCCTGTGGTGCCTGAGAAAAGAGGTAAGTATTATGTCCTGCTCTTGTCACAGCCAGATCTGATTACCGGGATGCCTGATGGACGTGGTAGGCTGGGTCCTTAGCTCACGGAATGGGGTGATGGAGTTCTGTGGTTCTTTCTTTAGGGGAAGAGACATCCTGATGTCCTCTGGAACATACATTCGTGAGAGATGTCTCCCTAACCGAGATCTCAGGGAGACTGAAAAAAAAAAATCACTTCCGGCCTCCAACAGTTTCCTTTCTTTGTTTGTGCACCAAGGAGGCCAGAAAAAGGTGTCAGACTCCCTAAGAGTAAGTTGAGGACAGTTGCTAGGCAACATGTGTGTGCTGAGAATAGGACCCTGTTTTTTTTTTTTTTTTTTCAGAAAACCAGCCAGTAGTCTAAACCACTGAGCCATCTCTCTAGATACGAACTGTTCCATCTCTTACTGTTAGGTCAAAGATACGAACTGTTCTTTGACCTAAACTGTTTTGAGCCCAGAACATCTGCACTCGGTTCTGAGTCTGGAAGCAAGCAGGATCAAAAAACTGGACTTCTCCAGCCCCTGGGTGGGACCTGCAGTCTCTGGCCAGCTATCAGTGGAATGAGGAGCACTTGGGAGGAGGGGAGCAGAGCATGTGCCTCTGCTCTTGGCTAATGGCCTCCATGCATTCCTCAATGACAGAAGGGCCCTGGAAGCCTGGGGAGGACAGGGAGGGAGGAGAGGACAGTGAGAAAGTTCAGAAGAATAAGGAAGGATTCCTGATCATTCCTCAGCTGTGGTGTCCTCTATAAAAGGACTGGAACAGAAGCAACCCAGTGGGAAAACCTGGTAAGAAACCGTCCTTCTGGGAAGTGAGAGGACTGAGAGGGTGGAGGGCAGGGGAGAAGTATCCATCGCTCAGGCACTACAAAACCTGAAAGCAGCAAGCAACACAAAGTGCAAACGAGCCCTGAGCCCTAGGCCTGACTCGCTACTACAAGGCGCCACTATCCAGACACAGGTGCCACGAAGGTGGCTAAAGATGTTCAACACTCCATGAAGAACGTTAGGTGGACAGCTGAAATATCTATCCCTCCCCCAAAAACACCTCCCCTGCCCTGTGAACCAGACTTCTCTTCACCTTCTCTTCACCAGATAACTCACTGAGGAATTGTTTGAAGCACCACGAAAGGTTAGAGTACCCCCCTGGTGACTAGCAGCATCGAGCGCCATGAGGCTCTGAGACTCTGAACTGTTATTGCCAAAGGCAGGCGGACTCCTGGAACCCCAGACTGCCTACAGATTAATATGATTGCCCATACAAACATAAAATAATCATGGGCCTTGCAGTGGCCTGGAGCCGGGGGAGGGGGGACCAAGGGGAGTAGAGTGGGGAGCTGTTTCAAAGAGGGCAGTATGGGAGGCAGACACTGTCACAGTTGGAGCAGCTAACTTTTGGGAAGGAGCAAGGGGGAAACCGGAATGGCTATGGAAACCTCTCCATTCCTTCTTCATTCCCTAGCTCACCCTGGGATTTCCCTTTGGATAGATGGTGGGGAAAAGGCCTGAAGGAGTAGAGATAAGGGTATTTCCTCTGTCCCTTGCCCTCTGTGGCCCTGAGCACTCCGGAGAGCTGGCCCTGCCCCTTGCCTGGACAGTGTGGAAGAGCTGACCCTGGTGGCATGGGTGCAGAAGCTAGCCTTGCTGGCCAGCTAGCCCTGCCCCTCAGCGAGGCAGGAGACCTAGCCCTGGTGGCTTGGGTATGGGAGAGCTGGCAGGCTGACCAACTCAGCTACCACCCAGGCCCAGATTCAAGGCCTGAAGTTGGCCCACCCCAACATCTACCCCACTTATGAACTGCGGGAGTGCACCAAGGGGCCGGTCCTGTAGCACCACAGCTTCAGGATCTCCACGACACAAAGCAACAACAGGATATCTGAGAGGAGTCCCGGTGAGCATCCAGTATTGATGGGGTAACAGAAGCCAAAGACCTCGAACCAGACCAGTGAGTCACTGCAAAGAACATTTGCAAGTAAATGTTTGGGCAAAAGAGTGTACTGTGTGACGCACTACAGCTTCCATGGTGAAATTTTTAATGTTTTTTTCTTTTAAGGGCCCCCCTTAAAAGAGTACAAGGGTGGAGGGCAGATATGGAGGGACTGGGAGGTGAGTGGGATTGGGGTGCATAATGTGAAACTCACAAAGAATTAATAAGAAAATTTAAAAAGAGAAATAAGTCTATTTCATACATGTGTGAAAGGCTCAAGAAGTGTGGTGGCTAAGAAAGGTTCTAGTTCTCAGGTCAAAGGCTACAGGCTTAGGGGCCCTGCGCAGACCTCCACGAACAGTCTAGGTATCTTTTCTGTGTCCATCAATATTAGCTGGGCCCACTGGGAATCCACAACCCACAGGGGTTTGGAGTCTCCTGACCCCAAACATCAGAGCTCATCATCAGCTGCCTTCTCTTAGCCCACAGTGACAGAGGCAAGAGCCTCACATGCCTAGTCCATCAGCTTGAAAGTGCAGTGGGCTTTCTGTATCTAGACTCCAAAAGGCACTTCCGTGGGTTTGGTGGGCAAAGGAGGAATGTTTAGCATGGTCCAGAAGATGAGGTAAGGAGAGAACAGATTTGAACAAAGAAGATGGGATCGGGGAAGAGAGGCCATATTTCATATTTTGTATTCTAGCAGAAGGTCAATACTTAATGGTTTCCTTGATGTTTCAGAAGGAGAAACTGAGGCACCAAGGCTAGGCCTCCTGTATTTGAGGTGAGTCCCTGGCCCAGCTGGACAGCACCACTGCTCAGCCAGCTGCTCTGGAAGATGTAAAATGCTATCTAAACATGGTGCATTATAAACACTTTAGAAATCGTATTTCACAGCCGCCCGCCTGCAGCTAAAAGATGAATTCTTCCTCCTGCTCTCTGGCAGGAGAATTATCCTTGGAGTCAAACATGGCAGCAATGATATGTGAGTGGGGCCAAGACAGAGGCAGGCCAGGACGGAGGAAGCATCCACAAAGATAGGTTCTGGGTGCCTGAGCAAGACAGCCAGTTTGATCTATCTTGCCTTGCCATCTGGCGATCAACTCTCGGAATCCAGAGAGGGCCTGAAATCCAGGCGCTCCCCCCCCCCCTGCTGCTGAACACTTCCCTGAATGCAGAGCCTGTGCCCCGGAAGGAAGAGTCAGAGAAGGTAAAGGATGGTACAGCCTGGTGAGAGAAACAAGTGCCTGGAGACACAAGGGCCCAAGATCTGCCATTACTACTGCAACGGCATATTAGAGAAAAAGGTATGGAAGCAGGGTTGAGCCAGGGGGAAGGACTACCTTGGGAGGGCATGGGTGGCCAAGAGACAAGCCCCTAAATGTGCAGGGGAAGGTGATGATAGATCGGGTGGCCGGGAACATCTGCCTGGAAGGAAAGCAATGCAGAGGATGGGGTGGGTGGGAGGGACGTGTCCCTGGAGAGCAGCCGAGAGGAAGCAGGCACGGCACGAGCTACATCCTGTCCTCTTGGAAGAAGCCCTAGGCATGGACACTGGGATAAGGTGGTGAGGAAAACCCAGTGCTTGCTTATGCGTAGACAACCAGAAGGCTTCGGTCCAGGACACGGAATTCGGCTGTAGATACACTTCATTTAAAGACGCCCAAGCTCAGGTCTTCTCTGCAAGTGCTGAGCTCCTATTCCTGAGCTCCACGGGCCTCACAGGCAGCTCGTAATTAGGCATAGGGAACAGACGAACCAATTTTCAATTAAAACCTTATCTACAGGGTGCACAGATAATAAAGGTAGGTATGTTTGATTCTTTTCTTAGCCAACCTTCAATATTTGCAGTGCCTGGAAGGAGACGCAGGGAGGGTACCTAGGCAGCCCTGGAAACATATAAATTCTGCTCATAATTACATGACTTTCAATGCCACAAGAGGCCAATAAAGTGGTTTTGAGGCACACAAATTACTGGCATGCTGGCCTTCCCCAGATGGTGCCTAGACGGTGGTCTAGAGAGGGTATGCCGCCCAAACCTCTGAGGTGAGGAACAGCTGTAACAAATACAGGCTCGCTCTCTCTCTCTCTCTCTCTCTCTCTCTCTCTCTCTCTCGCTTTCCGCCGGCATCTCTGTTAGACAACCCCGCATCTCTGACAGAGCTGCGAAAGCAATTTAAGATATGTTTCTTCTATAACGAAGTAGAAGGAACCTCAGGGGACCAAGGAGCTTCAAACAGCTGTGGGTAACAGACAGCAAACGCAAGATTCCAGGCACTGAGGAGAGGCCCCTCCGCCTCCCCGGCTTGGCAGAGTTGTGAGTGCTTGGATCTAGGTTCAGCCAAGTGAAGACTCAGGCTCAGAGTTTCAGATCCATCCCTGATGTAACAGGGATGACAAATAATTCCAGAAATGGGCGGCAGAAAAGTCACTGAAGAAGACGTCGAAATGGTCCATGAAAGGAAGGTTCCTATATGTAAGACCCTCTCCACACACACACACATCCAGGGGTGACCTTGCCAAGACAAGATCTCTGTTGACCTCACTGCTCTAGTCTAATGTCCCCAGCGGAGTGTCTTTGCAGGAGTGGTAAAATAACCATTTGCTGAATAAACAGAACTGATGAAGACAAGAGGAAAAGAAATCTAAGGACAAAACAGGGGGCAGATTTTAGTAAAGGGGGGGTGTCTGCTGGGGAATAAGGGTACATCCCAGTGGTGGAGTGCTTGCCTAGAATGTACAAATGCCAGGAGTGCATCTCTGTATGTACCACAACAACAACATCATCGACATCATCATCATCAACAACATCAACCACAACATCATCAACAATTTCATTGGATCGCAAAACCTGGACTGGACAACCCACTCTGCCAGGAAGTAGGCACAAGGGCCAGCAATACTCCCCAGCTCTCATTTCCTCCTCTATTAAGTAAATGGGCTGGACAGATCTTGAAAATGACCTCAAACTCCCAGGTGCCAGAGTGTCTTTGAAGCCATAGAGACTCACTGAGCCTTATGACCAGTCCTCAGGCATGTTAGTGGCCTGGAGGGGAGGGGAAGGGATACTGCCCCAACATCTCAGGTGGGGAACGGCTGTAACTAACAGTTTTAACACGTTCCCCCTCGGCTGGTATGTGTTTAAGATCATCAAAACTTGAATAATAATGCAAGAATGACGTCGATGCTTACATAAATAGCCACAGGACTCAGTACTGAGAACTCGTGTTTATAACTTCTGTGAGCGTCAAATTGAGTCAGGCTCTATCTTCAGCTTCACCTTCATTTCAACCCAGCTGACCACTCTTCCCATCCCTTCTTCCCAAGATCCAGTAAAAAGAAAAAGAGAAGAAAAGAAACCCTAAAACCTAAGCAGGTGAATCTAACTACTCTGCTCTTCCACTAGGGGCCACTTCACGCAGAGTTTATGGCCAGTGCTGTGGAGCTAAGGGGGTGAATAAGGCACAGCCTCTGGGCATTCATAACAGTGAAGCTCTAATCAAGCATCCACTCTGGTACTTAGGAGAGAAATTGTCTTGGCTTGGTTGCCATTGTTTCTGAAACAGAGCTTCACTGGGTAGCTTAGACTGGCCTTAAATACACAGTGATCCTCCTGCCTCAGCCCTCTGATGACTGGGATGATGGACATGGACCACGAAACCTTCAAAGACATTAATTTCGATAAAAGAGGAAAAAGAAGAGTTGGGCACAATGGCACGCATGTGTAATACCATCACTCAGAAAGTAGAGGCAGGTGGTTAAGGCCAGCCTTGGTTACACAGAGCTGGAGGCAGGGATGGACAGACAGCTAAGAGCACTTAACTGCTCTTTGAAAAGGATCCTGGTTCCCAGCCATGTGGTAGCTCACAACTGTCTGTCACTCCAGCCTCAGAGGACCTGACGCCTGCCTTTTGACGCCTATGGCTCAAGCACGTGTACAGCACACTCCTATATACATACAAAAATAAAACAGATTTTAAAATAAAAGTTTCAAGTCAGTTCTGCCTGCATAAGACCCAACCTCAAAAGGATGATGATGATGATGGTGTAAGAGTAAACCTGAGAATTTGGCAAAGGACTGGATTTTCCTCCTTGAGCCAGCACATGTAACACAGTATGTGCCTTCTGACACAGAGGCTGGTGGGCAGCAAGTATATTGGTGTCTGGAGAACAGTGAGGCATGGCTGGAGTGCACAAAATCACAGAAAGTAAATCTACTTAAAAAGTGAATGTGCTAGCTGGTAGCGCATGTCTTTGATCCTAGTGCTGGGGGCACAGAGGCAGATGGATCTCTGTGAGGTCCAGACCATCATGGTCTACAGAGCAAGTTCCAGGACAGCCAGGTTTACTCAGAGAAACTCTGTCTCAAAAAGCAAAACAAGCACAAAAATAAACCAAAACAACCACAAAAAAGTAAAACTTTATCATTATTGTAAGAGAGGCTGTGTGAATATGCATGGTGTGTGGTGGGAGGGGTGGGGCATACATTTCACACATGCAGGTAGATGTCAGGGGACAACCCCACGGAGTCAGTTCTCTCCATCTACCTGTACATGGCTTCCAGGAATCAAGTGTCTTTACTAATGGAGTCATCCCAATAGTACATAATAAGCATTTACTGTGGTGTGTAAGTGTGCATGTGTGTGTGCGCGTGCGCGCGTGCGCTTGCATGCATGCCTGTGTGTGCGTTTGTCCAGCACTATTATGGGATGGAGATAAGAGGTAGAGTGCCAAGGCTGGAGAGATGGTTCAGCGGTTAAGAGCATTGACTGCTCTTCCGAAGGTTCTGAGTTCAAATCCCAGCAACCACATGGGGGCTCACAACGATCTGTAATGGGATCTGATGCCCTCTTCTGGAGTGAAGACAGCGTCAGTGTACTTACATATAATAAATAAATCTTAAAAAATAAAATAAAATAAAAAAAAGTAGAGTGCCCGTATCTTCCCCGCTCAGGGATTTCACAGGAAAATACAGACTTTTGCATATAAATACAGTATGGGGTTCTAGGTGAAAGGACAAAGAATGAAAGGCTGGCAGAGAGGAGCCAGTCAAAGATGTAAAGTGTGGGAGGTGCTCAATGCACAGATGGTTGGGGGGAATATGTCCCTCCAAGCCAAAGCTCCATGAAAGCCAACGGAAGGACACATGGAGGATGGAGGCACCTGCAAGTGGTACTGATGAACTTAAAGAGACAGGGCAAGGCACAGGGCGGAGGAGATGGCACTGATCAGATGGCACGCACTCTCACGTGCCCAGTGGTGAGTTTGAACTTCCATCACAGGAGCTAATAGAGATAACCTGGTGTAAGTTGGGGACAGAAGTAGGCACAGCTTCCTCTTACTTCCAATACATGTGGAACAGCCACACTATATCTGGGGGATCCAGAGGAGTGAAAAACTAAGACAGCTTACAAAGAAGTGGAAGGCACACGAAATGTATCAGTCATCGGGGTTCATGGGTTGGAGGGACGTGGACTCCGAGGGGAAGGAAAGGGTGAATCCTTTCCAGTCTGCAGGACCACACAGCAGGTGCAGGCATTTACAAGGATCCTGGTGTGGAGGAAGGCATGCAGAGGTCGGTGTGTGGGTGGCCTGGTGGCCACCTAAGGACTTCATCTTGTAGCTGATGTGGGAAAGAAAGAGGTTTTATTAAGTTGCTTTTCTATCTTTCCCAGGAAAAGAGTCAACAAAAAGCGGGGGTGGATTAGGAAAAGCCAGAGAACCTGAGGAAGAAGGACACACCTCTTTACCGCATTCCTCCCCAGAGGAGATAAGCAGCCGGCGGTGTGGGCACAGCCCCTCTGCTGCCGTCGCCGCTGTGGCCGTGTATTGATTATTGGCAGTGCTGAGTTATGAGCGTTTAAAGGGATTATGCAAAGTAATAAAATAGCCACTGTTTCTCTTTCATTAATGCCCACTTTATCATCCACAGACATTTGCTATGTGACCCTGAACCATTAAAAGCAATGGCTTATTGTGTATTTTTAAGGCTGGCGAGATGGCTCAGCGGGTAAGAGCACTGACTGCTCTTCCGAAGGTCCTGAGTTCAAATCCCAGCAACTGCATAGTGGCTCACAACCACCCGTAATGAGATCTGATGCAATCAACCGGAGCGAGCAGAGGTCCTAAAACTTCAATTATCAACAGCCACACAAAGGCTCACAACCATCTGTACAGCTAGCTACATGTACTCACATGCATTAAAAACAAAACAAAACAAAACAAAACAAACAAAAAAAACGATGGTGAGAGCTGCAAGTGGGAGCAGGGAATTACAGGGAACAACAGACGTTCCTTCTCCCCAGTAAGATCTGTGCTAGAGCCACCTATGGCGCTACTTAACTGTGCAAAAATATTTGGAAGAGTTGAAGCAAGAGGATTGTGAATTCAAAGTCACTTTCCAACAAGCATTGAGCTCAAGGCCAGCCTCGGCTGTGTGAGGCTTGATATCTGACCATATTCTCCAGAATTTCGAAACTTCACATTAAATAAAACCTGCTAATCTAATCAGACCCTTTTAGTGTACAAAGGAAAAAGGAAAATCAAAGGTCAAAAGAGGAGACCTGAACCTCCTGAAGTCTCAAGTCAAAGAGCCAGTTAACCACAAAACCAGAAATGCAGCCTTTCTAACTCTCAGCCTGGGCCAAGGCCACCACGGAGTTCCTAGGGATCATGTAGAGTAAGTGCTAGAATCCTGCTCAAGTGTCATCTCCATGCCAACCACACCCTGCAGTTCTGCGCCTGCAAAAGACCGGCATGAGACGTTGATGCCCTCCAACACAGGCACATGTCCCTCAGTTCCCACTCCCACTCCTGGTGCTGATTCTGGCTTTAAACCCGAAGACCTGCCAAGCCCTTGCTCCTCAGACAGAGATTCTCAGGAATTGCTCACCGTCACGTCGCCTCCGTCAATAGAGGCTGTGGGTACCGTCTTTGAAGACCCTCCCGCATTTACCAAGGGCCATGACTTCTGTGATTGAGATGATTCTGTGCAAAGCCCCTATGACTGCTTCACCCTCATTTACTCCTGAGGCTCATCCAAGACTACTTCATGACAGGTATCGATCGCTGAGACCCTTTCTAAATAAATTCCAATTTTAAATCTTCATCTCCTCCCTCACTGCGGTGGTTAAAATCTTTTCCATTGCTTCCTAGGACCGTTGCAATACATTCCTAATGGTTCCTTACTTCCAGCTTGCTCCTCTTAAATCCATTCTCCACACAGCTGCCGGGACGATCTTCCTAAAGCACAAGCCCGGTGACATCATTGCCCAGTACAAAATCCTTCAGCGGTCCTCCACTGACTTCAGATGAAGGACAGACTAGATTAGGTCTTACCTAAAGCTATTGCTACTTACCTCTTCAGCATCCTCTTCCAAGCTTCCCAGTGTCCACTTCTTCACCTTTGAGGACTCTCAACTTGTCAGGGTGCTGCCCAACCGGAAGCCTCCTACTCCAGCATCCAGCCTTGGGGAGCTCCCTGTCCTACCCTTTGCTTCTTTCTATTTTTCTTTCAAGATGCAGTTCTGGCTTGGTGCCTGGGAGCCTTTCTAAGACTCAGCCTGGGCCAAGGCCGCCACGGGGTTCTTAGGGATCACGTGTATCTCATTACTCTACGAAACCTTGGTGCGCTGTTAGAGGACAGGAGTCTTAACTCACCTTTGCACATGGCCATGGTAGCTTGGTCTTGGTAGACTCTCAAGTTAGCATTTGTAGAACTGAGCTGAACCTCAAAGTTAGTTCTGCCCCCCATTTCCAGCATCTTACAAATACCTTATTCACTATGACCTCTTGCTTGCTAGTCCAAGTTTTTTTTCTCCCTAAATACAACCTAAATGCCTCCTCTCCAGGAAACGTTCCCTGGCAAGACCCACCAGACTGCTCCTCTTGGAATCTCTGGGATCAGCTGTGTTCTTTCCCCTTAATACATCCATCTTGTCTTTCTCTATTCTCTGACGAGTGGGGCTGATGCCATAAGACTGTGCTGCCTATGATACCTCAACATTCTGAAACACTTCTTAAACTATAGCATACCACGTCCTAGCCTTGTAGCTACCCTCCTGCAAGGAGAGCAAGTACGTCTCTCCGCTCTTACAGCAGCACCCAGAATGGAGATTCACCGCTAAAGGATTTACTTGTGGTTGTTCAGGGACCCTCCTTGAGATGACAAATCAAACATTTTGTTATTCTTGTACACACACAAAGGTGCATATTTTCTTTTCCTTTGTGGTCATTCCAATTCATTTCCCTATGTCCCTACTTTGGTGCCCTGGGAATCTGGAACTGTGGATTCATTGAAGGTGGGGCATAGGCCTATTTCTTCCCTCATAGGTTCAGCAGTTAAAGCTCAGAACATTCAGGCTGTCCTGTCTTAGCTCGTTCCTTCTCCATTCTGAGAGGCAGCAGAGTGAGGTGCTCAAGTGTATCCATGAAGTAGTCTACTGGGCCAGTCAACCTGGGTGCAATGTGCATGCTTTGTAGAATGAAGATGATACCAATTTCAAGTAAGGCACAACTAGAACCATTCTTATCTTACTACCTCCTCCTCCTCCTCCTCCTCCTCCTTCTTCTTTTTCTCCTCCTCCTCCTCTATCCATCCTCCTTATTTACATCGTTTTAAGGACCAACCTTCCATGTTAAATTAGACCTGTCTCACAATACACCTGAGAAATTCAAGGACCACTGGGCCAGGGATTATGAAAAAGGTCACAGATTCATGACCTCAAGTTCCAGAAAACTTCTTGAAATAAGAAAAATGAAATCTGTTGAGGAAGTAGAAAAGGGTACAGGAGGAGGAACAGCAAAAAAGAAAGTCCTGGGCAGAGAACAGAAATGGCTTGGTCAGAGCAGGTTTAAGGGAACAAAGCTGGAAGTCAGGCGCAAGGCAGGAGCCGATTCACTTGATACCCAAATCCTGGACCCAACTACCAGGCAGAAGACAGTAGACTGGCTTTGCCAAGGCTGGAGTGAGAATCCAGAATGTTCCACAAGTGATACTATACCATCACCTGTTGTCTATCAGACATCATCTTTATGAAGGCTGAACCTACACAGCCTCGCCATCTAGAAAACGTACTGTACTTGATGGAGGTGAGCCTCCACTATCAGACAGCAGAATATTCTTAGCCAGGATATTATGCCAATGCTCATATGAGCCATAGAACCCCCCAGTTCTACCCTACATTACACCACTTGACTGAGTTCCTACCCCAGGCAGGTCGGCACTTCCATCCCACACTACACCATTTGACTGAGTTCCTCTCCATTATCTGAAAGGGGCTGTGTGTGCTTTTAGCAGAGCTCTTCTTTGGTGCCTCGGTCAGTGCTGGTTCCACAGTGGGCATTGAGTGGGGATTAACCAAATGAGAAAGCAATACACGCACAGAAGTCTAATCCAGTGTGTACCGTAATCCTTCTTTTCGCAGCTTCTAAACATCAATCCTAGTTTTTCCTCTGGGGTCACATAAAATGAATCTAATTCTCTTCCACACGATAGTCCTTTAAGCATGTGAGGAAAGTTATGACATTCCCCCAGAGTCTCCTTTCCTTCTGACCAAATATTCTTCATTTCTAACACTGATGGTGCTCCCTCAGGCATCTTCCTGTAAATATGCTGCATCTTCTCCTCTCTTGACCACAGACAGCCACTGTGAAATCCTTAACCCCTCAGGCAGAACTGGAAACACAATCCCACCTTCTCTCACAAAACCATTCCTGAACCTTTAGACATGGTTTTAGACACCATTTCTTCTGATGTCCTATCTTGGCTCAGAATTCCCCCTCAAGTCCCAGAGGCATCCTTCTATCAAAGTTCCTATTTAAAATCTCCAATTGGATATATAACTAGCATCTCACACTTATGTCCAAAACTAAGTTCCTGGGCTGGAGATTTAGCTTAGTAGGGTATGTGCTCAGCAACGGGAGGAGCCCCGGATCTCACCTCTAGCACCAGTCCCCAAAGCAAAAGCAATCCCCTGCTTTACACCCTGACCTTGGCCTGTCAACTGTCAGGACATAACAATTTCACTCCTCCAGAACTTAAGGCAAAACTTAGCACCTGACTTCTCTTTCCTACCTTGAATCCAAGCTGCCAGTCAATATTGCTAGTTCTATGCTCAAGGTTGCTCTAAAAATGGGTGCCCCTAGTGCTACCTGTCCCTCGTGCTACCCACCAAATTGTCTGCCCGGACATCTAGAGTGACCACTTATGTGTCCTTGTCCCTTCCTTCCTAGGTCTACTCTTAGCATAGCAGCCAGAGTAGGGTTGTTCAAACAGAAATTCTATCACATCACTCCTCTGCTCACCTCCTTGCTCCCCTGACCCACAAATGGCTTCTGAAATCATTCAGAAGAAAGTCTAGGCCCAGAGGATTCCTTCAAAGCCCAGTCTTACACTAAAAAGCTTGCTGGTCTTTATCCTAGTTCCTGGGACAGAACTTCTAAGCTCTCAGGACTTCAGTGACAGGAGTAGTTTTGTTACTCATGCTAGACCGACAGTGGGTTTTTGGTTTGTTTTGTTTTGGTTTGTTCTGGTTTGGTATGGTTTTTGAGACAGGGTCTCATGTCATCTAAAATGGTCTGAACTGGCTATATGGTTAAGAACAGCCTTGAACTCCTAATCCTTCTCTTTCTATTCTGCAAGTGTTGGGATTAAAGGAGTGTGCTGTTGTGCCCAGCTCCACACTGGGTTTATGGTAGACAGTAAGTAGGTGGCTATGCTGGACAGATGTGCACCTGACCAGGGAGGTAGGAAGGCTAGCGGCTGCACACTCAGGTAAGCACCCCAGACACTCAGGGTCCTGGCAGCATCCAGGTTAGTGAACACACCATGTCTTAGGAAGGCTGGAAGTCTCGATTCCCCAAGCAGAGGCCTCAGAGGCTCCACCTGGACCCTTCTCAGATCCCCATCCACGGGTCTCTTTGAAAACTGTAAGTATAGGACTTTTCTGAACCCTGTGAGTCATTTATGAATTCATCAAATCCAAAAGGGTCATGGGAACGCCTGAACTAGAGCAGAGACTTCCAAGTGAAGTTCAGGGGGGTTCGTTGGGATGTGAGCTCCACATTATGAACTCTGCCCTAGCTCTGGGTGGTGAGAGTCAGAATCGGACTGTGGTACCAAAGACTTCATGGTTTGCACAATGAGTTTATGTGCACACACCCATTACATCAACTCCTAGCTCTTTTCCTCGGTTTACTACATCCACGTTAGTGTTACCTCAATGGCTGTGGGCACATTCCTGTCTCGGGACCTAGGCACTGCTTTTCTCAGTGCACCTGTTCCATTCTCTCTAAGTTATCATCTTTTCTATCATCTTTCCTAAGTAAGTTCTCCAACCTGTTATGCTTTGGATCTTATATGTCTTCCCCAAAGCCCACATGCTAAAGTCTTGGTCCCTAGCCCATGGTGCTGTTGGGAGACACTGAGATCTTTAGGAGGAAGGGCCTAATGGTAGGACGTAAGATCCCTGCAGGTAAGGTGACCTTGGGATTCCACTCTCTCCTCTCTCTGCTTCCTGGATGCTCTGAGACAAGCCGCTTGCTCTGCCACACACACTCAACCATGATGCTCTGCTTCACCAGCAGGACTAGGGAACCAAGCAATTACGGTTTGCCAGAATCGTGAGCCAAATTAACCTCTCCTCCTTTTAGGTGCTTAAGTATTGTCACACAACAGAAAGTTGACTAACGCAAACTGTAGAGCCACCTTGCCACATCCCAGGTTCCCCGTCTGTTGCTTTATTGTTCTCCACAACCCTTACCATTATCCTACACACTCATGTTATTCATTTATCTATGGGATCTTTCCTGTATGGATCCAAGAGGCAGGCATTTTCTTTTCCCATTTTAGTAATTACTGTCAACGCAGCACTTAGAAGATGTACCTGGAAACGTTAAAGCATTAAATGGATAAGTGGATAAATTAAACTGTAAAGCTTGCTTTTTGTCCTCCTGTATTTAAAGTCTGTTTATTTACTTAATGTATGGGCTTTTTATCTGCATGTACACCTGCATGCCAGAAGAGAGCATCAGATCCCATTTCCCTGTGAGCCACCACGTGGTTGCTGGGAATTGAACTCACGACCTCTGGAAGAGCAGCCAGTGCTCTTAACAACTGAGCCATCCTTCCAGTCCCCTGTATCCATCTACTTCTCATTAAAGGGTGGACACTCTCTCTAGATGTGGGCTCTCAGCAGAACGCACAAGACCAGCCCCTCCCCAGGGAGCACGTCACAAGAGGTCTAGTCTCGGTCTGGAGGCAGGCAGCAGTAGTCTTATCTTCTGTTCTGCCACTTCTGAGTAGCCTTGTTTACGAGGTGCCTCCAGTGTATGGAACTTAAGCATTGCAGACATGGCTTGTCTGCACACAGGGAAAGACCACATCCACCCTGCTCACTGTCTTACACCTAGATGCAGCATAGCCTCTGCTATCCAGTTCACCTCTTCTGAGTGAACCTTTTATGTGGCTGCCTCACCGAATCCTAATATCCACCCTGAAAATACACATCATTAATGCCAGTGTACTGATGGAAACGTAGAGGTGATGAGAAATTAAACAATTAGGCTTCACAAAGCTATCAGGATGGAAAACCAGGATTAACTACAGGGTCGGCCATGGAGTGTGTGTGCGTGCTGATGGATTGCCGCAAAGCTCCCCCACTATCACCATGAACAAATGAAGCTAACTCCTCTGAGCCTTGGGGCTTTTCTTTTTAATCTATAAAATATGGCTGCCAAGAGTGTATGAACCACAGCATATGAAGTGCTTAGCCATGGACATGCGATGCAAATGAAGCTATTGGTAATAATCATGATTATAAAATGACACGAGGTTTTACTAGCCCCTTTATCATCAACACCATGGTTCTCAGGTCACATTAAGCTAGCAAAGAGTATGCCTCCCCCCCCCCCCCCCCCGGTAGAAAGCAGCGCATGGTATACCCACAGGAACAGCCACCACCCGATCCGACATGGGTCCTCACAGACACCCACTGCTGATCTGAGTGGGAGCAGATGGGGAGCAGGGGGCTCCACCCGTGCTGCTAGTCCTTAGTTCCCTGTTGATGGCCAACCCTTCGTGTGCCACGGGCCACCTTTTCTGCTCTGCTTCCCCTTCTCCTCCGAGCAGTGACCCAGGAAAGTGGAGGCCTTCTCCACCTCCATGGACCTTGCCAGTCTCAGGGAAGGTGATAGAGAGAAAAGGTCTCCAGGCCGCCCCAAACTTCCCTGAGCTACAGCATTCCCAGACACGGAGCCCTTCCTCCCTGAAAGGGAGCAGCCAGGCAGAAAGACAAAGACCATATCCGATTCCAACAGGCCGAAGGCCACAAGCTGGGGTAGGGAAGCTTGCAGAAGGGGCCAAGAAAGGGGCTGGGGGTAAACAGGAGGAGGAAAAGGGAAGGGGCCGGCATCTGTGTTCTTACTCCCTGGCCATGAGAGGGGGTATAAGAGAAATCTCACAACACTGTCACAATTTACAGTTCCAAGGAACTTTCCATGTAGTCTCTTTCCCCAGATGTTGCAGTGTGGTCCTCACACCCCAGTTGTGTATACAGCTTCTCATACTCCTTCTCCTTTCCACTCCCTAGTAGTAGGTGCTGCGCTGGTATGCCCCTTCAGATGAGACACCATGGCCCTTTATAGGCAGAAAACAGAGAATGTCAAAGAAGGGTGAGTGCTAAAGCAGGCTGCCTGTGTGTGTGTGCCCCCTGGCTGCTACCCACTTCCTTCCCTACAGAGCAGGAACATGGACCAACTCCCAGTGCTCAAGGCTTTAGTGTATGCAGTACGCAGACAGCCTGGCTCTTAGCAGCGAATCAGCGAACAGCGCAGTAATATGAAGATATGGGATTACCAAGTGATTCCAATCCTATAATCTCACCTGGTTCCTACCTCTCCTACTTCACACGAGGAGGCTGAAGCCACCAGTAACAGAGCGGAGTGATGGAAATGTCTGTGAAAGACTCTGAGTAATGTCCTAGTGGTCTCCCAAGGAAACAGGAGGCAAGGGAGGGGTACAAACAAAGGTCAGCCTCACTCCATGCTTTGAACTTCCAGGCTGAAGCTCCTTACCAACAGGTCACTGGTAACCTTGTGCTGTGGCTTCTCCTATCTGAGTCATTTTCCCCAGGGGAAGGGTCACAGGTCACTGTCAGAAGCTCCTGGTGGTCTAGACTGCCCTCTGTTCTCAGGACTGTGGGACGCTGACTTTGCTTTCTCTGCTGACAGTGGAGGGACACTGCCATTCCAGTAGATCCTGGCTCATGTATGTCTTCAAATGAGTATGAGTTGGAGCAGTGGCCTGGCAGCCTCTCAAGGGCTGGGTCTGCTCTCCGACACAGAGTGGGAGCCCCGCTCCTACTCTGTCTATCCCCAAAGGCTGAACCTGGAGACGGGCTTGAGGAAAGGCCTCAGTAAATTTGGTTAAGGGAGCAAATCAATGAGTGACTGAACGGACAGACTTGAGTATGACATCACTCCCCCAGACTCAGGCAAGAGCAGAGGAGCTGCCCAGAGGGAAAACACCACAGAGAGACCCAGTCCCACACTCCCAGCATGGGAGCCTCCTGGGCATCAACTGTCACCTTTTTTGGAGTTCTGCTTTAAGCACATCAACAGCCGTGAGGAGATGGCATGGTTGCCAAAAAAACAGAAACCAAACACATCAAAACAAACCAACAGAGAAAACCATAACAACACTACCCACAAGTGACAAATACCGTTCTCTCTCAAGAGCGAGACAGACTCACTCCCTACCTCTGGGACCTCCCTCAGAGCTCAGCACATGAACACATGTAGCAACCTCTAGGCCATCTGGAAAGAATGCCCTGAAAGAGGGAATTCATATCTCATAGGGCCAGACAGTTTTTATACCGTAGGCATATTTACACATGGAATCAGGAGGCAGAAAACAAATGTGCTAAGATATAGGGTCCCCTCCAGACAGTGGCCTCGGGGATCATGAGAGATCCAGGGGACAGCCTGGTTTGAAGCCTGGATGTAGGGGCAGAGTAGAAAAGGGAGCACATTGGAACACAGAGGCTCGCTTGTCCTGGGACCCTGTACCCCTGCCCCAGTTTGCTGGGCTCTGATATGCTACCTCATCCCACCTGTCCCTTGTCACTCTCCTGTCTTCTAACCCCAGTTGCAAGTCAGTGCTACTGTTTCCTCTACCTGGTGGGAGCTGGGGGCAGTAAAGAGAGCAAAAACGCACATGCTGTGCATCCAGCAATTTTACCACTGGCAATTGGTTACAGAAAACTAACCGAGAACTCCGTAGGGTCATAAAGGTAAGAGGATGTCTAAGCGTTTCCATTTTACTCTCCCCTAGTCACAGTTCCAAGGCAATCTAGATCTAGGCATTGTCAGCAGAGCCCAAGCACTTATGATGCAAGACCAGGCAGGCTGTGCATGGGAGCAGAGAGGAAGCCTCAGCATTAGAAAGGACGGTGGCGCTTACCTTGTCCACTTTCCCAACACAATCAGCAGTCCCCATCCAGCATGCCCAACATGCATCTCCTTTTCCTAAGCTTGACTGCAGCAGGACTTACTCATGAAGCAACACTAACACTTCCTCTTTTCCTGATAGTTCTGCTATTGAAGAGCAGTTCTTTATGGTCAATGGGATGCTGCCTCTCCATTCATCTTAGACTAGGCGCTGGAGCTAGAGAATATTCATTAAGGACCTACTATGTGTCATGGTTCTAGATCCTGAATTGGTGAACAAAACAAAGCCCTTCCCTGGAAGTCACAGCTAAGGGTCCATCTACTTAATGTCCCTTCCACATGACCTAGGATTTTTTTTTCCTGCCCAGGCCATCTGAAATACTGTTTATGTTTTCTCCAGTGTATGAGAGATCTCAGGGACCAGATGGATTTATTTTCTTATGGCATACTAAGAAGCATCCCTAAAAGAGGAAGACAAAGTATAAAGGAATCTGGAGATGCCAGTCCTTCCTGTTACATTTTGTCTGCACATTCCAATGTGTATCCCTAGTTACAGGTTTGCATTTCTTGATTGTCCTTTGTCCACTCCTCTGTCCTCTGACACTTCCAGCTACTGGAGGACCAGACACTTCTGCCTCCATTCAGCCAAACCCCAGGACAACAGCAGTAAGAGGCACACAGTGGAAGATGCTACATAAGCACATGTGGAATTGAAGGCCAAGCGGATAAACAGTGGAATGCAGATCACAAACCAGAGAACAGACCAATTCTCTACATAGACCTTCTTCCATCAGCTAGGAAGAGATGGCTAGTTTCCTCTTTCAGCAGTTAGGTAGATAAATAGTGAGGCTAAGAAGAACTTCCTGAGAAAGTTGGAAAGCACAAAGCCAGACCTTAATTGAGCTAGAACCACCAGCAGCAGCTACCATGACAGTCTTGCTCTGGATCTAGCTGACAGCGTAGAATTGATTCCTGGTGGGGAGGAAGGTTCAAGTGGCTAGGGTCTACTGTAAGACACTTGGGCTCTACTCTGGGCCCTGGAGAAAGAGACCAGATGCCTAGAGCATTGGAGATGCGCCAGCAGCTACCTGAGAACCACAAAGAGAGGCTATGTGATTGGGAGCACTGTGTGGTCCACCGGAGGGTAATGGCCCTTGGAAGAGAGCTACATCCAGAGCTCAGAAGGATAGCTGAGATATGATGGCAGACAACAGTGAAAACCATTGATCACTTATTGTTTAAATGTCTACACCAGGCATTGTGCTGACTACATCAGGAACACAAAATCCGTATCACATTTACAATGCCCAGAGAAGGCAAGGTGGTTAACCTCTTCACAGGCTAAGAGATCCAATCCAAAAGCTTAAGGGCTTGTTTGTTTTTTCAAGGTAGAAGAAACCTTGAGTCTTGATTTTACAAATCAAAGAACCAGAATTTACGTTCTACAATGCAAAAGGAATGCTTTAGGGAAGTGTCTCTCAGAATCTGGGCTGTCTGTATCCATGAGGACTTGAGGACTAACTGGAAACTTATCCAGGGCATAAATCTACCCCTTGGCTCCGTGTAATTCTGTAGTAAACTTTAGCTTTCTAAATGTCTCTTTAAGGGGCAAGAAGATGTCCCTCCAAACTACTGGGATATGAACAAGATCTACATGATGACACTTGCCTGTAATCCCAGCATTTTAGAGGCTGAGGTAGGAGAATAACCTCAAGTTCAAGGCCACTGGGATTCACAGTGAGGTCTAAGATAGACTGAGCTACAGGGGAAAACCCTGTCTTGAAAATAAAACAAACAAATAAAATAAGCCACCCAAACATCCAATTGGTGGAGTTAGCCACATGGTTTCTGTCTAGCCGTAACACAGTCCGGCTCCTTCATCATGAAGATTACATGGAAGCCTAAGAGACCGTGGCAAAAGGAGCCAGAAATCAAGAGAAATGAGTTTGGGTTTCAGATATTCCCTCATTTCTCTAGATCTTACTGCTTATACAGAAAATAGAAAAGGGGGTCATTAATACCTATTTAACAAACCTCTGTGTGAATTAAAGTAAACCAGTCAACAGTAAGTAGAATAGTCGACAGTGCCTGGTACAGACAACAGAGAAGAAACTCACAACTTCATTCTCTTCTGCTGGAATTCTCTCCTTTGTCCCTGTGGAGCCATGCTCCCCTCCCCCACCTTTGGTTTCCACTGGAGGGCAGGTTCTTACTTTAGGCCTGATCCCTTCCCTCCACTGGGAGGAAAAATGTCAGAGTCCACAGCAGGGCTGTCTGAAACTGCTGTGCAACAGAGTGTGCAGGCAGGTGTGACCACAGAGCACGCAGACGGTTTCCCTTCTGAAGCGCACTGCCCCAGGCTTAGTCCCCAGGGGGCTGTTCTCAACAGGTTTCTTTTAAAAGAAAAACAGAAACTGCCAAATGATAAGTAATCTACCCATTAGGAGGATGCTTAAGAGCAGCCCAGACAATGGCGGCAGCTGCTAAACGTGTCTGCTTCTGTTCTGAGGGTCTCCACACAAACCCAAGACCCTTGAAAGCAAAAGAAAGGTCAAGCAAAAGCAATTTTAAAAATGAGAAGCAGAAATAAAAAAAGTACACACATAAAACACCACACACACACATACACATACATATACCACACACACATTCATACCACACACACATATACCACACACATACACTATACAAACACTACACACACATATATACCACATACACAGCACATACATATTCACACACACACATATACTCGTATACACCACACACACAGCCAACACACATACACCCTCCCACACACACACATAAAGTTCATGTTTATTAACTAGAGTATACACATAATTTAAATGTTAGTTTTCTTTCTCTAGCATGTCTTGACCTCCCTCTCTTTTTTAAAGGTGTGTGAATATTTTGCCTGCATTTCTATGCTGGATGCCTATAGAAGCCAGAAGAAGGAGCAGGATTCTCTGGAACTGAAATTACAGGTGGCTATAAGCCACCATGTGAGTATTGGGAATTTGAACCTGGGTCCTGTGGAAGAGTAGCCAGTGCTCTTAACCATTGAGCCATTTCTTCAGCCTGCAGGGGTTTTTTTTTTTAGTGAAAGAAAAATAATTCCTTTATATGCGGTGGGATGGAAAACAAATATAGGATTTTCTAGTATATCTGGATAGGCCCAAACCCCTGAGCTTGCTTGCTTTAGCAGTCTATAGTATAGTCATCCATGAAGAGCTCCTGTTCATCAGCACCAAATGAACAGAAATAGCAAGAAATAATTGCTCTCGTTGATAAGCAGCTAAGCACTCATGGACCACTTTCTCATCCATTTTAACTTTTGACCCATAAAATCTCAGAGATGCTCAGTGAACCTGAGAACTCACAACTGGCCAGAGTCTATAAGCCGGAACCCACATCCGATTCCTCTCAATAGTTTGGACTTGAAATGTCTCTAGTAGCTCATGGGTTGAAAGTGTGCTCCCTAGTTTGTAAGACTATCAAAAAGTTGGTGTCACCTTTAGGAGATGGGACCTAGAGGAAGAAAGCTGGGTCAATGAGCAACGATGGTGGCATGCCAGGCTCCCCTCTTCTAGCTTATTTGCTTCTTATCTCCCATAACGTGAGTGCCTTCCTATGCTATGTGCCCCTGCTAGGAGAGACTGACTCACCAAAAACCCAAAGGCATAGAGCCAACCAACCATAGACTGAAACTTCCAAACTTCTTCTTCTTCTTCTTCTTTTTTTTTTTTTAATCATAGCCATTTTGTTACAGCGATGAAAAGGTAACACAACTGGTACATTCTTTTCCTGTCAGATCAGGAAAAGAAAAAGAAAGTAAAAGAACTAGGTAAATGGCTAAGATATTGGAGAACAACTTTTCAATTTGAAGCCCTGCTTATAAACTTCTAGACTATGAAGAATGCAAAGCACCTGGAAAGGTGTAAAAGTGAAAAGGAAACTGGGAAAGGCGTGTCTGTAGGAAACAGGGGCAGCTAAACTCGAAAGAGAATGGCTAGCTGAGACTTCAGCTCAGTGTTATAGCACATGGGGAGTATGCATGAAGCCCTGGCTTCAATTCCTGAGTCTAAAGACCAAAATAACAAAAGAGTGAAGAATATTTTCATCTATCTCTGAGCAAGAACTCAACGGTGTGTAGTAAAGGGCTGACGGGAGAAAAGACAGCAATGGTAGAACACCAGAGAAGGACTGAACAACTGCCTCGTGGGCTGGTCAGAAGGGAAGCCACGAGTGAGCTTCAAGGGAAGGAAGAGGAGGCACTGCAGAGAAGACCCCACAGTTCCTGCCTGGCCCAGAACTGCAAGCTCTCCCCTCAGAGCAAAGGCGGAGGGGGCTGGAAAGATGGATCAGTGCTTAGGAGCACTTGCTCCTCTCACAGGACTGCAGGTCAGTTCCTAGCGCCCATATCAGAGAGTTGACTTCAGCTCTGTGGGATCTGAGGCTGTCTTCTGGCATCCTGCACAACTGTGTGTGCAAACACTCACACAGAGACGCACACATAAGTAGAAAGAAAATAAATCTTTACCAAAAAAGAAAATACAAAGGAAGGAAGGAAGGAAGGAAGGAAGGAAGGAAGGAAGGAAGGAAGGAAGGAAGGAAGGAAGGAAGGAAGGAAGGCTGCTTTATGCATTTGTTCAAACTCTACTCTGCCAGATGGAGGCACGACCCTGGTGGCCCAACTCATGGCTGTTCCTCTACATCTCTTGCCCCTAACTGGCCTCTTTACCAGAGCAACAAGAATCCTTGCTCCAACTTCTCAACAGATCTAGTCCCCAACTGCATACCAAATACCTAATACTTAATATGTTTCGCATATGCAGGTGTACAGTATTGTGTGTTGTACTTGTGGAGTTTGTGTGTGGTAAGTACATGGTGTGTGTATGGTGTATTTGAGGTGTGCATAGTGTATATGCTGGGGGAGACTTGCTTATGGAGCCCAGGCTGGCCTTGAACTCATACACACATGCAGACATCTGCCACAATAAACTTATTCAAGAGTTTATTCTCTCCGTTCTAGGGCAGAAACTCAGGTTAACATAGTATTAAGTGCTTTTGCCTGCTGAGCCATCTCACCAGCCCATCTCCTTCATAATTCACTGGGTATCCTCAAAAGACAAAGTCAGAGTCCTTCCCTCTGTGTTTTTGCCGTCAACGAACAAGGTACGATCAGTATTACAAGTCCACAGAGTTCAGAAATCACCCACCACACACTGTACATCACCCTGTACAGGTAGGTAGCCCTCCTTGCTACACACCTGCAAGACAGGCACCATTTTCTGACTAGAAAACTAGTGACCCCAGAAGGCTCAACGGCACAGGGGAAGGTGACAGGGTGATTGCATTTAGTGACTTCTGATTGACCTATTGACCCTGGGCCCTATAAAAGGCACCCAGGAAGTACCACTGGTAAATCCAGACCAACTTCAGTTACAAAAATTGAATCGAGACTCTCAGAATCTCAAGGACATTTGTGTGTATGCATGTGGGAAAGGGGAAATAATAAAAGGGAGGGGGAGAGACGGCAGAGGAAGTGTAAGAATTGAGGTATCTGCAGGCGACAAAGGGAAGCGTCTTCCTTCTCATTCTCCACTAGGGAAGACATCCCGCCACCTGTTTCCCATCACAGCCTTCGATTCCCTCCTCATTCAGGGGACCTGAAGCACAGAGCCAGCTCGCTGATTGATTTAAGTTTAATTCATTTGTGTAATATCCCTGTTCAGAGCAATGTCTAATTAACACTTTTGTTGGGGGGAATAAAACCTCCCATATTCATTAATGAATGGGGGAAGGGAGGAGAAGCCTTCGCAGGCAGCAACCCAGCGTCTACAGGGCTGGCTCTGTCTTAGAGATGTCTTAATGAGACATGTCTTCATAATGGGATTATTGCTCCCCTTGGACTAGAAGAAGCAAATGGGGCTGCGATCAGCTAGGGAATGGAGAGTCAGTAGTCCATGAGTCAGCAGTGCTCAGCCCAGGGCTGGGGACCTGGATTCTGGAAACTTCATTCAGGGGAGGGTTACAGGACTAGCAAGGCTCTCTCGGAGCTGCTCTCTCCTGACTACACTTCCAAGCATGAATGCACTTCTTTCTGATTCCTCAGCCTTCCCAGGCCTGGCAGAGAGAAACCACATCACAGATTTGTTTACGACATCACAATCCATAACAGGATGCTTTATAAATGTTAGCTTTCACATTTCTAGAAACGACCAACGACCAACACTGTTTAAGAGGCAAAGACGCTCAGAGAAATGGAGGAACTCACCCAAAGTCACAAAGATAAGATAAGCAACGACTAAGTGTGGAGCCCACATCTTCTTACTCAGAAACCTGGGCTTCTCGGGGAGCAGGCTTGATTGGCAGGTCATTAGACTTGTTCTAGGGCTCTCCAGAGTCATTCCTAAAGCCCTGCTGGGGATGAATGCAAAAAAAGACATTAAGGTGTGAACCTCAGCTTTGGGTAAGAGAGGAATCAGCTAAAATTATATGCAAGAGTGTAGGGCTGGAGAGATGGCCCAGCAGTTAAGAGTACATGACATGGGCCATCCCAGCAAGAGTATACCCAGAAGCCATGTCAGGCAGCTCACAATTTGCCCATGACTCCAGCTGCAGGGAATGTGATGCCTTCTTTTGGTCTCTGTGGATACCTGCATTCATACACACACACACACACACACACACACACACACACACACGTATAAATAACTTTTAAAAATGTGTCTTAAAATTATAATTATAAATTTCATTAATTATAAAATCACAGTAAGAGTTTGAAGTGAGGGTGGGGGGTGGCAGGGAGCTCTCAAGGGACTGTCAGAGGAATCTCAGTGCTCATTTGAGTGACCTTAGGGGACCTGTGCACCCTGCCCAGGCTTCTATTTTTATGCCTGAAGAAGAAGCACCACAAACCATGCCTTGCCCAATACATAGGATTTGCCCAGGTTCAATATGCATAGAGGAGAGGAGAGAGACGGCAGTCACAGGCCCACAATGAGGTGAAGAGATTTTCACAGCTCATCAGCCTACATTTTAAAATGTTTGCACCACGTGCATTTAGCTCCTAAAAATATAAATTAAAATTTCACAAGACGACTTTAAGCCCCCAGGTTATACATTTTTACACATATAATCCCACTGAATTCTCTGAGCAGTCCTGTGTGGTAGAGATAATTTTCTCAATTGCCTATGAAGCAACGGAGGCTCAGCAAACACCAGATAAGTCAACTGGCCTCAGATATGTGACTAACTATTCGGTGGTCCAGGATTAAAATTCTTATCTTTCTGATTTCAGAGCTGCAACCTCATACTTCCTCTCTTCCCGACGTTAATTATATATGCTTATTCTATATTAAAAGCTCAGTGTTAGATGAAATTGCTATATATTGAAGAATAAATTTCACTATATTGCTACGGGTGGAGGGGGCTGAGATTCTCCCATCATTATCTAAACATAAGATCCCATAACTATTCACCTTACACAACCCATTCAACTGCCCACTGGCCGTATGAAGAAAACTGTTTTAAAAATAATATATCTAGACTCTTAAATATGCACTTTTGTATGTGCACACGTGGGGCAGATGGCAGCCACTTTTTTAATGGAAAGGGGGAAGGAGAATTAGAACGGCCACTGAACACTCCATCCTGTGCGGCACGGAGACCCACCCAGGCAACTTGCCTCACAGTCTTGTAAACAGTGTAGATTCTTCCCCTAACTCCACCGTCTACTGCCCTAGGCATTCAATCCAGGTCATTGCCTCTGGCTTGGACCACAGTCCATGCAGGCACAGGTAGGCCCACGTATCTTTTCTCATGTCCACACTGAGCCAGACACAGTTATATGCTTAATAAAGGCTTGTGCAAACAACCACAAAGACAAAGATCATTTTTTTTAATGTATAGGGAAGCAAGGCCCAGCATTCAGTGCCATAGGTAAAACACACAGGAAACTCTTGGAGAAGGTCACGGTCTGCAGCCTGGCCTCTCTGTCATGAGTTTACCTACAGGAAGATGGAGATAATATCTCCTCATGGACTTGCAGTGAAAATCACACATAGAAACTGTGAATCCCTTACTGAATGGAAGATCATTATGTATCAATAAAGAGGAAAACAGACACCGAGGATGCATATAACTGTTATAGTCTTGCCTAGATTGCATAAGCCCTTGCTTCGATATCCAGACAAAAATAAGGAGAAAAATAAATTTTAAAAATACGTAAGCAAGCAAGCCCCTAAGATGCTGCAGTCCCCAAACTCCCAGCAGGAAAATGACTCCTGGGCGCTGCATTTCCAGCATCAGAAACTGCTTTGTTCACCCTGGTCCCTGTGCCTTACATAAAACTTGGCACATCAGCAAATAAGAGAAATACCCTAGAGAGAAGAGTCCTAAAGCTTGCTGGACCCAGCTTGGGAGCAATTAAACAAGAAAGGAACAGCTCAAGCTTTCCCTAAATTCCATCAAACTTGCATCAACTCATCTCTAGCCATTCTGGGAGGGACACTTCATGCACATCCATGTCACCACCCCACCCCAGCATTACACAGGCTTAAATGACAAGCTAGTTAGATCAAATCACGGTGCAGTTCACCCTGAGGACACAGGTGGTCATGAGACCTTGGGCAAGCAGACCAGGCCAACTGAGTCACAGTTTGGCTGGGGTACAAAGGCTGTGTTTTACAGAAGGCGAAGGTCAAGGGTCGGTAGTGGAGCAAGCTGGAGCAGACAGAACAGTTATCTGCTATGTTACACGCCTGGTGGCAGAAGTGAGCAGGCCCCACCTCGAGGACCAGGGGGAGTAACAGGAGTAGCATTAGCCCTCCTGAGAATGTGCTGTGAAGATGGGAGCACTGGTGAGATGGGAGCACTGATGAGATGGGAGCACTGGTGAGATGGGAGCACTGATGAGATGGGAGCACTGGTCTTTTCCTGAAATTGTCAGGTTGCTTCCTGGGGCTTCGTCAGACTTGTCCCAAAGACTGAAATCCTATTTATTAACTTACCCCAAAGATAAAACCTCCTCCAGACTTTCTCATAAGACCTGATTTCTGCCGCTCAGAGCTTCCTAGTTACATTACCCACAGGGCAATTCAGCATCTCTGGCCTTGCTCTGAGGAGACCTACTGTGCACTAAGTTTCCAGCCTGTCCCTCTCCCCCACAGCTATTACAAACAAACAAACAAGCATCAGCATAGGCTTTAGGGCAGCCTGTCTGATTTGAAGCCCACCATCTTGTCACATCCTATCTGTGACTTTGGATAGTGTCTTAAGGTCTCTGAGTGTTAGATAACCCTTGTGTCAAATAATGGGACTAATTAGACAGTCTCCTAAAATCATTTGCCGTCACTTTGGAAAGTACCAACGCATGGTTAGCGCATGCATTAGGAAAACAACACGCAGAAATTTACTCAAGACCTTGCAGGTGTCTGACTTGAAAGTCCATGTTCGGCCCAACTTTGATGTCATCACATTTCTCAAAGCACACTGTCTTCCATCTCTCATGGGCTTGCATCGGGCTATAAACCCCTCATGGAGCAGGATCTCCAAACCACCTTTCTGTACTCATAGGGCCTAGGGCATCATCAGCCCGAGACCCAAAACAGGGAGAAAGAATACTTAAGTTCCAGGGGTCAGCACCTCCCCTCTGTACCGGCCGTGTGAGAAGCATCAGTACAGACAGACAGAAGAGGTGCATCACAGAGCTCCTGGAGAGGAAAGCCATGACTGTGGCCATTTCCTCTCTCCTGCTTCTCCTGTGGCTTCTGGTCTCCTCACGACTATCCAGAACTCACTTGAGAGAAAATTAGTGTGCATTCTGTCATAGCAGCCAGGCCATGCAGCAGAAATGCAAGTCTGCCTCCAGGGAGACATGGTGGGGACCCTTCTTCACCCTTCACCACAGTTAACTACAGATCCTGCCCCGCCCTGCGCCATCCTAGTGCCAACCCACTTCCTGCAGCCCTGCTGCCTGGCCCAGCAGTTTTTGGACCACAAGAAGTCCATCCTGCTGCTCAGGAGGGTGGAGACATACTAGAGAGTGTAACAGGCATGGTTCTCTGGCCTTGCATTTTCCTCGCTCTCTTCCTCTCACACCCCATACCTTCCTGGCCCCCTCTTTTCCTTCCCCCCAGGCCCTCAGGCTCATGGCTCCTCTGCCCACCTTGCTCACTCTATTCATCCTGCCCCCAGCTTTCTCTGACTACCTCCACTTCTTTTCTCCACAGCTTCCTTCTCAGAGCCCCACCCCCATCTCCAATCTCCCCTTTGTTTCTTTTCTCAGGCCCTGGCCGCCCTTTCTCTTGCTGCAACCTTAGCTAGTTTGCTCAGAGGCCAGCTTCACTTCCTTGCTTCTGCAGTCTTGTTCCAAACTCCTTTCTCAGCCCCACCCAGCCATCCTTCACTGGTGTTTTCCTCTTTTCCACACTCCCCTTCTCACGATTTCCTCCCTTCCTGCTCTCATCCACCCTCCTGCCTCTTTTACTCTAACACTCAATGAAGAGGTATTTGTGCACAGTTCTGGCCTGGTGGGAGAGTTTGGTAAATCTCCGGAGGACCTGGCCAGCGTTAGTGTAGCCCAAGAACCACTTGCAAGCAGCGAACAGGAAGTCCAGGGACAATTTAAAGCTTGTGGAGTCAGGGCTAAGGATGCTGTCTCCACCCAGAGGCAGTACCCCAGGCTTTGTGGAGAGTGGGCGCAGGTCAGCTCGGTGACAGGTACCTGCCAGCCACACCTAAGCTGCCACATCTGTCTAAGGAAGCCTAAAGGGAGGACCCAATCGGGCTGGCTTCTTCATTAAAGGGCAAGAAATTCCAACTTCTGATTAGCCTCCTTTGGCTACACTGTCTCTGGTTTGAGTCCTGAGGTCAGTGGAGCTGAAGGGAGGGAGCTTGCCCTAGGGAGAACGCCTGACCTCTTTCTCCCAGCCTGCCTCCTTATTCCGCTGTCCTCTGGAAACTTCCACTCTCCTGTATGGCTTTCTGTAGCTGGCACTGAAGACCTTATCACAGTCTCCCTCAGGGGCCCCCACGTTACTTAGTCATGACATGAGTTCCAGGCCCTTGTCTTTCTCTCTTCCCTCTTTATTTTCAAGTTCCATTTTTCTAAGATGGTCCAAAAGGAAGGGATATCTTTCCTAACAGTATAACTGGAGCATCTCCTTCCCATTTTCTAAAATTACACTCCTTCCAAGAAATCTTTCAGTTGACCTGACCATATAAACCTGGAAGAGACCTGAGGGATTATTTTAAGTCCCTCTTTATTTTTACGTAAGACCCTGATTGCCAGTGTAGTGATATACATTGTTCAGTCCATGAGATGGTTTAAAGATGATGCCCCCCACAGGCTTGTGTGTCTAAATAATTGGTCCCAAATGCGGTGGAACTGTTCAGGAAGGATTAGGAGGTGTGGCCTTGTTGAAGGAGGCGTGTCACTGGGGGTGGGCTTTGAGGTTTCAGACAACTCATGCCATTCTCAGTGTTCCCTCTGTGCCTCCTACTTGTGGATCAAGACATGAGCTCTCGGTGGCTGCTCTAGCTGCCTGTCTCCTTGCCTTCACTCCACCATCACAGACCCTAAGTCTCTAGAAGCCCAATTAAAACTCTTTCTCTTACAAGCAGCCTTAGTCATGGTATTTTGTCACAGCAATATAAAAGTAACTAATACAGTTCAGAGAGTGTCTATTACCAATGAAAGAAGTCATCCAAGTCTCCTGTTTCTTCTCCTCCTCCTCCTCCTCCTCTTCCTCCTCCTTCTTCTTCTCTCTTTCTCCTCCTCCCCCTCTTCCTCCTCTTTCTCCTCCTCCTCCTCCTCCTCCTTCTTCTCTCCTTCTCCTCCTCCCCCTCTTCCTCCTCCTCCTCCTCCTCTTCCTCCTCCTTCTTCTTCTCTCTTTCTCCTCCTCCCCCTCCTCCTCCTCCTCTTCCTCCTCTTTCTCCTCCTCCTCCTCTTT
>NC_034593.1:77669213-77676107 GCF_900095145.1 Mus pahari
TCTCTCTCTCTCTCTCTCTCTCTCTCTCTCTCTCTCTCTCTCTCTCTCTCTCTCTCCAAGCTGCCTGCTACTCAAAGAAGGGACAATTGATGGCCCTGCCTGGTGGGTAAGGGATTCTCCTCTGCCCTAAAGTGCCTTTCTACATATTCAATCTCTGTGCTATATTTGATTGAATGCTGTTGGCGTTAAACAAAATCTTATTTAACTGTGAGCTCCTAGGAAGATAGTAAGCACATGGCAGTCATTCACCTGTTTCCTCAACACCTGGCACCCTGCAAAGGCCTGCCAAAGTGACAGTGAAATGAAAACATGTTGTTGATATCTAGAACAACAGATATGCATCAACAGGAGGGTAGAGGGGAAACAAACTGACAAAGTCTGGCACAGTCCACACAGAGAGAGCAATCACAAACACTCCCTAGTATCTCAAAGGACGGTTGGGCTACAGAAGGAATGGCTATGGACACCACTTGCACTTTTGCCCTTTCCAATATCATGGCATGACCATCCAGGCCCGGGACTTTGCATCTGGGTGGAACTCTTAATGGCTGCAGGCCAAACCAGGGAGAACTGTAGAAGACACCTAGAACCCTGGAACCCTATCACTGAGAGGGCTCCACTGAAACCCTATCACTGAGAGGGCTCCACTGGAACCCTATCACTGAGTGGGCTCCACTGGCTCTTCTCCACCCTTCCCATCCCAGGTTCAAGATCTAGCCTCCTTTGACCCACACTGAGCATATATAGATCAGGAATCCTGGGAAGGAGCAAGCTGGAAGCCAGTTAGGCCCACATCACTTCAGCAGAAGCCCTATAGACACCCTCACACAAGACAGAGAGTGGTGAATATGGTGAAGGTGTGCAAGAAGCCTGGCCCAACAGAACCTACCTGAACATGTGGCCCTTGGCCTCCCTCCATAAGGTTAAGGCACTGTCTCACCTCATCTGTACCTGGCACAATCTCTCTAAGATCGTACGGGGACTTAGTTCACTTCTTCCCAGGGCCTTCCATTTTGGTGGTAAGGAAAGATCCAGGGCAAGTCCTGACTTTTAGGAGTTGGCACATCTGCAGCAGGGATGCAGGAGTGGTTAAGGTCACTCTAGCCAGTGCAGCTCTGGGGGCCAAAGACAATAGGTAGGGCTAGGAATCTAGTTTACTTGTCTCGTGTGTAAGAAGCTCTGGGTTCCGTCTCCAGTACCACATAAACTGGGTGCCATGGTATAGGCCTTTAAGCTAGCTCTCAGGAGGACAGAAATTCAGGTTATCCTTGACTGCATAGTGAGTTTGAGGCCAAGCCTACATAAAAGACTAGGAGAAACTCTCTCTCTCTCTCTCTCTCTCTCTCTCTCTCTCTCTCTCTCTCTCTTACACACACACACACACACACACACACACACACACACGCAACCATAACAAAACAGTGGCAGCACTTAGCCATAGCAGGAAGAACCTTTGCTAGAATGGAAGTCAGTAGTCAGGTCTTCCAGCCTGGCTAAGGGGTGTGCTTTGAGCAGGTCACATTCCTTTTCTGGTTTTCAGTTTTCTAAACCAGGAACCAGATCACCTCTAAGGTCCCTTCCAGGACTGACACCCTGGAACAGGGTAGTTATTCAACACAACAATTTCTGCGGCAAGATTCCCTTCTTCTGGACATCTGTAATGTTCTCCACATCCCTCCACCCTTCTAGCTGCCTTTCGTGGGAAATGGCCTCTCTAATCTTCTTTGATCCTTACCTTCCCCCATCCAGGTGTTTAGCAATTGGAATGTAGCCTCCCTGGCTGACCTACCGTTCAAGAACCCACAGAAGCGGCCCACTAAGAAGCCAGGTGCATATGGCTTTCCCAAGCTCCACCCCTCGGCCACAGTCACTCACACCTGGAGTGGATTTCTTTCCTCTCCTGCAACCCAAAACTCTTGGCTCCTCTGAGCCTTGCTGTGAATTTAACCTCGTTCGGAAAACCTAACCAAACCAGCACCATCCACATCACAGCCGATCCCATCTCCTGAACCAGCACCATCCACATCACAGCCGATCCNCAGCCGATCCCATCTCCTGAACCAGCACCATCCACATCACAGCCGATCCCATCTCCTGTCTTTCTGGTGTTTAACACCTTGAGTCCATTATATGTATATGCAGCATATATGCTGCATATAATGTATGGTTTGAATTATATGTGCATCATACATATACACATATATGTAAGCATATTTATATCTATATATCTATATCTAGCCATATATGTAACAATGGGCACTCTTCTGAAAGTTTCAGGTTAACAGTGGGACTAAGGAGAGTCCCACCCATTCCTTCCACGACTGTCATGCTATAACGTTCCTAAGGGCCTTGTGGTCTCCTCCAGAAGGTGAGACTAGAGAAAGGTAAAAACATACAACTGTAACTTATTATGGAAAGGAAATGGTACCCAGTGGAAAATCATGTGTATGAATGCCTCTTTCCACCCACAGACTTACCCAAAAAAGTTGCAGGTAAAAAAGAGCTTCAGCTACTAATCATCGCCTTTAATTCCAGCACAGGGAAGCAGAGGCAGTCGGGTCTGTGAAGGGCAGCCTGGCCAAAATATGGAGGTCCAGGCTAGTGAAAGCCACATAGTAAGACCTTTGCCCACCACCACCGCCACCACCACCCCAAAAAGAAAAGAAAAAATAAAAGTAAAGAAAAAAGTCTTTGCCTCGCCCAATTTTGTCATGTTAGGAGTGTTGGAGGCCTGAGGAGGTTAGATAGGTTTTACAAAGTTAAGAGCAGACTCAGGAAGAAGACAAAGATGCGGGGTACCTCGTCCACACCTTGGAGAGTCAAACCAGAAGCGTGGAGCAGCCAAGCGGAAAGTGAAGAGCACGGAGCCAGTCGGGTGGCTTCTGCTCTCTCAGTGAACCCTGGGTCGTGGTCACCGAGAATGGGGATACAGCAGCTGGAAGAATGAAAATATCTCATATTTCTCATTCCCAAAACGGACAGCTCTGGGACACAACATTTTTTGACGCAATGATTGAGGCTTTGGTTGAGATGCCAGCCCACTCTGGTCATTTTTAGGCTGTTGAGGCTCAGTCCACAACATTCTAGGCTCAGCCCATGTCCCAGGATGGGTAGCGACAGCAAAATCACAGCGGATATGGGCCGCTGCTTCTTCCTCCTCAGACCCACAATTCCTCCGCTCTCCAGGCAGCCCTATCATTAGCTGTAATGAAACACGGATCTCAGTCATCTACCGTCTATCACGCCACACCAGCAGGGGTGTGGGCCACACTGAGGTCAGTTCTGATTGGTGCTGGAACTCATGGTGGAGAATTTTTAGCGGCAACTATTATGCTATAGGGAAGATAACACACACACACACACACACACACACACACACACACACACACGGTTTTCATCTTCTCAGAGTACATGTTACATGACAGCATGAATTGCTGAGCTGGAGGACAAACCAGACTGTGTACTGAACATCCATTACAGAGACTCGACAAATGGATAATCTCACCCCCCAGGACAGGGACATTAACTCAACAAGGTTGCTATTCTTCCCAATTGTGTGAGTGTGTGTGTGTGTACTTACTGTGTAGCAGCTGCTCTGTCACTCCACTATGAGGTTAATAACATAACCAAGTCACATTCTGTCTCCTGAAGAACAGAGAGCACCTGGCAGTAAACAGCTCACTCTAGTTCAGCAGGGACAGAATCTACCGAGGTACAAGCACTTGCTCTGGAAGCCCAAGGGGATGGATGGAGCAGTTAGTCTTTGGGAAACTTAGAAGGCTCCCTGGAGGGCTTGCAAAATGCATCAGGATGGCAGACCTGGGCAGAGGAGGCCTGGGCTGCCCTGCCCGGGACTCGGAGGGGCACCATGCAAATAGACCCCTATGACTTAGGAGGGATCTCATCTGAGTGAGGCCAAGCACAAGCCTCAGGGGTAGACAGGCAGCACCCCTCCTGCCCACTCCATGGAGCCACCCCAATCTCCTCTTAGTGAGCTTCTTCTTAAGGAACTTTCCTCTCACTGAGAGCTGGAAGAAAAAAAAAAAATTCACCCTGGGAACACATTCCTGTGCGAGTCCACAACAGTTTATTTTCAACTTCAAAATTACTCAATTCAGCACTAATTTTTCTGGGATTCCCACATCTGGGGACTTTTTCTTCGGGAGGATTGTTACACTGGGGGCTTTTGTTTCAGCAGGCCGCCCCTCTAAACCCTTTTAATTGAGCCTGTTTTAAAACAAAGGGAAAAGAATCAGGAGAGGAGGCAGCTCCCTTTGCCTCCAGCCCCTTGCCCCAGCTCTGCGGTTAACACTCAGCAATGATCCTACAAGCCTGGAATCTGAGGAATTTCCTGCCTGTGCTCCCTGGAAGAGCAGAGAGAGACCTAGCAATTAGGCCTCCAGTTTCCATTCCCGCCTTCCTCCACCACAGCCAGTGGACTGAGTGAAAAGCTGGTGGAGGGCCGGGGAGGACCGCATCTGTACGGCCTGCGGCTGAGACAGCGGTGCTCAAGGTTACTCTCTCCTTCCTTTCTCACCGATCAATCACACCTTTTCCTTTGTCTGCCTGAGAGAGTGGGAACAGCAAGGGACATGAAGAGTTGTAATCCTTCCTGAAGCCATCTTGTTTTCCAGCAGTGTTTCTCCCCTCCCCCCAACACCACAGGGGTCCAGGCACTCCGAGACCGCATATCCCATCCTCTGGGGCTATTGTCCTTTGCCCTAAGCCCACATGCTTGTCACGGGTCTGTTCCAGGGAGTATGTCACAGGACTGCCTGCCCCAGGCAGTACGTCTGTCTAAGGGATTTCTAAGAGGCAGGGTAGAGGCTATAGACCTCTGTATTTTGGTTCAAGTCAGAGCCAGTGAGGCAGGAAGAAGAAAGGCGTTCCAGGTTGTCTGAAGGAACCACACACAGGTTACATGGGTGCTGCAGCAGCTGTGTGTAGCAGAAGCAACTTTCTCTTCTAATTATGCTTTGTTCCGGCTAACATTGAAATCAGTTCCTATGCTCTCATGACTTATCAATTGGTGGCCAGGTACTAGGGCCAAAGCAGCCTGGGACTTAAAAACTTGCCACAAATAGTTCCCAAGCTGGCCAAGTCAATCCCTTAGCAGGGCCTGCTAGGCCACCTCTGTGGGGCCTTCTGCCAGAGCGCTGTCCCCCACTCCCTTGCCCCTGTAGACTCTGGAGATTCCTGCAGTCCAGGGTTCTGTTGGGAGCACTTCCTCATTCTAGCTGTCTCATAGCACTGTATCCCTAGCTTGTATGGAACCTACTTTAAAAGCAAAGGCTATTCTGAAACCCCTGGTCCTCCTGACTCAGCGTCTCAAGTGCTGAGTGAGAACCAGACCTAGCTAATTGTCTCATTCTTATAATGCATTTATTTTTATTTTATGTGCATTGGTGTTTTTGTCTGCATGTGTTTGTGTGCGGTGTCAGAATCCCTGGAACTGGAGTTACAGACAGCTATGTACTGTCATGTGGGTGCTGGGAATTGAACCTGGGTCCTCTGGAAGAGCAGCCAGTACTCTCAACCACGGAGCCATCACTCCATTCCCTGATTGTCTCTTGATAGCCTTCAATAATCCTCCATGTAACTCTCTACTGTCTCTCTTCATCCACTCAGAGAACATCTCTGAGTTGTCTCTGCCCAAAGACTCAGAAACGCTAATGGTTGCAGTGACGCAACGCCTTCCCTGTCTGCCATCTTAGTCCACGGCGGCAACGGGGCAGTGATCTCCCTGCTGACCAAGAATGTGGCCCAGGGGCTGGTGAGATGGCTCAGCAGGTAAGAGCATCCGAGTGATCTTCCAAAGGTGCAGAGTTCAAATCCCAGCAACCACATGGTGGCTCAAACCATCCTTAATGAGATCTGACTCCCTCTTCTGGAGTGTCTGAAGACAGCTACAGTGTACTTACATGTAATAAGTAAATAAAATCTTTTTATTAAAAAAAAAAAAAAAAAAGAATGTGGCCCAGTCCTCAGCTCTGCTCACTGGCTTCTCGTGCCCTCTCCACAGACAGAAGGCTGGGATGACAACCAACACTCAAGACCTCTACCCCCAGCCCCTGGAGTCTCTGAAGGCTCTTCACAGTTCTGATACAGTATGGAACTAAAATGGCCGCTTCCTGCTTCCCCTTCCTTCTCTTGTTGAGAGTCTTTGCTCTCCACACACTCTGTCAGCCACAGACCAACCAGACTCCAAAATCCTCCACTACCTCAGTGGGAATAGCCACCGATCTACACATTTCCTCCAACTCAAGATATTTGTCTTTTGAGGGCCGATGGCCAGTTCCCCCAGCCCTGCCCTGCCCTGCCCTCGCATTCCCTTCAAACAAAGCTTTCCTGTCAGGTTTTGACCCTGATGAAGATTCTTAACTGATTTTTTTTTTTTTTTTTTTTTTTTTTTTTGCATTTCCTTTCCCCCTTCCTCTCTTAATTCTGAAGGGTCTTTTGTCTTCTGAGTCAAATAGTTCAGACTGAGAGCTCTCTCTCTCTCTCTCTCTCTCATAATCAACTGGGAAAGAATGAGGGGAGGGGACGATAGAGGAAGTGGGTACAGGTCTGGAAATTCAAGGCCAGCCTGGGCTATATAAATATCCTTCTTCTAAAACTAAAAATAAACAAATACAGGTTGTATGTAGGGGGTAGGGGACCCAATTATGAAATTATTTTTTTATTTAAAAAAAAATCAATGGAAATAAAAAAGGGGGGTAGGCCTTGAAAATGTGAAAGGAAAAAGAGGACCCTGGAAGGAGAGGGGAGGCAAAAGAAGGAATAGAAAACGAGGGAAGCCTGCAGACTTCTTGAGCAAAGGAGAGAGACAAGACATGTATCCACTGAGGGGGAGAGAGAGAGAGAGAGAGAGAGAGAGAGAGAGAGAGAGAGAGA
>NC_034593.1:77676172-77708820 GCF_900095145.1 Mus pahari
AGAGAGAGAGAGAGAGAGAGAGAGAGAGAGAGAGAGAGAGGAGACATGTATCCACTGAGTAGCTTCTCCAAGTGAGAGAAGAACAAAAGATGGATTCCCCTTCTTCCCCGGGAAAGCTGGTGAGCCTGGGCCCATCAGTCCTAACAGCGATCTCACCTGCAATTGTCATGAATGAGTATGGGACTCAGCCACACAGGGTTCCAGCGTTCCTTCTTACCCTGTCCCAGGAGGAGGGGAAGGATTGGTGGCAAACCAACACACACAAAAGAAACAGAAGGAGATAGAGCCCCCCTCCCCCTTCGAATTAAGGCAGGTGGCTCCCAGCTGAGAAACAGGCCTCTCAGGGGCAGCTCCTATCCACCTACTCCGTCTTCCTGAGATGGCATTCTCTCCCTGTCTGGCGGAGCAAAACAGAATCAATGAAATGCTGCCAGTTCTCAGTGATACATAAATTTCTCACCCTGAAGATTATCCGTGGAAAAATCTTAATCCCGGGCAGACTTTTGCACCCAGAATATTTGAGTATGAGCAAGGAATTAGAAGCTTGCTTAAATAGCATCCAAGTCAATTTGAAAAAGCAAACAAGCCTGGTTAATATTCTCAAACCGACATGAAGCATTCCGAGGTATGTGTGGAAAAGATGAAAGAAATCAGGTTAGTGGGTGTTAAAATGTTGAGGCGCTGTCTGGTACAGTCAGCAACGGGGTGTTCAGTGCAGGTGACCTTTAATCTGAATAGTTCTCTGAGGTCTCCAGCCCATCTTTGCAGATCCTCTAATGGAAGGATAGACATGATGTAGATTATTTGTTTCCACGAAACAGTAGTTGGCATTTTCTCTGCTTTCTTACTACTGGCCAAGTGCTACACTGTGTTAATACAGCTTAACTCATTTAATTAGTTTATTTGCTCCATAAAAGATTTGAGGCAACACAAATAGACACATCTGGTCAGTAATATAAAAAGTAAACTAAGAGAACAACAAATGGGAATGGTTACAGTTAGAAGAGGGGAAAGACCACTTAGGTGGGGGGGGGGCTGAGGAGGGGAGAAGGAGAGGGAGAGGGAGAGGGAGGGAGAAGGAGAGAGAGACATACGAACTAACCAGAAAAACTACTATAGACATTTTACCAATGGATCCTCATGAAAAGGTGTTCTCATAGAGAGTCCTATCATGGACAACATTCTTCAGTGCACACCACGGGCGCCATGACAAACGCTGACTGTTTGGTCTTGGTTCACAACTTACCTCCCTGGTGCCTGACTCTCTAAAGGTAAAACTGACAGTATATCCAGGAAAGGACTAGAGTGAGCATTCACAGAGAAACTCGCTGTGGTATTAAACACAGCCCCAGCGATGCCCCGGGCAGAACACTGTTCCTCTGGACCTTTGGAAGGATGCGGCAGGAGCCCTGCCACCCCAAGGCTAGGGGCAAGCTTCCCCTCCAGAAAGATTTTATTTTCTTTCTTTCTTTCTTTCTTTTTTTTTTTTTTTTTTTTTTTTTTTTTTTTTTTTTTTTTTTTTTTTTTTTCCTTGTTCTGAGGAGCTGGGACTACAGGAGGGCAGAGGAATAGACAGGCATGGCTGTGCCTGGAATTCCAGGCTGCCTCTTTGAAGTTTTCTTGGTGAGCTAGGGATGGGGAATGGACGGGAGACACCAGGCAGAAGTAGGCCAGATCTTAGGCCAGTCCCCTGACACATGCAGGACTAAAGAGCCCGAAGTGTGTTACTTAATTATCTGTAAATGGTTTTTGTTCCTGTCTTTAAACATTTACCTCTATTGAATAATCTTCCTCCTTTCTACCTCCCCCTTTTACAAGCTATCTCCTTTTCTTTGCTGTTGCTATGGCAACAACTCCAGGCATATAACTGCTCTCGGATTTTAAATAAAAGTTGAGACTTCTCTCCTTCCCTTCCCCCTCTTTTTTCCTCCTTTTTCATCTTTCTAGGGATGAGGCTTGTCTCGGTTCCTCTTCCCTTCACCTTCCTGGCTGTCTTCCATATTCACCCCCGTCTGTTTCTGTATCAAGTTCCGTCATTTTCTCTTTGCATCAGCCTCCTGTCTAAACCCTCTTCTGTCTTTGGGCTTCCAGACTGGTCTTAACCGCCTGGTAGCCATGACGGCAAGTGTTGAGCCCCTGAGGAGGCATGGGGGCAAAGGCTTATCTGGGGGAAACAGGGGACCTGCTGGCAGTCCAGGACCTGGGGAAGGGTCATCATCCTATGCTCCCTAGGGCTCACAACCTTCCTCTCTGAACCTTAAATCCTCCAATGGCCATGGGCGGCAAGCCCCTTATATTGCCAACCATCCGACACCCAGAGAGGCCTTTCCGATCTGCACAGGGAGGGCAAAGCAGGGCAGGTTGTGGAGAACAGGAGGAGGCAGGAGTTTTCTAGCATGTGCTGGTGGCTACTAAGAAGTTACGGTAAGCAGGGCCAGGAGGGGAGGCTATGGTGGAGCCCGCAGCTCTGATCCTCACCCTGGAGCCTCCCTATTCTCCAGGTTTTTATTTGTATCATTCAGGGGTGGATGAAATCTTGGCTCTCTAACTTTATTCTTAAGGTGTCTGAGGCCTGGGAGATGGCTCAGAGACATTTCAGGGATGGGAGGGTGCCAGGTAAGAAGGCAAGATGGAGGCAAGCATCTGAGACTTATCTGCCATCACCAGGAGTCACTTCTTGCCTGTTTAAAGCAGAGGTATGGTAGATCTTTCAATACCCTTTCTGGGAATCAGAGCCTCAACCACGAGATGCCCAGGACCTGTGCTTGCCACCTTCCTAATCCAAACCTTGGCCGGAGAGATAAATCATGGCTTAAACAAGAAGCTTACCATTTCCAAAATGGATGAGGGGATAAAACATTTCCTCATCACCATTAACTGAAAACCTCTCAATTTTATGAGATATTGATCTAGGATATATGTGAAGGGAGGGAAAAACATGTGGCAAGTTTGGAAACCCTATGACTGGGAAGTTAGGTCTTTCTCCTTCTGGCTTCTCCTCATGCGAGCTCGGGGTCCTCAGGTGGGGGCAACTTTGCTTCACAAGACACTTCTGGGAACATCTGAAGGATCATTTTCTGTCACACCTAGAGAGGGGGTACCACTGGCTTTCAGTGTACAAAAAGCAGTGCAGGGAAGGGCCCTCAGTCAACAATCAGCTATATACCCACTTAAGAAAGTCATTGTGACATTCTGAGCCCAAATTTCTTTACCTCTAAATTCCCATTTTATACTAACACACATTTTTGAGGGCTGATGTCAGGCACTGGGGAGTAGACAGATACAAGACCAAGACAAAGAGGGACTGTGTCACCTATATTCTCTCTCTACTTTGGAGGTGGGGGGTTGGGGTGGAGGCAGTGAACTCATGATCTAGCTGGGAAAGGGACTTGGGCACTCCGCACCATTGAATATTAAGATCAGATAAAACAATAAGACTGGCATAGACCACCCATGAACGGCAAAACCATCCCAGAGACTGCACTGAGCTTATCAACATGGTCTCAACTGTCACCCTATGATGACAGCATAATTCTTCTACGTAGAGGTGAAGTGACCTGCACAGGCCACACTGAAAGGAGTTTCTGGATTTCACTCCAGCAGTCCAAATTCCATCTTCCTCTTCTTTCCAGAAATAAAAGGACATATTCCTTCTGGATCATACACAATACCTAACAAGTTCCTCCTTGGCTTCAGGTCAACCTGAAGCCCCCAAAGAGCAAGCAACCGTGTCTAGGTAGAAGAGTCAATGAGAAGATCAAAGCCCAGCCGCCTGTCTCATCTCCCATTCTAAGCCAACCTGGGCAATCCGATTCCTTCTGAGCAACCAGGGGGAGATGGGGAGAGAGAGAGAGAGAGAGAGAGAGAGAGAGAGAGAGAGAGAGAACCAAAGACCCAAGAGTCAAAGTTTTAGGAAAGTGGGAGAAAGAACAGAAGAGAAGGGGAGCCAACTAGCTGGCAGCCATGAGCATACGAGGAGCCTTCAGATGGAAAGAGAACTCGATGGGGGAGGGGGCAGAGTGGAAGGAATGAAGATGCTGAACACAGGAAAAGGGTCTAAGGAGGGATGGCTGTGGCCTGAAGATTGGTGACTTTGACATGGGCATGGCTGTGGACCTGGTCACAAGATTTCCTGACTCACTCCATCACCTCATCCTTCCCCTCCCCGCCCCCCTTCCCCAGCCACCAATGTAATTCTCAAGCTTCCTTACAGTCATATCACCCATCCTGAGGGAATGTGAGAACAGGGGCACGCACACGTGTATACACACACACACACACACACACACACACACACTCCAGAGGCCTATACTGACCCATACCTCTTCCACAGGCTGTCCTTTGACCTTCCCTTCCTACCATAGCAGGTTCCACTCAGCCCCTTCAATGCTTTCCCTGCTCCGTTTTTCCAGCAGTGAACATGAAGAAAAGCTACGGCTCATGAACGAGCCTGGGGTTTGCTGTTTGTTTTGTTTTGAACAACGCGTAATCCCGGGGCCTTGGGGAACTTGCAATTTGGCTGGAAAACTGAAAGGTCAGTACTTTAAAATTGAGAATCTGTAAACAGATACAATGGGAGGCCTAGTGAGGACGTGCTCGCTCGTGGGGGCCAACTCCACGCAGGGGACAGATGCCAGGTCCCGAGGGTCGAGGCGGAAGGACAAGAAGCCTCCCTCTATCGGGAAAGTTTTAGTCTTTATGGAGTCCTGCAAGCTGGAAGTAGAAGGCCCTGGTTTTCATTTCGTCCCCTCCTCCCCCACAGCTCAGCTCTGGTTGCCCTCTGAGATGATTAAAACCAAAAGAATTTCAGTGTCTGGAATTCACTTTTCACCACGGTGCCTGCCATCAGCTTCCTTTTCTCTCCTGCAGCCTTTCCTCTTGGGAGAGCCCTTTGCTTCACTCCTTTCTTCTGGCTCTGAGATGGCTCCCAGTGCACACCAATTAACTTTGTTTTCATTTGGGGGGGTGGGGGGTGAAGGGAGGAGGGCTGGGGGGTCTCAGGCAAAGGGGAAAGAGGAAGGATGGGTGGAGGGACCTTGATCTTGCTGGTTAAAATTCCCAGAAAAAGAAAAGAGGCAAAACAGCTCTCAGAGAAAGAAATCTGCCAAATGTTTATATTCCCACAAGACTGAAAAACCTTTTCATAGACCAAAGCTAAAGTTCAGAGAAAAGCCAGAGCATGATTCTTCAGGGGGAACATTTTATCAACATGAATACATAAGTACCCACACCCTTGGTGGGGTCCCCACATCCCCCACAGGCCAGGGCATATAGCCCCAGGGCAGTGTGTGTGTGTGTGTGTGTGTGTGTGTGTGTGTGTGTGTGTGTGTGTATGTGCAGTAATAGGTATTTACATACATCTGTACTTGTGGTGGGGGGTGTATGAGTGTGGTTATATGTAGGAGTGTTCCTGGAGTGTACATGGGGGAGTGTAGAGTTATGTGTGGGGTGTGTATGTGTGTATAGGTATAAATGCATGCATGTATGTCTCTGTATGCTTATGTGTGTATATATGGGGGGGTGCACATACATATGTGTTGGGGAGTTCCTGAACATCTTACTCCAAGCCCATATCAGATCTAAAAATGTATTCCCACATCCGCTGCCCCTCTAGGTCCTGAGCAAAAGCTGCTTCTCCTGCATCCCTGGCTGGCTCTCTCTGACATTGGCCGTTCTGACAGTGGCTCCCAAGATAAAACAGAAGACCCAGGACCAACCAGCCTTTGAGAACTCCCACTTGATGGCTATTGGACAACTGTGCATCCATAAAGTATCTTAGAGAATGAATGATCTTCTTGTTTTATACTTGGAAAATCCAAGTCGCTTAGGTCATTCTCTCACGAGCACAGTGGGGCTGAAATCCCCATTGGCACTCATGGTTCAGCGCTATTTCCACAGTGCCTCCAGATGTAGCTTTTCTTACTATAGTGCCCGGGAAACTAGAAGCTGCAAGCCTTCCTCAACTGGAGAAGACAAGCCTTTTGCTATACAGGCCTTACAGCTTGAGGCTGATGCCCTCATCCTCTGAGTGGGAGGCAGTCCTGGCCAAACAGCTTGATTTGTGGAGAGCAATGGAAAACCGCATGGAGACAGAGTGGCCTAGCTGCCAGGGCTCTCTACATATTGGCATACCCAGCAGTGGTGCTGAGGGACACTCTTGATCCCACCCTCCTGCCAGGAAACGGAGAAGGCCCTGCCCTCTCTTACCAGCTTTATAAGAAGTGGGTGGGCCTTACTGGCCTTCTCTAGGCACAGGCTAGCTGCATCCATTGGTGGTGACAATGGGACAGACAGCAACTGCCATTTGCTAACAGTGCCTTGCCAGGCCAGAGCTTCTCCTTTGGATGTTAAGCAAAAACAGTCTCAAAATTTTCAAGATTCTCATTTACCAAAAAGGAAACTGAGACTTGGAGAGGTCTGAATGCTGACTGATAGCAACGAAGTAGAGACCTATACATCTCATCTGACAGACTGAGGGCGGCGGACCCTTCAGGATCCGCTGAAGCCCAAGCGGCAAAGACTTGTTTCTCATGGCTCCTTCTGTTTTGCTGTCTGATTTGTTTTAAGTAAACTTCATTATATAAAGGACTTTCAAATAAATAAAAACATCACACACCAAAACTAGCCAGACCCGAAGTCTACCATCTTAATGAACATAAGCATTTGGATTGGCATTTGAAGCAGAAGCTGTTAAGTTTCTCCTTAAACCCTACACTTTCAGGACCTAAGATGTACTTAGCCACCACCAAAACCAAAGAGGTACACACAGAATCAGAAAAAGAAAAACATTAACTTTATATTCTCTTCCATAATCTGTGCTGGTCACCTGCGCTGATGCCACCGCCATGTTGGATTCGCTAGGTAAACTTTTCTCCCATGTGCCTCTCAGATCCGCCATCTGAATGTGCATCCTTTATTTACCTCCGAGTTAGACATGTAAGGGAAGCCTGATGGTCAAGTAGTGACCTTACGTCTAGAGGCTGCAAGAGGCACAGAGCCTCCCCTTCTTGCCTTTGCTCTAACCCTGCTCACTGCTGGTCACAACTGGATTGAACTTGATGTTGCGTGGGCCAGTTACTCACTCTTCCCGAACTCTGAAAATCTCAGACAAGATTCTTCTCATCTCTAAAATGGGGCAGTAAACATATTGTGACCCACGTGCACCACCCCCAAGTGAAGGCGATGGACAAATGCCTGGCCTTTCCCTCCATCTGGTTATCCTATCGACTGGTTATCCTCTCCACTGGCCATTGGCTGGTCATTGCCATAGCTTCAAACCCCAGGGCATGCCCTGCTTCTCACCACTGGGTCCCCAGTCACAGCCATGCTGCTACCATCTCAACTGCACCCTTTTCAAGGAATGCACCCTTCACTCAGACTCCTCTACAGTGCCCCCCAGGACTTGTGACAATGTGCATCTCTTCCTCCACTGTGACCCCAAGCATCTGAAAGAGCCTATGATATATAACACAGTAAAGAAAGTCTATCACGAGAGGATGCTTTCCCAGACACGCTGGCAGGGCCCTGGTCCTGTGTTCCCCTCACCAATCCACATGTCCCTTCCCTGTCCCTTTCTTCACCTGTCTCACTGGCTGACACCTCCCCCACATTCCTCCAGCATGTGTCTATCTGCTCTCCCCTCTCTCTCTCCCTCTTCCTTCCCACCCCCCTCTACGATGCTGCTGCTGCAGGCTTGGAGCAGGAGGTTATGAAAATGAGCTTCGTGCCCAGGAGACTGTAATTATCTGCTAAGTGTGAAAGCCAGAGTGATTAATTAAGAGATAATAAAAAGAAAAGGAGGGTGAGAGGGGGGCCTCGCCACTTCGCTTTGATGATAGAACCTGAGGTGAGCCAAGCAATTAGGGGAATCTTTATCGAGAGTTAGCTGTAATCCACAAATTATTAAGCACCAAATGCTTCAGGAGAGCCATGCATTCTTGCCTAGTGACAGACAGAGGACAGCAGGATTAAGAGAGCTGAGAACACCCATCCAGGGACAGGGAGGGCTGAGCTAGAGTCTGGGGCTAGCAGGGTTGCTGGAGGACAGCCACAGAGCAGGCTGTGCTCACTGTCCCAAGCCAGGCAACACAGCACAGGCAATGTTTGTGGGGCTCTAGGCCCTGGCTGTCTGGCCTCCCTATCCTTGAAAAAGGGAACCAGGTTGTCCTAGGGGCTCACTGTAGTCCTCTTCCTCAGAGGCCCAGACCTTCCTCTTGAAGGACTGACATCCAATCACATCCTTAAAGGAGCAGGGGTTGCTTACCACACACAGCTGTGGGGAAGTATATCACACAGGCTGCAGATATAGATGCTTGCAGGGGCCACAGCTGACATGACCACACCACAGTGGTCAGGACTCAGAGCTTCTAACCTCATACCCCTAATCAGGCAGACCTCCCTGGGCCTCGGCTTCTCCCAGTAGACTCTCCTACCAGGTAGTCAGGCTCCTTTACCTCTCTCTCAAGTCCTGCCCTCTATCTCCTGCCCCAGCTGGTTCCACTGTTCCAGGATGTTTTCTCTCCAGGCCTCCCAGGACCATCTTCCTAACTGGCCATGACTCAGCTCCAGCATCTCTTTCCATCTTCTTCCCAATACGAGCTCTATAGACACTCGCACTGCCCACATCTGTAACATGGGAGATCCACACAGGCAAAGTTGGGTTGAGGACACTCCTGATGTCAGGAGGCCTGGTCATGAATGGGCTCACCCTGCCCCCGCCCGCCTTTCCAGGTTCTTTTCCTAATAACCAGGCTTCAGAAGCACACACAGCTCCTTTCTCAGCCTGGCCACTCAGAGGAAGATGAAAAGGCCCTCAAGCTATACCTACAGTTAGTGGGAGGTGCTAGTGCTATGAGCCTCGTGTTTCCCACCCTGGCCAAAGACCCCGTACAGTGACAACCTCAGTCAGACCCTTAAAGAGAATTTCTTGGTGTCCGTGGAGCCTGGGAGAGTCTTACCTCTGATATCTCAGGCCTTGCTTCTGAATAAAGGAAGCATGCCATGAAGTTTGAAGAAATGAACTATTGGGGGAAAATTATTTATCCATATATAGAGAGTGCTGTAGACGCGTTTGGTTTCAACCTCTAATTATAGTTTCTGTGCAGGAGCAGGAAAGATTCAGGTTGGACACAAAGAACTTCCTATTTGCTACTGTCAGGTCTGAGAGCGGACAACGCTAATAAAATTCCTTTCTCTTCAAAAAAAAAACGGGCCAAACACTGATTTCCAAATTCATTCAATCCATCCAGCCTCAAGAGAGGCATCTTGGGAATCTGAAGACAGTGTTCTTAGAGGATCACCACACCACTGTTTTGCATTCCTGACCTCAAGTTTTTTCTGTCCCAGGATGCCAAACCTCATGGCTCTCATTCCTTGTGTCTTGCAAGCTCCCCGGGCTGACTCTGCTAGTTACCCGTGCACTTGCGGAGAACTGTAGGAACTTGTTTTTTGTGGTATAGGAGGAAACAAGAGAATTAGTAGAGTGCCAGTCTGCTAGTAGATAGGAAGGACTCTTCCACAGAGGCAGTGGGAGGCCCGAAGGCAGCGGCGGTAGTGGTGGTGGTGATGGTAGTGGTGGTTCACGCCTTTAATCCCAGCCCTTAGGGGGCAGAGGCAGGCAGATCTCTTTGAGTTCAAGGCCAGCCTGGTCTACAGGGTGAGTTTCAGGACAACTAGTACTACACAAAGAAACACTGTCTAGAAACAAAACAAAACAAAGCCAGGAGACAATTGAGAGGGGTCTGTAGGTTGAACATCTCTTAGGTAGGAGTGAGAAACTGGCCTGTGGAGAGATGGTACCCACTGTTCCCCCATCAGCCACATCCAGGTAAGCCATAGCCTCTCGTCACACATCTTGTTCAAGCTGATCCAATTTTCAAGGGGAAGCCAGTAAGGGTCAAGGTTATAGCTTAGAAGCTCTGTCAAAATGTTTCTCTCAAACCTCCTATGATGAATCATGAAAACTCAAAAAAAAAAAAAAAAAAAAAAAAAAAAAGAGTGGAAATGACGGCTCAGGCATGGGAGAGTTTCCAGCAACATGCAGTCTGGGGCTTTCAACTTTGAAGCAGGAAGTATGGGAAGATCTGGCAAGGGGGGTGGGGTTGGAGATGGGCAGGTGGCAGGGAGAACCCCAAGGGGTCAGCCTCAGGGGTAAGGAGGCTCCCACTTCTGCTTTCCTAAAACTAGCATATCAATGCCTCCAAATCAGCCGCCCATCCAAACTGTTTTACAAGCAAGCTCTGCTAGGGAATTCTGTTCTCCCTCGATAGCATCCTCCATCTCACACCTCAATAAGGTCCTGCAGCAGCACCACCATCAGGGAGCCTCTGGCCAAGGCAGAATCCGTTTTCCAGGGGTCCTTCAAAGCTTGAAGCTATAAGTATGTGTTGAGTAAACCGAGGCTTACAAAGGGTAAAAGATCGCTCAGTCTCCAGACACAGAATACAGACTGAATTCCAAAGCAGGGTGCCATGCCCAGCCCCATCCCAGAGTCCCCCATCCCTGAAACCTCAGAGTACAAAGTGCGGAAGTCACATCATTTGGTTGCCTCCCAAGTTCACTTCCTCGGCACCACTAAGGCTTTTGGCTCATCACGGCTCCTCCTCGCTCACTCCGTCCCCTTCTTCAGATTTGTCTTGCACTGTGAACCTCGAAAAAATCAAGCACTGTGTATTGCTGAAAGGTTTAGTGAGCACCACACCCTCTGCTTCCGACAACCTGTCATTCAAATTGCCACAATCACCCTGGGGGGCAGGGACAACCATCTGCACTTTGTAGCCAAGGAAGGAAGCCAAGGCTCTAAGAGTGACAACTCTGGCAAAAAAAAAAAAAAAAGGGCTAATACTCTTATAGTCAGACCCCTGGTTAGGCGGTGGTATCCTAGGAGACTCTTGGTTACCTGTTTTTACAGAGTAAGCTGTATTACATCATGACCCAGGAGTGAAATTGAAAGTGTGTACAAAACCCTCAGATGCAAATATTACCAACTTCTCCATGTGTTGCATAGACAGAGCGCAAGAGCGGTACAGACAGTCCAAACGTCATTCCCACTTGCCTGGGCCATGCACCATAAGAGTTTGCAAAGGTGGGTATTCCTTTCTAATTATCTCTGGCTCGTACTAGCATTAAAATGAGATTGCACCCTCACTCCACGAACTGGCCAGGGATGAGAGATGTCCCCAGGTGTGCGCAGGGAGAGAAGCGCGCACCAGGCCAGCATCACCCACAAAGTAGCCGGTGCCGGCACTGAACGGTGCCCACATCTGTCAGCATAGCCATAGTGAGCGTGGAGGGGAGGGGCCTTTGTGGGGACTCTGGGGACCTCCATCCCATAATGCGGTCCAGTTGGTAGATTTCCTGAAGGACCTGGGGGATGAGGTGGGACAGAGTCATAGAGCAATGGGTAAGATCCTGGGGCTGGAGGTCGTAGCGAAGGAATCCCACGGTCTAGGCAGGAAGTCCTCAGTTGCTTAAAAATGAAGGAGAAGAAAACTTCCATTTTTCTAAGAGCAGCCAGCATGCCCAGCCCAGGATTTTCCAAGCTTAGACAATGCCTTCTCCTGCTCCACTCTGTTTTCAGTCCCTCTGGCCATCTCTTCCTTCCCTATAATAAGCTCCCAGTTAAATGAACAGAATGGGAAGAAACAGTTAAAAGGGCCTCATGGTGGGGCAATGTTGGGTAATGGAGCACATAGGGCCCCAGGCTGTGCATGGAGAATTTGGGGAGGGGGAATAATAACAAAACCCCAGCTGAGCTGATGAGGAGGAGAAAGTTAATTTAGAAATCAGCTCTGCTGGGCAGGAGCGGGGGCTGGGGAGAGGAAAGTGGACACAAGAGGTTGGGAGACTTGAGGAAAGGGTGTTTTCCACAAACTGCCTTTGTTCTTACAAATCAAAATCCTCAGACAGAAGGAAGGCTCAGTCCCGGGGAGTCCTTGGTCCCTTCCATCTGGAGCAGGGGCACAAGGATCCTCTAGAGCCAGGACATCTCGCTGCCTGGCACTCCAGCGCAGCTGTGAGCAAGCGAGCGAGCTTTACAGCCACTTCCCCCCATGTACTCCCAGCTTCAAGCATCCACCAGGAAAGTCAGACTCCCAGCATTTTTCACATACTTCTCTTGCAACCTCTGCTTTGCAGGACTGTCTGTATGTGTTTATAGATGTGCCTCCCACGGCAGGCTGGGAGTGCCGCCTCAAGGACAAGACTAAATCTCACCTTCTAATCCCCAGGCCTAGGATCACCACACACACACACACACACACACACACACACACACACACACACACACGCACACACACACACCAGTGTGCTTGTTTCCCCTGTCTCCTTGCCAGGGCCTCTCTGAGGAGGCTCCCACTGAAATCCCAGGAAGCTCACCTCCCTGCCGAGGCCCTAAGAAATTCCCAGACGCTCTCTATCCCTGAGTAATCAGTGTTAGGGCTGCAGACACAGTCTGAGACTGATGAGAAAGTCTGAACCTGGTGTCTCTCTCAACCCTGGACAGTATGGGCTCAGAGTGGATAAGGACAAATGGCTCTGACTCACTCAACCCCAAGTGTCTGGATAAGGAGGCCCCCTGCCTTCTCTCTGCTGAACCCTGCTTCCAGGCAGATTTGCCATATGCCAAAGGATTCTCCGAGAACACCCCCACTTTCCAGCTTCCAAACCCAGGTCACAGATGGGGGGACTTCCAATGACACTTTCATAATGGTTTCTGTTCACTTCCACCTAGCCAAATTCATCTTTATTTCATTTGCACATTTTACTTTATTACACTTTACTTTACCATAGGGGCTGCAAATCTCCACAGCAGCTCTCCCAGGTTAGGAGTTTAGAGGAGGGGAAGATTTGATGGAGAAAGATATAAAGACCATGACTTGTTTTCAACACACTCTTTGTTTAAAACTCAGAAGACCCAAGATGCAAGAGGCAGAGGCAGTCGCAGCCTACCTGAGCTACAAGGTGAGATAGATCAAAAGAACAAAGCAGTCAGTGGTGGTGGTGCACACCTTTAATCCCAGCACTCTGGAGGCAGAGGCAGGCAGATCTGAGTTTGAGGCCAACCTGGTCTACAAAGCTAGTTCCAGGATAGCCAGGGCTACAGAGAAACCCTGTCTCTGAAAAACAAAACAAAACAAAATAATCAACCAACAACAACAACAACAAAAAAAAAAAATAAGAAAGAAAAGAGGAAGAAAGTCCAGAATTAGCTGGCTTTAGGCTGTCTTTGAACCGGCTAGGCCTCAGGGCTTAGCCAGCAGTCTCAGCTAGAGCCCATCTCAGCACATCTGCCTCTTCCCAGACTATCTCCTCCGAGCCCTCAACTCATTCCAGAGTCTTCCTACACCTGCCTGCCTGCCAGCCACACACCTTGACTTGGAAAGGTGGACCTGTGGGGTGTTCTTTCTCTGCTTGCTACATACATATCCATCCCTAACTCTAAGACCACTTCTCCCAGGGAGCTGTCGGGGTCACTGTAGCCCATAACAATCTCCTTTCTGCTGAAACCCTCCAGCTCTGGCCTTCACATTACTATAGCAGCTCCTTAATACCAACCGACAAACCTACACACACACACACACACACACACACACACACACAGAATCAGTCAGTTAGTGTGTGTGGTATGTTTGGGGGTTTTAGTTTCTAGGTAAGAAGAAACCACATATTGTAATTTTTTAAGTTATTCCACATAATTTGTACCCATTTCCAAATAATTATACTAGTTTTTTTTTTTTTAATTAGTTGCCCCCATTTTGTGGAAGAAGAAACTGAGGCCAATGGAGTTGAATAATTTCACATAAAAGATTAAGACCCTTAAGAGTAGAGATAGTAACTTACTCATCTTGCAGTACACAATCTATCCATGTGCTCTCTTGCAGTATAGTTCTATTGGTAGTGAAGGCTGAGCTCAGGCGGGGCTTGCACATTAGCATGTGCCCAACCACTAGGCTTCATTCCAGTCCCATAGTGATGCTTGGGGCCAGTGAGAAAATGCCTACCCCTAAGGAAGCACAAGATTCCACCTCCTAGCAATAGGATTGTGCTACGTACAGATCCACGCTGTGATGTTGACCCAGCTGAGGAAATTACCTAACGACGCATCTCTCTGAAGGCCTTGCCACCGTTATTCCATACATGGCTATACTGTTCTGGTCATGAAGCCATGCGTGACCGAACATTCCTGGTGAGGGAAATAACTAATTCTACATTTTCTCCACAGCCTCCAGTTAGGATATACTCCTCCTATTGCCTCAGAAGGAAATGCAGGTCAGAGAGAACAAGCAATCCTGTCCTAAAGAAGAATTTATTATTCTTAAGCCAAGTTAGGGAGCTGGGGAGAGAGATAACACACGTAGAATCGCTTCCTGAAATAGCCCCACTGGGCCTTGAGTGCTACATGAGACTCAGAATTCTGCTATCCCTTCTCTGACTCAAAACCCAGGTCCCATGGTATTCTGGGAGATTCTGACAGCACCTTCCCAGGGCTCAGACCCAGAGTGAAGCAGCAGTATTACCTCCTAGAAAACTAATGGCATTTGCTAGAGATTTCTAGCCCAGATTTAAGAGCCTCCATCTTGAAGAGGGTGGCTGACTGCAGGGCCCATTTATTTCAATACCATCCCAATTTTGTCGAATGGGTTTGAGAAGGGCAGAGACGGATGAGCACTGCAGTCCCCAGAGACGAGCGAGGTTAATAAAAGTTGCTGAAGAAATTAAATGTGTAGGAAGGAGAAACTGGGAGCCCCCTTGCACATGGGAGAAGCTGATAGAGAGTGGAATAGAAAGAAAAATGATCTTCAGGGGCACCTAGGAGCTGCAGAAGCTTTCATCCTGGGTGCCGTAAGGACTCCATCAAGTCCACACTGTCTGACTGAAAAGCAAGAATGGAAAGACTCAGAGGGGCCAGAGTCAGGGAACAGGAAGCACCAGGGCTCCAGCTCTCCCAGCCCGGCGGCGCGCACACCTATGAGAGGAGATGCAGAACACGCAACACAAGCAGAATCATGCCCTCCCTGAGTCAGGCGGGCTGCTACAGCCACAAAGAAAAATGGTGGGATAGAAACGCTTTCACACCAACCTTGCTATGGTGAATGAAAGGGCCAGGACAGCCACAGATGTTGCTGTCCAGATGTGCATGGGGAAGAGCTGTGTACACTCGAGTAACATGGGAGCCCACCTACAGGCTTGCATGTGTCAATACTACTAAAGAGGCCAACACCCACAGCCTTCAGGAGTGTCTTTCTGGGATCTGTTCCCGTTCAGTATCCTCAAGTCACTGCCAGTTTCTCATCCTGACTCTGTCTACCATTGGCTATGTCCTCTTGGACAATTTGTTGAACTTATTTAGGCCTCTGCTTGTCCATCTATAAAATGGAATAATACCTAGTACTACTATTCAATGCTAAACCCAGAGTAGTCCTTCCCTGAGTGTGCGCGCATGGCTCCCTTCTCCACTCTGCATCTAGGCTCCTAGGACTCTCTACTCCCTGGTCTCACATTTCAAGATCAAGAACACAGCAACCTCTTTCTCCTCCTCCACCGAAACCCCCAGCCTTTTCCAGGTCAAAACCTCCTCTGAGAGACGAGAGACGGCCAGCCTGACTAGCCTGGAGCCCTAGGAAGGGCTGGAGAGCAAATGGAAGGCAGGAGGGTGGCAGCTCTGTCAGACACCTTCTGAGCAGCTTCCCTGCCTGCCTTCAGAGGGAACATGGCCGAGAAGCTGGGGAGATTAAGAACCATGCATCCCAGCCACTTCCTTCATTTCAGCCTGCAGCCTTGCACAAGCCATCTAACTTCTCTGGAACTCCATTTTCTCCTCTACTAAATGGAAAAATAACAATGATCCTGCCTATATCACATGATAATCTATCAAATGTTATGGCACATGTGACAGCTACTAAAATCTGAAAGCGTTACATAGTTACAAAGCTGAAAGACAGACAGGGAAGACAGGAGAAGGGGGGAGCTAGCTAGGCTTAGAGCTCAGTGATGAAGCATTTGCTTAGCCCTGGGCTTGATTCCAACACCACCCCCACCCAATCCCCCACCTCCACCCCCACCCCCTAATACACACCTGAAACCATAAGAGGAAAGAGACTGGGGCAACGCAAACCCCTTTTTGATGGGTATTAGTATTTTGCTCCCACCTCTGTATGATGATACCGAACCCAGGGTAACTAAGGCTGGCCTAGCACTCCTAGCTACAAAACTACAGGTAATTTACGCAGTCTATCTCAGAGGACTGGTTCGTGGAACAAGACAGCAGGCCTAGGTTCTTCTCCCGTCTAGTAGAGGTTGCCAACACAGATAAGCTTTGTGGAGACATAAAAGGGCTCGGATCAGGGTGTTAACACTCTGGAGATGGCCCTCGGCGAGTTGTTTAACCTCTCAATTTTGGTTTTCTTATCTATGGAATGAACAGCAGGAGCATCAATTTTGAAAAGCACACAGCAGAACTCAGAGAAAGGTAATGCTGATACCTGGGTATGTTGCTGACCTCCCATGATCTCTTTCAGGACCTGAGGCCAGGCAGATCCCTAGGGAACCAGCTGAAAGGCAAAGCCGAGCCCCTCTAGGTGAGCAGAACAGTACGCCCAAGTTCTCAGCCCCTACTGCTGGCTTGGAGGCACAGGCTGTCTCCAGACTCCACTCAGTGCATCAGCGCTTGCCTGGTCCTGACACTACAGAGTCAGCTTGGAGGGAACGGGGGCAAGGCTCCATGTATAAATGCATGGGTTAGAAAGGCTAGGTTTCATCTAAGAAACAAACACAAGGGTATAAATCCTGTTTGGCAAGTAAAGCCTTTTAAAGAAATAACCAGCAGAATCATAAAGAAAGAGTAACCCAAAACGATAGGGCAGAATCTCAAAATGAAAGACTGTTTTTAAATGTTTAAATGCTATTATTACCTTAATGAAACAATCTTTTTCTCCCCACTTACTGTACCATGGGCCAGCGGTAGGGGTGGGGAAAGAGATCCTGTCCCAGAACTGTATCAGTCCCTGCTAGCTGAGAGTGTGGGTTTTGAATCAGCTGGTTTCTATCACTGCCTATCTTATACATCTGAACCTCAGTTTCTCATCTAGGAAAAAAGAAATTAATTGCCCAGTCTATCTCGGGGGACTGTTGTACAGCTTAAGTTAATATGCATTTAAAGTCATTAACACGAGAGCTCGCTAAATGATCTGTGTTAGTTCTCACATTGAAACAACCCACCTTCTCATTTCACACAAAAGCTCCAACTTTTCCGCTCTGCCCTCCTCCCCTCCGGTCTCTCCTGCAGACCTTTTCTGAGGTCACCAACCGGGGAAAAAGCTGAATTTTAGGAAGGCCTACCCGGCCTAGGTCTCTCTGTGAGAGGCAAAGCACTGGCTAACTGAAGCAGAGGACATGGAGCTGGAAAGCAAAGAGAACCACAAGCAGGAAGATAAGAGGGGGCAGCCCTCTCAACATCTGTCCACATGTGTTCAGACACATGCTCCTAACACAGCTGCTGAACACGTCTGTGCCAGACAACACCCATGTACTTTTCATAGATATGTTAATAACCCATGGATATATATGTATGTATATATATATATATATATATATGTATATATAAATCAATCACCATCCCCACTTTGCATATAAGCAAACTGAGGCACCCACAGAGCCCATAGCCTCTTCAGGATACCAACATGGAGGAACTGAATGTAAGTCTCTGATTTTATCTATTTATTCACCTATATATTTATTTATTGGGGACTTAGAATTCACCTTGACTGGCCTGAAACTTGGTATATGTAGTCCAAGGTGGCCTTGAACTCATAGCCTCAGCCTCTTGAATACTAGGATTTCAAGCCTACCAGGCTGAGACTGTGATGTCATCACCATTTAATATGCCCTCTCTTCTGCAGTGCAGATCACTCAGCAATTGGCTATTAAGGGGCATTGACTATATGCACAGTGATGTGCCCATATTGGAGCACAGGAGATGAGGGAGTCCCAAGGGATCTTGAAGGAGGCTTCCTCAGAATACAGTTCTCTGCAAGCTTTGGGTAAGCAGGCAGCTTCCTCATCAGACCCTACTAGAAATGCAAAGCGGGGGTGGGGGTGGGGGGGTGGACATCAGCCACCCAGTGGTAATAAGGAGCAAGGGTTGGAAGAACTGGATGCCCCCTCCTTCGTGCCCTGCCTGGGTGTTGCAGATGCGTGCCTGTGGCTCCCAGTACTTGCTTCATGGCTCCCTTTGCATTTCAGTAGAAGGCTGAAGATGGAGTCCAATCAAAGTCAAGGGAAGACCTGATAGCTTGGTTTCTGCCCCCTTCCCCTCCATCTACCCCAGCTTCATGCCCAGCTTCGGGCAGAAGTAGGACATTCGGAGTGCATGGCACACATATGTGTGCAGAATGGAGCTGTAGAATCAGACTCATAGTTCTCTGCCAGGATATAACTGTGCACAGGGAGCGAAATGCTGGGAACATAGGAGGCCCTTGGGCCTCTTTGTTTTACCCCTTAGTCTCCTTGGAGCAAAGGCAGAACAGACAGGAGGGGCTTGGGGTGAGGGGGTGCCAGAGGACGAGATTTTCCTCCTATAGCCAGAGCCACCAGCCTCAGGAGGCAGCTCCCACGGGGACCATCCTGTCAGCCCACATTGCTCTGATTAACTACAATCCTTCCTTTTCAATTTCTCCTCCCTGAGACGAGGGAGGGAGAAAAATCTCCTAGAAAATGAATAAATATTTCAATTTTCAGCGCAATCAGTCTGGGGAGCTGGGGCGTGATGGACGAGGCAGCGGGGGAGGGGGGAAGATAATGGTTTTCATTTAGATAAGATACAGAAAATTATTTAGTAAAAAATGAAGATGGATGGAACCCATGGCAAGTCTTTAGAATACTGCTGTGATTTCTCAGCGAGGCTGAGTCTCCCTGGCTCTTCTCCTCCGTTCTCAGTTTTGCTGCCCCTCAGACTACCTCTCCTCTTCCTCACTTCCCACTACCATCCCTCCTCCTCCAGCTCACAGCCAACTACACTGTGTACTTTCCCTGCCTCAGCCTCCGGTGAGTGTCTCCCCTGACTCCCCTCTCCCTTTGCTTACCCTCCCCAACAACGGCCCCCCCAAAGGCACATCTGCACCCCTCTGCAGTTCTTGCTTTCACCTCTGATAAGAGTCAAGTAGGCTGGGGTTCAGTTGCCTTTCCTAGCCACACCCACCCATAATGATGGACAGGTACTGGGCAAGCATTTTTTTTTCCCTGACCTCCAGTCAGCCGGGATTCAAGCTACATGTCTCTCATGTTTGCTAACTGCAGCTTCTGTTTCTTAAAGCTCGTTCAATGTGGTTGGAATATGAGGGCTGCAAGAGAGGGGCAGAGAGATGCCTGCTTCTGACACCTATCAGAACTGACACCGCTGCCCCTCCCCCGCCATGCTCTCCCCCTCCCCCTGGCTGGCAACCTGGCTTGAACAAAGTCAGAACTTAACTTATCTTCCCAACTTTCTGACAAGTGGCCAACCTGAAACCAGGCCTTTTTTTCTCCCTTCCCCTAACTCGGTTCCTGCTCTCACACAGCGGATGTGTGCCTTCTCATGTTCTAAGAGGGTCCTGAGGCTCCAGGGAAGGGAAGGGAATCGAGACCTAAGCTAAGCCAAGCTTTGCCTTCAGAGCTGGAGGAGAGGGCTAGCAAAGGGAGAAGGGGTCCAGTGGGACACCCCACCCCCTACACACACACACACACACACACACACACACACACACACACACATACACACACCATTCAGGAGAGGAAGAGGGCTGGCCAGTGCCTGGGGCTCTTTCCATTCTGCGGCTTCCCTCTTTCCAGATCACTCACCCACCCCAGTGAGAGACCACCTCCTCCATTTTGAAGACTGTAACATCTCTGTAGGCGCCTGCCTATAAGAATGTCTGCCCCAAGTTTCTTTGTTTGCTCCGTGGTTGGGGTGTGTGGAAGCGATTCTGTGTTGAGTGGATGCTATGTCCTTTGAATGTAGCAAACATGTATGTGCAGTTTAAGTTTGATGCCAGGGTATAACTAGGCAAGTGTGTGTCGGCTTAGAAGAGGAATCTTCCTTCTTCAGAGGTGTCAATCAGTGTCTTTGTGTGTGTGTCTGTCTGTCTCCGTGGGGGGGGGATGTTTGGGGGGGTCTCCTTAGGTGAGTAGTCTGTCTCTGCTGGAAGCTATGTGTGTCGATTTCTGTGTTCCAGTTCGGGGGAGGGGCTCGACAGTGTTAAATCTTCCTTGGAGTCAGTCTCAGGAGGCAAGACCCTTTTCCTGCAGACCCCAGGCCTGGCTGGGGTTTGGACCCTTGGTTCCTTCACGTGCATCCAGCCACGCGTGTACCTGAATGCACTCATCTCCCTCCTTCTCTTCCTTCCAGCTCTGCCCAGCTTGTTCCAAAGGAGCCTCAGAAATCTGCACTTTTCTGACCCGAAGTGAGTGCCTGGTTCAGTCAACTCCCCTTCCCCTGAACCCAAACAACCCTGGTATCTAGACTTCTACAGCCTCCAGGGCGGGGGACCAAATACAGCCTTCCTTTGAGGGGCAGCCCCAAACTGTATGCAGCTGCACTTCAGATGAAGGTGACTGGATTGGGGTAGCAGGATCCCTCAGCCTCATCTTAGGGAGCCTGCGTTTGTGTTTTCCACGCACTCCACCCCCTAAATCTGAAATCCCATCTCCTCCCAGCCCTTCTCTTGGCCAGGACCCAGTAGTCCGGCCCTGGGCCCAGGAGGTGGAGGGATGGAGGAAGGACTGCCAGGAACTGGAGGAAAGACTTTGATCACTCTGATCCCTTTTCTACTCGGATCTCGGCTTTTGCGACCTAAGTTCTCTGTTCTCCCGCGCAGTCAGAGGAAGCAAGTTGGGCCGCTTCACCAAGAACTCCTCGGTGTTCTCCGGGAAACTCCGCGCCCTTTCCCTGGACTCCCTGGCCCGCGGCTGGGGCTTACCTTGTGAGAAAGTGTTGTAGAGAGTGAGGATCCAGATGAGGAGGCTCAGCATGCTGTCCGCCCGCCGCTGGGCCCGAGTCGGCGCGAGCGGGGCCGCCGCCGGCTCTCTCTCCTCCCTCCCGCCCTTGCACACAAGGCGCACACTCGCTTGCCTCTCTAGCCGCGGGCTCGCTCCCCTGGCCCCTCCTCTCGTCCCGCGCCCCCTAATAATTTCTGCCCTCCGGCTTTATCTCTCGGGGCCTCTCTCAACCTCCGCGCCGCGCTCTCTCTCTCTCTCTCTCTCTCTCTCTCTCTCTCCCTCTCCCTCTCTTCCCTCCCCGGCTCCCTCCCTCTCTTCCTGACGTCTGCTCTCCCTCCGACGGCGCCTCCCTCCACTGCCCTCCCCTGGTCCCCCAACGCGCGCGCACACACTCGCTCCGCTCGCTGGAACCGAGATGGGAGGAGAGCAAAGAGAAAGGAATTGAGGGCAGAGGCAAGGGGTGGGGAGGGGTGGGGAGAACGCGGCGTCGCAGGCTCTGGAGCAAGCACCGCTGGGTCCTGGCCCACCAGTGCTTGGTGCGAGACCTACTTTTACCCCCAGTGGTGTAACTGAGCCGGGGATGGGGTGGCAGCCAGGACTGAGGACGAACCTTCATCAATTTGGGTGACTTGTGTTAGGAGGGGTGTGCTTCTTACGCGTCTTGGGGGTGGGTGGGTAAAAGCTTTAGGATCTCTTTTTCGTTTTAATCCCAAACCCCAGAATCTAACCCTAGATGCCTAAATTAAGAATTCTCAATTAACTCGAGAGTGTTGGAGAGGGAGAAGCTCTTCTCGCCTACAAATCTCAGACTGGAGAAATCTTGACTGTCTTTGAACCCCTTCTGAGGGCTTCAGCCAGCCACATTGAGGCCCGCCTCAGCGCTGGAGTCCATAGCAGCCACGAAGAGGCGCAGTTAACTCTTCCTTTGTTCATTCCAGACATTTATCTATCCGGAGGGAAAGCCAGAGAACTCGGTGGCTTTCTCTTGTGCCTCCCCGAAGGCTTGCTACAGAAGGCAGCCACTGAACATCTCTAAGCACTCAGGAACTTGAGGTGCACTGGGGTGAAGACGTGGAGAATCAAAGTAGAAGTGCATTCAGGAGGGTGCTTCCTGTCCAGAACCCAGAGTAGTAGCCATCTCCTCTCCCAATCCCTAAATACATTCTTCTGCTCACTGGACTGCTGAGAGAGTGTGGGAGAAATAATAGAGAAGTCACAGGAATTGCACAACTTTGCAATTACGCCCATCTGGAGAGGCCCCCACCTCTTCCTTCTCATATTCTAGATCTCCTGAGTCCCTAAAAGCTCCTGGCCAAGACAGCTTGATCTTCAGGCCTGGAACTAAGGCACACAGCTCTAGTGCCCTCTGCTGATATGAGATGGCCACAGTTCCTGCAAAAATCTTGACAATTAGATTGAGTGAGTGATCCAGACACAATCTGGAACAACTAGAGGGCACAGAAACACAGTCAAAACTAACCAACTAGCCAATCGACCAACCAAACTAACAAACGACCCATAAGTTCATATTCAAAAGCATAATATGACTCAGAGTTCTCTTTATGTTAAAAAATACTTGCAACCACAGACAAAAACCACAATTTTAAGACAGGGATATCTAATCCAGAGATTAAGAAAACCACTCCACAGCTGGACGTGGTGGTGCAGGCCTTTAATCTGTAAGGCTAGCTCAGGAACAACAACATCGGCAGAGAACTGGCTGGGCATCATGGTTCACACCTTTAGTCCCAGCACTTGGGAAGGAGGAGGCAGCTTATCTCTGTGAGGAAAGGCCAACCCGGTCTTTTTAGGAAGATCCAGGACAGCCAGGGCTGAAATGAAAGCCTGTCTTAAAACAATAGCAGCAACAACAAAACACACGAACAACAAAACCTAACATAATTGTAAGTTCAAGAAGAACCCAGGAACTCAGCCTATGAAATAACACCCCAGATATGCACAAGTTCCTTCCTTTTAAAGTTTCACTCAAAGAGCAGGGTAGGGAGATTGGTCCATGGTAAGTATAATGTACTAGATTATGTTTAATGTTATGGGTAACAAAACAAAGTAAAGGAATAAAGAAGGAAGAAAGGGGCAGCTTTTCCTATAAATGGTCAAGGGAAGCTGTCCACTTTGACATTGAATATGAACTTATGGGTCATTTGTTAGTTTGGTTGGTTGATTGGTTAGTTGGTTAGTTTTGACTGTGTTTCTGTGCCCTCTAGTTCCAGATTGCGTCTGGACCACTCACTCAATCTAACTATCAACATTTGACATTCATCTCTGCAGGCATCTGAGGACAGAACATAGCAAACAGACAGGCACAGATGAAATTCCTCAAGTCAGGGAATTCTGAGAGTGAGACAGCCTTTCCCCTTTATTCTGAATGAGTACACACTAGGAGGGGACCCTGAAACACAGACAAAGAAAATGCCAGGAGGACCAACACTCCCAGCAGCCAAAGGACTCTTCCCTACTCCTTAGCTGGCCCTCTCCTCTCTCTTTAAATACAAATCTTCACCAGCTCACCCTGAAAGACTTGCTTCCCTCTCCAGACTCCCACAAGCTACTCAGGATCACAGGTCCTAAATCCCTATGCCCGTTCGCCTAACAGTCTCCAACACCAGATGTGTTAGGTTCTCCTGACAGACTTTTCCAGAACAGCTCTGAAAGGATGGATTGTTCTGGGGATGTTTCAAAGCATCATCTAGCATTACTAGTTTCAATTCACTCCCAGAATTCCCTGACCCAAGGAACTTCATCTGTACCTGTCTGTTTGCTATGTTCTGTCCTCAGATGCCTGCAGAGGTGAATCTCAAATGCTACCCTGTGTGAGTGAGCAACTGGGGCTGAGAAAACTGGCTTTCCAGGCTCTGCTCCGGGCATGCTCGCCCATCCCCAGCATGCATCTGCACTCTTCTGTCTAGTAACAGACCTGTGAGTAAGATCTGCTCCTCACCCTCTTCCCAGGCCAACCCCAGTGAAGCTTCCTGGCTTTTCTCCCTTTTCTTCTCTCTAATACCAAAGCCCATTGGGTTAACTGAGTCTCCTGGAGTCTCATCACTTACCTTTCATCAAAAGAGGCATTCTGAGACTGAGTCTTCCAGTATCCAAGAGGTCCTACGAAGAGAAGCCTACCTAGCGTGTCCCAATATACTACATATACTTCTTCCTTAGCAGGACATCTGCCTCCTACTTAGACTTTGAGCTCCTTGAAGGGAAGAACTGTCTATGCCTCTTTGGTTGAGAACTTCTGAGAGTGAAGAAGCTGGCCATCCATCTTAATCACTGAGGTAGCAGTGTAGTTCAAAGTGAAAAATTGGATGCTGAGCCAGAGAGAGTGGAAGATCCTCTCCCTGATGTTTACTACAGACAAAAGAAAGGTAGGTAGGAAGGAAGGAAGGAAGGAAGGAAGGAAGGAAGGAAGGAAGAAAGAAAGAAAGAAAGAAAGAAAGAAAGAAAGAAAGAAAGAAAGAAAGAAAGAAAGACAAAAATTAAAATCTTCATTTTTCAGTCTGGGAAAAAAAAAATCACAACTCTTCACACGGTGGTTCTTAATCTTCCTAACGCTGTGGCCCTTTAATACAGTTCCTCATGTTGTGGTGACCACCCCCAGCTGTAATATTACTTTTGTTGCTACTTCATAACTGTAACTTTGCTGCTGTTATGAATTGTAATATGAACATCTGATTTGTAAGATATCTGAAGTGTGACCCCTGTGAAGGGGTTGTTTGACCCACCCCTCACCCCCCCACCCCTCCCTCACACACACAGGCTGAGAACCTCTGCTCTAACAATCCTCTGCTGGTCCCTCGGGGTGATGGTGCCTCAGAGAGCACCTTGCCTTCCCTCCTCTGCCAAGCAAGTATGCAGAGAGGCTGCAGCCCATAGTGTGGGAGACCTAGCCTTTCTCCAAACTCCTCCAAGCAGAGGCAGCTGACTCTCTCTCACTGTATCTTGTATCTCTGGTAGCTGCACATATCCTTCCAGATGTTAGGCCCTGAGTTTCCTGATGCTCTAACAATCCATTTGCTCATTGTCTCATTTTCCTTAAGGTGCCAGCTTTTGATGTCTAACAGTGGTACAGGAGCAAGGAACTGCTTTAATGGCACAAAGGCACTCCAATCCCCACTGTGACAGAAACATGATGAGCAGAGAAAAAAACAAGCATCTACTGAAGCATCCTGAGCCATTCCTTAGAGGCCAAGGAGCCTCTCTGTAAAGAGTCCCGGGCCCTGCCAAAGGAGCGGGACTAGAAATCCGAGGCAGAAAAACTGCTATGTGCTTACCTCGTATTTGCCAACTCTGCTTGACATCTTACCAAGGACCAGGGGCCTGGCAGTTGAAATGGTATCTGCCCTCTATGTGTGTGCAAAGCAAAGAAGACATCCCGTGAATGCCCAGCGTTCTAGTTCATTAAGACACAAGGCTGTCAGGAGGAAGTTCAGCTGAAGCTAGGCCTACTTGTTCAGTTCGTAGGCTTTTTTTTGTTTTTGTTTTTTTGAAGATTTATTTATTTATTATATGTAAGTACACTGTAGCTGTCTTCAGACACTCCAGAAGAGGGAGTCAGATCTTGTTACGGATGGTTGTGAGCCACCATGTGGTTGCTGGGATTTGAACTCCGGACCTTTGGAAGAGCAGTTGGGTGCTCTTACCCACTGAGCCATCTCACCAGCCCACTTGTTCAGTTTGTATGCAGCCATCCTCGTTCAGCCTTCTGAAGAAGTCAGAGCCCGTGGAAGGAGGTTGACGGTCAGATCCCAAGAGAGGAAGCAGCATGGAGACGACCCAAGGAGAGGCCCTGTGCCAACTTGATTTGACTGTGAAATGCCTGGAGATTGGTGAAGTAGACCGTCTCAGATACAATTAGATCATGAGTTCTAATGAATGGTTTGGCAGGGAGGAGAACTAAGGAAAGTAGAGAACCTGGTTCAAGGAAGTAGGTCACTGTGGGTGTGTCCTTGGGCATTAGACTCTGGCCCATTCCTTTAATGATCTACTACACTCCTGTCTACCATGATGTGAGCTGTGATTCTTAGGCAATATCTGCCTTAGCCAGCATCATTGATGGAAACATTTGAAATCACTAGTAAAATCAATCCTTTCCCCTTAAGTCTTTTTTATCAGGTATTTGGTCACAGTAACAATAAAACAAAAACATTGCCAGCGATCACTGACTGTGAAAGACTGAAATACTTAGGAAAAGATGGTGTGACTGGGTTGAAACTACTCTGGCTTTTAAAAGACAACATTGGCCGAGGCATATTCCCCCTGTGCACTAGTGTTGCCTGTGAACAACTATCCCCCAGTCCACCCCTCTTGTTTTTAGTGCTTTACATTTCAGTTCCACACAGGAAGACAATTTGTGGGAAATGGACCAGTTAACTCTTATTAGGTGTAATAATGATTTCACTGTCTAAGCTCACAGGAATTAGAAGCTCTGCTTCCAGTAATTGGTCCATTGAGAAGACTTGCTAAGAGAGACAGCGGGTTCAGGGATCCCAAGCAGAAGAATTATGGGAGGAGTGAAAAGTAGACATATTGGGGAAAATGTAGAAAGTAAGATGAATTAATGACTCAAGCACAAGGATTCAGGACAGGATGAGATGTTAGACACCTTGAAGTTCATCCCCTATGAGATAGGGAACTGGTCTGCTGAAAGTCACAAAGCACAGAGGGAAGCTGACACAAGAACCCAGGCCTCTCAGCTCAGATCTGTCCATGGGCCTTGTTACCTCTCCATTTCCCACCTCTCTATCCAAGTGTTATTCTGAATATTCTGTCAGCAGAAATAGTCCTTGTGTGCAGACAACTTTGGCTCCTATATTACTTTACTCTGACAGGTCACTGAAAACTGGGGAATCAAGTAAGTAGGAAATGAGGAATATTGGGGAGGTTTTGCCTCCTCCTCTCCCCTCCCTTCCCCTCCCCCCTCCTCCTTTGTTTTTCAAGGCAGAGTTTCTCTGTGTAGCCCTGGCCATTCTGGAACTGGCTCTGTAGACCAGGCTAGCCTTGAACTCAGAAATCCACCTGCCTCTGCTTCCCTCATCTTCTTTTGGTTTTAGTTTTTGTGGGGTTTTCCTTACAATGCATTAATTTTATTTATTTTATTTTTATATATTTACTTTTATTGAAAGTTCATGCAGTATATTCTGATGACAATTTCCCCTTCTCTGTCTCTTCCCAGATCTCCTTATTTCCCATCATTCAACTCCACACCTTTCTTTCTTTCTTTAGAAAACAAATAGGCAAAAGAATTAAAAACAAGAACAACAAAAAAGTCACAAGAAACACATACAGGCAGACAAACAACAAATACACATACATACATCATAAAAACACAAAATCACAAACTATAACATAAAAGCAAAACAAACAAACAAAAAACAGAAAGAATTTTTTTTAGCAAGTGCCCAAACAAAGCAATATGGGACCAAAATAAAAAAAAAAATCTGCAAAAATAGCGTTGGAAATAGCGCTGGCTGAGTTTGGTTTTTGCTGGCCACCTACTACTGGGCATGGGACTTACCCTTTATGTGCATCAGTCAGGTGTCTGGATGACACTACTTCCTTGTGTCCTCCCTCTCCTCTGGCTCTTACAATCTTTCGACTTCCTCTTCTGCATACTTCCATGAACACTCAGAATTGATGAAGACATCCCACTAAGGACTGGGAGTTTCCAAGGTTTCCCATTCTCTGCACATTGGCCAGTTTTGTATTCAATTCAATTTTGTATTCAGTTTTGTATTGGAGTTTTGTATTCATTCCCGTCTACCACAAGAGGAAGCATCTCTGAAGATGGCTGAGAGAGACATTGATCTATGCTACAGAAGAATGTCTTTAGGAGTTTTATTACTGTCTTCCTTTAGCAGAACAATACTATTTGGTTTTCCTCTAGTCCCATGTACCATCTAATCTTGGGTTTTTGGCCACCAGAACAGTGTCTCAGGTATGGGTTCTCATGAAGTAGGCCTTAAATCCAATCAGAGAGTGATTGGTTATTTCCACATTGTCTGTGCCACTATTGAACCAGTATATTATGCATGAAGGTCACCACTGTATCTCTCAAGCTGTGTAGCTGTGTGGTGGTTACCTTTCTCCTCTGAGTACACAGAGTACCTTCCAGGACCAAGCACAATAGTCAGTAGGCGGGGGGCAAGATTCTAGGTGGGCACCAGCTCAACTTCTCTGTGTTCAGTGAGATAATGTAAGTGTTCTCTACAGCAATGGGGCCTTACTATCAGTTTTTGGAGCACAACCATGTAGCCTTGACAGTAGCCTGAGTTGTTGGGGGATGCTATGTGAGCGGCAAAACATGTCTAGTTGAGGCATTGTCTCATTATTTGCTGATTTCATTTAGATTTCTTTCATATATGTAAATATTTTAAGAATTTCCTACTGAAATAGGTTTCCATATGTTCAAGTGGTGCATAGGACTGGTTGTCTCTCCTGTACTCCTGTATTATTCCCTTATTTTCTCTCTCCCCCTCTTTAATCCTCCCATTCTAGTTTCACCCAAGTCACTCCATAACTACATATTCCAGTTCCCCTTCCATGGGAGATCCCAGTCCCTCCAGTCCCTTACTCTATACATAACCTCTGTGGTTATGTGGGTTGTAGCATGCCTATCAAAGGCTGAAGAGCTAATATACACAAATAAGAGAGTACACACCATGTTTGTCTGTTAAGATCTGAATTAGATTGCTCAGAATGATTTTTTTTTCTAACTCCATCCATTTATCTGCAAATTTCATGATTTTGTTTTTCTTTTGGTGAAATTATATCCCACTGCGTAAGTGTACCACATATTCTTTATCCACTTATTTATAGACAGACATCTGGGCTATTTCTAACTTCTGACTATCATGATTAGACCAGCAATGAACATGGATGAGCAAGTGTCTCCGTAGTAGGATAGAGACTCTTTGGGTGTCTGCCCAAGAGTGATGTAGCTGGATCTTGAGGTTGATCTACTATCCACATCTTCCTGAGGAAGTGCCGTATTGGTTTCTATAATGGCTGTATAAGTTTGCACTCTTACCAGCAGTGGATAAGTAGTCCCCTTTTCCTACATCCTTGCCAACACTTGCCGTCACATTTGTTTTATTAATATTGGGCAATCTGATTGATGTAAGATGGAATCTTAAAGTACTTTGGATTTGCATTTACCTGAGGACTAAGGAGGTTAAAATTTTCTTTTAAGTGTTTCTCAGCCATCTGCATTTCAGCTGTTAAGAATTCTCTGTTTAGTTTTGTACCCATTTTTAAAAATTGCGTGATTTGTTTTTCTGATGTCTACTTTTTGAGTTCTTTATATATTTCAGATATTAACCTGCTATCAGATGTGTAACTGATAAGAAACTTTACCCCTTCTGTATCCTGATGCTTTGGTAGAATGGTAGTGTCCTTTGTTATGGAGAGCTTTTCAGTTTCCTCAGTTCCCATTGATTATTTGTTGATCTTTGTACCTGTGTTATTGGTGTCCTGCTTAGAAAGTTTTTTCCTGTGCCAATGAGTTCTAAACTATTCCCTACTTTCTTTTATGTCTATCGAATTTAGGTTAGATAGCTTTATGTTGAGCTCTTTGTTTTATGCAGAGTAATAAATATGAATCTATTTGCATTCTTCTACACATAGTCATCCAGTTTGATGAGCACCACTTATTGATGATGCTGTCTTTTTCCAGTGTGTATTTCTGGCTTCTTTGTAAAAAACCAAGTGTCCATGGGTATGTGAAGTGGAAACTTCTGGTTTCTTTGGAGACTCAGTTGTGTCATGTGATGTTTTTCTGGAAACTGTATTATGAGAGGATATTTTGCTGAAGTAGACATATGGGAGGATGTTTTGCTGAGAACAGACATGTGGTGTTTTTCTGGAAGCTGCCTGAAAAGGGGGGGCTTATAATGTTTTGCTAGAACAGATGCTTGAGAGAACAAGTGATGTTTGGAAAGGATATGAATATAACACAACAGACAGTGGACAACAGTGTGGTATTGGTTCACCTTGCCTTCTTCATAGATTGTTTGTCTTGACTTTGTAGAGAGGTGAACCAAAGAACTTCTTGTGATATTCCAGTGGCTTCTTGCTGCTTCTGTGGACTCTGGACAATTGGCAAAGTCTTGCTGTTTCTCCTTGATTGAATGGCTATTGCTAATTTGTGAATGGTGTTTGCAATTGGATTGAGCTACCACTGCTGATTTGTGTGAACTGAACTGCTGATATCTTGACAGTGAAGATTGGAATCTCCCCAAAGAACTATTTCTAAACAGGTCCACATCCTCCTTTGCCCTATTAACCTTTCCTCTGGCGAGTGGTAGGCTAGAAGGGAGGTTAGAGCATTTAAAGACCCTTATTAAAGTAGATTTTGAAAAATTTATAGGTGTATGAGCTATAGGTGTATGAGCTTATGTCTAGGTCTTCAATTCATTTGTATTGATAAATGTATCTGTTTTTTTATGTTAATACCATGCTATTTTTATTACAATACCTCTGTAATACAACTTGAAATCAGGAATGGTGAAACCTCCCTCAGTTCTTTTATTGTTAAGGATTGTTTTAGCTATACTGATTTTTTTTGTGTGTGTGTTTCTATATAAAGTTGAATATTGGTTTTTAATCAATTTCTATAAAGAATTGTATTGGAATTCTGATGGGGGAATTGGATCTGTAAAGAGATTGATTTTGATAGGATGGCCATTTTACTGCATTAATACTACTGATTCTATAGTGCCCAAGAGCTTTCCTTCTTCTGATATCTTTTCCAATTTCTTTCTTCAGTGTCTGTCATGCTTTGCCCCAGGAGTGGCACTATTAGGAGGTGTGGCCTTGTTGGAGTAGATGTGTCACTACGGGTGTGGGCTTTAATACCCTAGTCCTAGCTGCCTGGAAGTTAATATTCTGCACACAGACTTCAGATGAAGATGTAGAACTCACAGCTCCTCCTGTACCATGCCTGCTTGGATGCTGCCATACTCCTGTGTTGATGATACTGGACTGAATTTCTGAACCTGTAAGCCAGCCCCAATTAATGTTGTCCTTTATAAGAATTGTCTTGGTCATAGTGTCTGTTCACAGCAGTAAAACACTAACTAAGACAATGTCTTAAAGGCACTATTGCTATTATTAGTAGTATTATTAGTATTATTATTAGTAGTATACATCTTTCACTTTCTTGGTTAGAATTACCCAAGAAAAAAATATGAGGCTATTAAGAAAGGAATTCTTGCCGGGCAGTGGTGGCACACGCCTTTAATCCCAGCACTTGGGAGGCAGAGGCAGGCGGATTTCTGAGTTCGAGGACAGCTTGGTCTACAAAGTGAGTTCCAGGACAGCCAGGGCTACACAGAGAAACCCTGTTTCGAAAAAAAAAGAAAAGAAAAGAAAAGAAAGGAATTCTTCCCCTGATTTCTTTACCTTTTTCCCCCTGATTTCTTTATACTAGCAATTTGTGAATGATAATTTTTGAATCCTGCTATTTTGCTGAAACTATTTATCAGATATATATGGTTCCTGGTGACATTTTTAGGGTTATTTATGTATACAACCACATATGATCTGCAAATAAAGATATTTAGACATCTTCCTTTTTAATTTGTACCCTTGATCCCTTTCAGTTGTCTTATTGGTCTAGCTAAGACATCTAGTATGACACTGAATAGGCTTGAAGAGAGTAGACATCCTTGAAGAGAGTAGACATCCTTGTCTTGTTCCTGGTTTTAGCAGAATTGCTTGGTTTCTCTCCATTTAGGTTGATGTTGTCTGTGGGTTTGCTGTAAATTGGCTTTATTGTGTTTAAGTATGTTTCTCGTATCCCTAATCCTTCCAGGACTTTTATCATGAAGGGATGTTGGATTATGTCAGAAGCCTTTTCTGCATCTAATAAGCCAATCATATCATTGTTTGTCTTACAGTTTATTGATAGGATGGATTATATCATTGATTTACATATATTGAACCATTGCTCCATCTCAGGGATAAAGTTGACTCTATCATGGTGGGTTGTTTTTGATGTGTTCGTGGATTTAGTTTGTAAGCATTTTAGTGAGAAATTTTGCATCTGTGATCATAAGGGAAATTGGACTGTACTTTTCTTTTCTTTTCTTTTCTTTTCTTATTTTGGTTTTTCGAGACAGGGTTTCTCTATATAGTCTTGGCTGTCCTGGAACTCACTCTGTAGACCAGGCTGGCCTCGAACTCAGAAATCCCCTGCCTCTGCCTCCCGAGTGCTGGGATTAAAGGCGTGCACCACCACGCCTGGCGTACTTTTCTTTCTTTATTGGTTATCTGTGTGATTTATGTATCAGGGTAATTGTGTCCTCACAAAATGAATTAAGCAAAGTTCCTTCTATTTCTCTTTTGTGGAATAATTTAATGAGTGCAAGCATTAATTTCTCTGTGAAGATCAGGTAGAATTCTATCCTGAATCTATCTGACTCTGGATATTTTGGATTGGGAGAGTTTTAATCTCTTCTGTTTCACTAAGGTTTATGGATCCATTTAAAATGCTTATTTGATATCAATTTATCTTTAAATTAGGGATATCATGTATATTATATCATCATATCATATCTTATCTTATCAAGAAATTTACCCAGCACTTGGGAGGCAGAGGCAGGCAGATTTCTGAGTTTGGGGTCAGCCTGGTCTACAGAGTGAGTTCCAGGACAGCCAGGACT
>NC_034593.1:77708915-77731560 GCF_900095145.1 Mus pahari
AAGGAAGGAAGGAAGGAAGGAAGGAAAGAAAGAAAGAAAGAAAGAAAGAAAGAAAGAAAGAAAGAAAGAAAGAAAGAAAGAAAAAAGTTTACCTATGTCTTTTAAGTTTTCCAGTTTGGCAGAGTACAGATTTTAAAAGGTGTCCTTATGAGTCTCTAACATCTTTGGTGTCTATTGTGATGTCCCCTTTCCACCTCTAATTTCGTTAATTTGGATCTTCTCTTTTCATCTATTTGTTAATTTTTCTAAGGGCTTATCAATCTTGTCAATTTTCTTAATGAATCAACTCATTCCTTTGATTCTTTGTAGTGTTTTTGTTTGTTTCCAGTTTATTAATTTCAGACCTGAGTTTGATCATTTCTTGCTATCAACTTTAGGATATTCCTTTTTTGTATTCTACAGCAGTGGTTCTCAGCCTTCCTAATGCTGCGATCTTTTAATACCATTCCTCATGTAGTGACTTCTAGACATAAAATTATTTCTCTGCTGCTTCATAATTATAAGTTTGCTACTGTTAGGAATTGTAATGTAAATATCTGCCATGCAACCTCTGTGGGGATTTTAATCCACAGGTTGAGAATGGCTCTTCCAGAGCTTCCAGGTTTACCACTAAGTTGCTAATATGAAATCTCTCTCTCTTTTTTTTTTTTTATTGTATACACTTGGTGCTATGAACTTACTTCTTAGAACCACCTTCATTGTGTGCCATGAGTTTGGGTTGTTGTTAAGATTTATTTTATTTGTATGAGTACACTGTAGCTATCTTCAAACACAGCAGAAAAGGGCATCGTATCCCATTACCTTGTTGTGGTAGTGTGAGATTGCTCCCTACTTTGATATACTGTTCTGGGATTATTTATTCCTTGTGTTTTATGGGGTATATTTAACCTCTTCAGGTTGAGATTTTCCTTCTAGAGCCTTTCCTAGAGTTGGAATTCTAGCTAGATTTTAATTTGATTTTACCATAGAATTGTTTTGTCTATTGTGATCGTGTTTCACTGGGTATAATTGTCTGAGTTGGCTTTTCTGGCTTTAGCATCTTCAGGGCCTGTTGTAGTAGAGTTATTAGGATCTTTTGGAAGCACATTATCTTGACTGCTGATGTTTATGGTTTTGCTTCGGTGTCTAGCCATCTGGGGTGAGGATGATTAAGGTTATTCTAGGTGTTGATGTTTGATCTTATCTTTTTTGGGTGTGTGTTCCTTCCTTTATTGTCTTATTGCCCTCTCTGGATATTAGGAAAGTGTAGTGAGTTACCTGATTATGGAGTGCTTCTGCATGCATGTAATTATTTAGCATCTCCACTGAAAAATCAGGTGTTATTCTAATAGTCTGCCTTTATATATTACTTGCTCTTTTTCCCTTGCAGTTTTAATAGTCTTTCTTTGTTCTGTATACTTAATGTGTTTGTTATTATGTGTTGTAGGGAATTTCTTTTCTGGCAATTTCCACTCGGTGTTATATATGCTTCTTGTTCTGGGTAGGACCCCCCCCTTCAGCTTGGGATTATTTTCTTTTCTGTGATTTTGTTGGAAATGTTTTCTGTACTTTTGACCTGGGCTTCTTCTCCTTCCTCAGTTCTTATTATTTATAGATTTGATCTTTTCATAATGTCCAAGATTTCTAGATATTTAGTGCCTAGAATTTTTTAAATTTAATATTTTCTTTGGGTGTGGCATCCATTCCATCTCTCTTGCCTTCAGTGCTGGAGTCTCTTCTGTGTCTTATACTCTGTTGGTGAGGCTTACTTCTGAGGATTTTATTTGACTTTTCTAAATTTTTCATTTCCAGTTTTATCTCAGTTTGGGTCTTCTGCAGTGTCTCCATTTCTACTTTCATGCCTTAAACTGTTTTCCTTGTGTAATTCCATTCTCTGTATTTTCACAGACTTCGCTAATAGACTCATTCATATCTCTTTCAGGTCCTTGAACATATTCATAATTGCGTCTTTGAAATTCTTTGTGTTTTTAGTTATACCGCATTTCTCAGGCCCTATTGTAGTAGAGTTACTAAGTTCTATTGGAAGCTGTGGTCTTGGCTGTTAATGCTTATGGTTTTGCTCTGGTGTCTAGCCATTAAGGATAATTAAGGTTATTCTAGGCACGGATATTTTATCTTGTCTTGTTGGGTGTGTGTTCCTTTCCTTGTTTGTTTTTGTTTTTGTTTTCTTACTCTCTAGATATTAGTGTAGTGGCCATGAGTTACCTGATTATGGAGTGCTTCTGCATGTTGGTATTGGGGGCTGACACAAAGGACTAGGGGTGACCTAGGAGAGAGGTTTGAGAGGGCCACAGGAAAGAGGAAAGCTGTGTCCACACCATTTGGCTGAGTCCCCAGGGAGTGGAGGTTGGTAGGAAGAGAAGTACCTGCAAACAGAGGTGGGAAGGAGGCTGGAGAGATCTTAGTGGAGAACAGGAAGGAGAGTGAAAATCTCCTACCTGAATGTAGATCCAGTGTGGTCATGGGGAGGGGTGGGGGGGGGGAGAAGGTGGGTAGAAAGTCTTTCTAGATATTGGCAAATGGCACAAAGGAATTGGTATAGGCTAGAGGGGGGAGGGCTGAGGGTGTCACAGGAAGGAAGAAAGTAGGGTCTGCAGCATTTTCCAGCAGAGTCCCTGTGAATTAGCATTAGTTTTTAATATCCTGCTTTTTTTGAAGACCTAGACCCACACATCATTAGATCCATTTGCATCTGGATTGAGTTTCATTGCTGTGGTTTACATTTTTATCTGAGGTAGAGCTGAGATGGAGGAGGTAGTTATGCTTGCTGCCTGAAATAGTACAAAGCACACTGAATTCCATGGTAGATTTACCAATGAAATTGAATAAGGTTTGTATAAATGGAAATAAAAGGGTTAGGCTTGCTAGAAAAACAAACATTTTATGTGCTGTCTCATTTGGGGTTCCCTGATTCTGAAAGTTACATAAAATTCTGTCTATGTATCTATGTAAATGACATGAGAGGGAAGAAAAACTGTCCACAAGAAAAAGGAGACACAATAAGGGAGGGAGGAAGAGGAGGGTACAGGCATAGAAGGAGTATGATCAGTGTACAGTACATACATGTACATACATGTATATACATGTACATGCATGTATAAATAAATTGTTGGGGGGCTGGAGAGATGGCTCAGCGGTTAAGAACAATGACTACTCTTCCAGAGGTCCTGAGTTTAATTCTCAGCAGCCACATGGTGGCTCACAACCATCTGTAATGTGGTCTGATGCCCTCTTCTGGTGTGTCTGAAGACAGCTACAGTGTACTCATATATATTAAATAAATAAATAAATAAATCTTTAAAAAAAATAAATTGTTTACAAAATAGCTTAAAAAACCAATTGTAGGTAGGGAAAACAAAACTATAGAACTTTAGGAAGACATCTGAAAAGATAAAACACAGCATACACATGTACACATGTTAGGGTTATTCAAGCATAGTTATGAGAATGACTGTGGTTAAGCCACAGCTCCCAATGATGCCCCTCAGTTATTTTCTTTTTGTTGATTCTTTGTGAATTTCACATCACACACCTCAATCCCATTTATCTCCCAGTCCTTCCATATCTGACCTTATAACCTCCCCTGCAAAAGAAAACAAAAAATAAAAACAAAAACCAACCAACCAAACAACCAAGCAAGCAAGCATCTCCTTATGGAAGCTGCAGTGTCCTGGTCTGCCCCAAGGCACACCCTTTTGTTCACACAGCTTTACTTGTTCAGTGCAACAAGTGACTGGTCTGGCTCCTGGCCAGCCTCTGGCTTCTGCTGCTGCACTCTCTCAGTACTGGATGCTCAGCAGGACTCCTCTCAGAGATCCCATGGTTGCCCTGTGTCATGGAGATCTTGCAGCTTTGACTTTGCCCATCCAGCCCCCTCATGTGTACCAGCAGTTCATAGATGAAGTAAAAGTTGGGATGACCCAACTCAATAGCATGGATCTGGGCCTGTGTAGTGGTGGCTGGGTTGGTCAGCCTGCCAGCTCTCCAGCACTGCTACCGCTAGGAGCCAGGTCAGTTCTCCTGGTCTCACACCCCCAGAACTGGCTCTCCTGCACCATGCTTCCAGGGTCAGCTCTCCTACACTTTGGGGGAGGAGGAGAAGGGTGGGGGGGGGGCGAAGGGACATCTCTCCTGTGCCTACTCCACCACACAGCTGGCAAGGGGGCAGGACCAGCTCTCCTGCATTCATGCCCTGGGGCAGCTCATCAGCACCCACACCACCAAGCTAGCTCTATTGTGCTGCCCAGGCGATGCATGCCACCTCAATTATTACAGCCCACCCCACCCCCCCACCCCCGCCAAGAGAGGTTTGCTGATGATTTTGGTAGCAGTTCATTCAATATTCAGTTTGTTGACTTTTTTCATCTACTTATTCATCTCCCAACCCTATATTTTGAAAGCTCCCTTCATGCCAGGCTTGAGATAGAAAGAGAAAATTCCTTGGATTCTAAGAACTCAGAGTCCATGGGGAAGATGGGCAAAACAGTACAACAAAGCTGGGGCGATGCAGAGAAAGGAAATGCCCACATTTTAGAAGTCTGGTACAGGGATTACTGAGCTCAACTTGGAGGCATCAAGAAAAATTTTCTAGACCAGTGTGAAGAATAACCTAGCATGAGCTGGCGCTCCTCTCTGGGCCTCATGTACTCCACGCTACACTGTTACTCTCGCTGGGATACCAAGTGAAACCTAGTCCCTGGAGTTTTTCCAGACCGTGGCGGGTAGTCTATGAGTGTCCTGGTTTTGAGAATCACTCCTTAAAACTCCCAGGGTCCATTTTTCCAGCTAAGACTCCATCTCCTAGCTCCTGTTTCCTTTTTCCATTACAGCTAAACTGGCTGGGAGAGCTGTTCAGTCTTTTGCTGACTACCCATTTCTATGTCAGCGAACAGCCCAAGCAGTTCCTGCCAGGCTGAGTCTGGCTGCTGGCTCAGGCGGCATTGTCTAAACACATAGATGGAGGATGTTGGTTTAATGTCCCTCCTGTGCTTCTGTTCCAGCTTCAAAGACACACAGAAACAAGGCTCTGGCGCTGAGTCCCCTGCTTCCTGGCAGGGATACTCCAGCTTCAATCTTCCTCTGGCCCTGTCCCTCAGCCCTCCCAGAGCAGAGCCCTAGTCTAGGCTTCAGGACTAGATCCAAGAAAGTGCAAATTATGAGGGAAATGTAGCCCTTGCACTAAAACCCAGCAAGAGGAACAATAGAACATTCTGTCAGGCATGCCCCCATTGTGTGGCTATTTCCTCCAAACTGACCGGTTCCTTCTTGGTTAGAGAGAGAAACTCCAAAGATTCAGGAAGCTAAACTTACCCAGTTCAGGAAGCTAGTGAAACTCAAGTAGTTTAGAAAACCAAGACCTAGCAGACCTCTTCCAAAGGTTATAAAAGCAAGCAAAGCTGCCAGGTTGAGGAGCCTCACCATGGCAAGGCTGCCTGCAAGCCATGCAGAATGCTCCAAGGGCGCTCGCTGCCTTGGTGCATCATCACTCATAGCTGGAGAGGGGCAGGCCTTTCCAGGGGTCCTGCTGTTTCTGAGTGGCCTTCCCCGGGGGTTCTTGTCAATAACCTCAGTAAACGCACTGGCTCACTTAGCTACACTTGGCTTAAATGGTTTCATTGGTTTGTAGTGGATGTATTGATGGCTGAAGAGGCTTCTATTAATGTCTCTCCAGGAAGTTACATAGTATCATCAGGGACCTTTGGTCAAGAATGCACACACCCACACCCACACAGAGGCACTCGGGCCCACACCCGCAGTATCCCCATCCCTACACACAGGCACGCACATGCATGCTTGCACCTTCACCTTATTGTCCAAACCAGACTTCTGCTAGTCTGTTCCTAACTCCTCCGACCCCTTCACACCTGACCTCCAAGTCCTGCTCACCTACTTCCTTCCACCTCAGCTGAAACCACTGACAACTGCTTCCATTTATCCATATGGGGCCTCTCCCTTGGCTCACCCCCTCTGACTGACTCTTCTCTCTGTAACTAGAGCCCCCCACTGCCAGTGATCTCTACTCCCCTTTCAGTCAGGCACGGACTCTGTCCCCAGCTTCCAGGGCCGGCCTGGGGTGGATCTGCCTTCTCCCCAGCCTCTCAGATCCTCACAGTCATCCTGTCCACCAGGTTTCTTCCGAGTGCTCCCTTCTCTGCAAAGTTCTGCACCAGGGCCCTACCCCAATCAGTCTTGCTCACTCTTCAGACCTTCAGAATCCTTTCTAATGCCTCCAGACAAGTGGCTTTCTCCCTATTTGTCATCAAATCCCACCATCCCTATCAGTAGCATCAATCACACTTGTAATTAGGTATGTCCCGTCTGTTTTCTGTGCTGGTTAGTAAGCCTTGAATAGACGTGGCGTCTGCTGCCACTAGAACCCGGCACCTGGAACTTGAAGGAAATGGAAAGATTTCTGTTCCACGTTGCTTCAAGCGTCTCCTGCTATGTTTGGAGAGCTGGGCTCCACTGTGCAGAATACCAAGCCGGAGACCTAGTCATTAGATCAGAAGAGGAGCTTCCCCATTCTGCAGACATTTGTTAAACATCAAGAAATTACTCTTCCTAGGGGCTGGAACAGAGGAGCAGAAATGGCGTATACGTTTATCTTCTGTTGTTCAGAATATGTGTGGGAGACACATATTACCCACAATGTGCTAGAAAAAAGAATCCAGGGAGCAGTGAGTGAAGTGATAAATACAGCCGAGTGCACGATCACATACCTGAGCACAGAGCAGCAATTTACAGCCCTGTCACCCGGCCCTGCGGGAATTTACAGTGCTGTAACTCAAGAGGATTTCCACACGGCCCACTAACAAACACCCACTAACAAACACCCACTTCAGCCTCCGGTTCAGAGGTGACCAGAGAAGCTGCTCTTATTTTTTTTTTTTTCTTTTCTTTTTGGAGATTATAGGATAATTATGTTATTCTTCCCTTCCCTTCTTTCCCTCCCTCCAAATCCTCCCACATATCCCTCTTTGCTCTCTTTCAAATCCATGGCCTCTTTTTTTTTCATGAATTGTTGAATGCACACACACACACACACACACACACACACACACACACACACACGCACGCACGCACGCGCGCGCGCACACACGCACACGCGTGCTACCTGGGTGGGTTTTCAGGTCTGATCATTTGAATAGCAATAGGCATGCTAAAGAGGACTGGGTGGGGTGGGTGGGAGGAAGCCCTGGAGGCCTATCCCCTACACAAACAACCACACCACTAAGGGATGCTGGGAAGGAGAAGCCGCCTCCTTCCTCTTTTGATAAGCAGGAAGGCTGGGCCAGGTGGGGTTCAGATATTTACGAGGTCTGAGGAGAGGAGATACCATTATCATTCAGAATCCTTTCGCCCGTCAGGTGAACTATTCACACAGACATCTGCACGAGGTTAGTTTTCGAGGGCAGCTTTGTTAACATACCTAGAAGCCCCCATTCTCTAACCCCTTAGCGGCAGCCTGAGTCACACAGCCTGGCTTCTGCCCCAGCCTTCAGCCTTTTGCTCCCTTGCTTTCCTTTGTATGTAGGTGGGGCTTTTGTTTTTTTTGTTGTTTCCCACTAGAGCCCCTAATCAAAATGTATCCTTTAGCTAGTAAAGTGGTACACACATTCAACGACAACCCTTGGGAGGCAGGCAGAGAAGGATCACTACAAGTTCAAAGCCACCTTAGACTACAAGGCAAGATTTTGTTTCAACAGCAACCTAGCCAAAGCCACCCCAACCCCTGCTGTCTGCAAGGCCCAGCCCAGGGGCAATGTTCTCCTCTGATGGGACAATGTATCCTTCCCAATGCCACTGGCTGTCCTTGTCACTGTTCAATGGCTGCAGGAGACACCATGAGCATGCCTCTCTTATAAAGGAAAACATTTATTTGGAGGCTTGTTGACAGTTTCAGAGGTGAGTCCATTATCATCATGGTGGGGAGCATGGTAGCACACAAGCAAGGTGCTGGAGCAGTAGCCGAGAGCTACATCTTATCCCGACCAACGGGCAGTGGAGATGCTTGGGGCTTGGCATGGACATTTGAAACCTCAAAGCCCACACCCAGTGACTCACTTCCTCCAACAAAGCCACACCTCCTTATCCTTTCAAATGGTGCCACTCCCTGGTGACCAAGCCTTGGAATTGATGGTGAGTATGGGGGCCATTCTTACTCGAACCACCGCTCTGGTACTGCCTTACTTCAAGGCCACCCATTCAGTATTATAGTTATGTGTGTGTTTTGTCTCCCCCTCAAAATTTCTTCATACATTCGAATGAACCCTTTGGGGTCTGGCACTTGAAAGAATCTCAGGGAACTAGTTCAATGAAGTATTGCTTGCTACCCGTCTATTCCTGTCTCTGCCCCCCCTTCAGCCACCACAACTGTCTGGTATTGTGGTAGGCAACACCGAGGTCTCTGTAATTACAATGACCAAGGGGCACGCCTCTCCACTTCTGGATATGGGAGCTGAGGCAGAAGGGACACATCAAGTAGATGTGATTGCTGGATTCTGGCACTACTGTTCTCCTTTTCCTCCTGGATTCCATGGGCCGTGTGTTTGAGAGCCTGGGTTCTGCCCAGTACCCTAGGTGTTTTGTTCTCTTCTCAACTAACCAGAAGCTGCCTTGTCACAGCTGTCACAGCGGTCTGCCAGGGTGTGACTTGAGCGGGTAGTCCTCAAAGCACAGGAAGCTGGTCAGAAAGTCACTTCTAGGAAAAACGCAGCCCCAGACTCTGCTCTTCTGAGCTTTCCTTTCCCTGACAGAGGTAGGGAAGAGCACCTGCTAGCGCACCCAGCGCTAGCCCCTTGGCTCTCCGGCCCCTCTGCCCTAGATCTTTCCTGCTGATTTTTCCCACCACCTCTGCTCTGGGGTGGAAAGAGATGCAAAGGTGAAAGGAGATGCTTGCTCTCACCCACAGGCCACAGAATTCTCCCCTCAGGGAAAGTGTGCACTAGGGTTCACCTGTCCAGGATATGGGCAGAGTTCAGCTGGCCTGCCTTCCATTGGGTTTTCCTACGTTATAGTTGGGAAGTGGGGACTGGTAGTGGACGGCTAGGGTGAAGCGAAGTGGAGTGTGTCATAATAAACGGGGAAAATCATGTCTCTACAGTTCACCGTGAGCACTCAGTACAATCCAAAACATTAAGAAAAATGATTAATCGAATACTTTTAATCTCAGCATTTGGGAGGCAGAGGCAGGTGGATCTCTAAGAGCAGGAGATTAACTTGGCTTACATAGTAAGTTCTAGGTCAACCAGGGCCACATGGTAGGACTCTATTTCTCTTACATACACACACGACAACAGGGAGGAGGGAAGAGGGAAGAGGGTTGTTAGGGTTAGGGGGGTTAGGGTTAGAGTAAGGGGGGTTAGGGTTATGGGTTAGGGGTTAGGGTTAGGTTTAGTGTTAGGGGCAGTGAGGATGGTGACAACACTGTAAAGTTGAGGTAGTGTCTGTCAGTCTAACCCTGGCTAGCCTTCAACTTGCCATTGTCCTGATCAGGGTCCTGAGTATTGGGGTTACAAACACAAGTCAACACATCAGGTCTAGATAATATTTCTATTATTAATATATTTTTAATTTCTTTTCTGAGACAATGTCTGCCTATGCTTCCTTGGCTGGACTCATATGTCCTATGTGGCTCAGTGTGATCTCAAACTGAATGCAATCCTCCTGTTTCATCTTCCTAATTCTCCCTCCTGCTGGGACCTTGTGAACACCACTCCTGCCACTCCACACAGAAGAGAATCTGCAGAAATAAAAGAATAAAAGATAAGAAAAAAAGAAAAAAAAGAAAGAGAATCTGCAGAGATTGGCCTTTGTGCCGCTTTGCGTCTTTGTGTTAGAGCTGAGTTCAGCTTGGCTTGGCTTTGTTTTTTGATAACTGGGTCTTGTTCCCTGCCACCTTGTCAGGCTCCTGCCTTTCCTCTTTTGAGTCTCTAGTCCGGTCCTCAGAATTGTCTTACTTAAACTTGCCTGGGAAATAAATTCATGCAACATGCGCGGGACTTAATTTTCTGGCCACCTCACCTTTAAAAAATGCCTGTTTAAAAAGAACTACAGCTAGCATTGGAACAATGTCCTAGCCAAAAGAATACATTCTTACATAAGGAGGAGACAGCTGGGGAGCAAAGTAGAAAGCCATTTTAAAGCCCTTGAAATGATACCTAGTCCAGGGGTGTGCAGGGTGATCTCCCATAGTGTCCACAGGACTCACATAGGTTCTCTTGAGCTGTCAGGGGACGGGAAAGGGATGTGTAGGAGCTGCCTGCATGCTTCCATGGCCCTTCAGAGAAGATACCGGAGTGAAATGTTGTGGCCACTGCAGGTTAAAACTGCTCTCCCTTGTCGTTATGAAATGGTCCCCAGCTGTTTAGAACTCAGTCGTTGCCAGCTCTGGTGGTGTGAAAATGGTTTCCAGAATGGCTCCTGCAGCTCCAGCCAGGCAGGGCTGTGACAGGCAGGTCACAGAGTGGGAATATGGGCCCTTAAGTGCAGAGGCTGCAGTGTGGAGGGTTCTGGCTCTGCAGCAATGGCGATGCTCATCACAGGATGCAAGGCTACCTGAGGTGGGTGAGCTTCCCTACTAGCCCGGCTCTGCTCAGTAAGGCAGCAAGCGCCATCCCAGGCACCCCGTACACATGTCTCCATGTATTTTATGTGAAATTACTAACATTAAGAAGTGAGTTGTTACATAAAATTCAGATTATCCCCTGAGAGATGCTGCATCAAGAAGATGAGATGAGTTTTTAACAGGCTTTTCGATTGCTTAGTAATATTGAAAGAGGAATTCATACGCACAAGCTGGAAAAAGTTTTAAATTTCTTGATTTGATGAAGAAAACAAGCATAAAACTCCCAAGGGATTGCTACTGCTAGTGCAAGTTAGTTACTAAATAGTATCCGTTAAGCAAAGATTATTTACGTATTTAAGGTTACTTACTGCTTAAGAAAACCATGACTTTAGCTCAATTTAAAAAAAAAAAAAAATCCAGTAGAAGCTTTCCCTGCCCTAATTGGACAAGCCCCCAAATACAAGCTATTTATTACTAGCAGGAATTCTAAAGTTGAGAGGCGCTTTTAATGACTGTCGAGTTTGATGGAATTATCCTTCTGTTCCCCCCTCAACAAAACTATGAAATCATCACGAAAAATCGGAGTGTGGAGCCAAAAAAAGTAGGACAGCCATAAGCATGCAGAACGGTTGATTAATCAAATGTGTATGGTCTTCCTGAATTTTTAATAATTTTGATTTGACTGCTTAAAAATTTCATAACTTGCTTTGACTCCTGTGCTCATTTTCAAAAATAAAATTTCACTTCCGTATTAATTTTGAATTGCTGCTTTGTCTTTTCGTTTATGGGAGAAACTCCGAGCCAGTGTAAACTCTGACTTTGACCCCATGCACAGTGTAGAGGGGGCAGAAAGCCCAGCACGCAGATGGCCACACTCTCCGTCAAAGCTGTGTGCCTGCAGTTTTCATCAGAACTTCCTTCCCTTGTCCTTCACAGCTGCATTTCCTCCATTTTGCAGAAGGAGGACAGATAGGTGGTACCAGGTAGCCTGCTCAATCTTATTCATCAGGGAGGTTGCAGAGTCTGGGGCCACCCAGGGGCCGGTATTTACCTCCATTTTCTTCCCCTTTCTTCCATTCTAGACTCAAGTACAAAAAATCTCAGACTTCATACAGCTTGATCTTTATAGGGATTAGAGGAGGTGACTGGTTCACCAGGAGTCACAGAGGTGACAGAAGCAGCAGCATCAGACTCGCACTCTGCAGGCTTTTTCCTTCTGGACACCACCCAGCACTGACCCAATCCCAGGCTCCCAGGCGGCGGCTAAGACAGGTGTCTCCCACTGCAGCTTGGGGGCAGCTGGGCAGACTGGAGACCAGTGGATCATGCCTTTAGAAGGTTTGTGCTTCTGGGGGTGGCAGCAACTTAGCCTCCCTCATTTTATCAACTTGAATAAATGAAGCCACAAAAGGGTTAGAGAGAACGTTCCTAGCACCTGAGGCCAGGAAACTGGAAAAGGCCCCACAGATAATTCCCAACCAGGAAGCCCAGGAGTCAGAGAGCTTCCGGGACAGCTTTGCATGGCCTCTCCCTAAAGCCAAGTGTGCTTTCAGTTAAAGCAGTGATACAGTCGGTGACCCAGGGAAGGTCCCCAGTTGTGCCTCTCTCCATCTAGCTCTCTTGATCTGCCACACTCACCTTAGCTCAGTTCCACAGAATGGGGTCTTAACAACCTAATACAATCGATTTGTATCCATCAGGGCTCTCTGGGGCCTTGGTTCTTCACCTTCCCAATGCCCTTTAATACAGTTCCTCATGTTGTGGTGACCCACAACCATAAAATTATTTGCATTACTGCCTCATAACTGTAATGTTGCTACTGTTATGAATCACAACGTACCGTCTGAGTATCTGTTTTCTCAGTGCCCACATGGCCATCCCTCTATGCCTGGATCCTAATTTGTGCCGTCTATTTTGGGTTAAGGTGCACTTTAATGACTTCATTTAATGTAGGACTTCTTTAAAGACCCTGTTAGATCACATACTCACTAGCTGACTTTCTTTACCTTTCTTAGAAATCAGACCATTGTCATAACCTTCTACAGCCTCTCTCCCTGCTAGTTTGTTCCTTCCCATTTGTAGCCTTAGGAAGGCCCAGTCCCCCCACTCCCACCCCACCCCACCCCCATTCCTTGATCAAAGACAAGTATGATTTATGACTTGGTTTTTGTTGGTGCCTTCCTTCCTGAATCCTAGCGCACAGACCATGCCCAAGCTAGATGGTTTGGTGTGGAGCTTACTTATTCTGCCCTGGAAAAATGAAGAATCAGAGATTGCATGATGTTCTACCTGTCTGAATGCTCTCTCAACTTCAAGCTCTGATCTAACCAGCCACGTCTGAAGGGTTATGTCAACACACACACCTCTACCCCCAAACAGACCTTATTTCAATTGCAGTCAATTCTGAGGTGCTGGAATTTGTTCTTCAACATATGAATGAGGGCGACCTAGCTCAGCCCATGATATCTTCAGTGTGAATGAGGTTAAAAGGTAGGGAGAACATGGATAGGGTTCCTAAGAGGAATCTCACGGGAAAGGTAGGAAATGTGAGGCGCACTCAGAGACAGATATCCAGGGGAGGCTTATAGGATGTCTAACCCAGAGGCCCACCGCGCAGTCCCACACACATCCTAGGAACTCCCAAATCTGAGTGTTCTGTGTTCGCTCCCATCCCAACAGGAGTTGTCGGCTTAAGCACAGCGGTCACATGACCTTCTGCTCTCTGCATTCCAGTCTATTGTCTTTCCCAGACAGCCAGCGCTTTGCCCATCCATCCCACTGAACAAAGTCAGCTAACATCGGAATCTTTATTACAGGCGTACAGACCAGTCTACACTGCCAAGTCCTGAAGATCGTGGGATTAACTCCAGATTGGACACCGACATCTACAAATGCACCCGTTGTGTGGCTTTTTCTCCAGGCACAACATGATGCCATCTTGGATTAGGGATTGACTTGGGCTGTTAGCCTTGTCAACTAGAGAAGAACACAGGGATAGTCACATCTATGGTAATGGCATTGACTGGTGACACTCCCTAATAGAAGGAAGCAGGAGAGGGTCACGAGATCTTCTTCCAGGACTCTAGCTATTGCTCTTAGATGCTTACCCCACTCTAGTCACCCCCATCTTTACCACCCAGCCCCATCCAGGTCCAAGTGATATTGGTAGATGGTGAAGTATTGTGAGTTAGAAAGTTAGCTGGGAGACTCCATGGAGTAGCTTTCATGAGATTGCCATCCCTGAAGAGTGGGAGTTTGTGATGATGCAGCTGTTTTGGAGTTGCATCCTTGAAGTTGCTCCTTTAAGTAACTCTTCCCCTATGTTCTACAAGAAATCCCAGGAAACTCATTAGTCTCTTCAGCCTGGAAATCATACTTTGCCCTGTTATTGGTGCCTGTCCAGGGCAAACAGAAGAAAAAGTTAATGAAGTAAAGTGTCTCCCTCCTTCTCCCCTCATACATTCCAACTTTCTCAGAAGCACCAGGTAAAAGATTTTAGATTTGAGGCCCAAGGGAGACACTGGGATAGATTTCATTGGGGCAATATGTCTACTAGAAGAGTTAGTCTTGCCATAGGCAGACAGCAGGTGGTAGGAGCTCTGAGAAGAGTTCAGGCCCATGTGAGAGAGTGGACATCCCTTCTCAGAGGTTTCAGAGGAGGTGAGGGTGTTGGTTGGCTGTTAGCTGGACATGAACTAGAGACATCTAACAAGAGAGAACCTCAACACAGAAGTATGGCAGTGCACATCTTTAATCCCAGGATGGTGGATGCAGAGGCAAATATATATCTGTGAATTTGAGGCCTGTTTGGTCTATATATCCAGGATTTCATAGGAAGACTCTGTCTAGAAGAGGAAGAGGAGGAGGAATAAAAGAAAATACTTCTGATTTAGGGTTTTACTGCTGTGAACAGACACCATGATCAAAGGCAACTCTTAGACAACATTTAATGGGGGCTGGCTTACAGGTTCAGAGATTTAGTCCATTATCATCAAGGAAGGAAGCACAGCAGTGTCCAGGCAGGCATGGTGCAGGAGGAGCTGAGAGTTCTACATTTTGATCTGAAGGTTGCTAGTGCAAGATTGGCTTCCAGGCAGCTAGGATGAGGGTCTTAAAGCCCACAGTGATACACCTGCTTCAACAAGGCCACACCTTCTAATAGTGCCACTCCCTGGGCCAACCATATACAAACCATCACAACTTATATCAGTGGAGGTGTTTTCTTGATTGGTGATTAATGTGAGATAGCCCAGCCTACTGTGGATGGTGCTCCCTCTGGGCTGGTGCTCCCCCTGGGCAGGTGGTTCTGGAATGTATGAGAAAGCAAACTGAGCATAGATGAAATAAACCCTTTCCTCCTCAAGTTGCTTGTGATCATAATGTTTATCACAACAATAGAAACCTAATTCGTGGCACATAATTGATGCCTAGTCTGTGCTTACAACCAGACTGAGGGTAGAGAGGCAAGGAGCCAGAAAAATAAGTTACTTTAGTTCTGGAAACCAAATTACTGTCATTTGGAGAATTATCACACTTTAACCAAAATAGAGAGTTTTACAAAATTGCATGGTCTGGTCTAATAGTTCTGATATTTTTATTATTAGATCGTTGGAGAAGGGGATGTAGGTATCATTTTTATAATTCTTTCTGGCCGGACAAGGAAGACATTCTCATGAGGAGGAAGTCTGGTGGGTGGGCTCAGGCAGGCTCTAGGACTGGAAATTTTGTAGGGAAAGGATGAGGTTGATGTGTCTTTTGGTGGTGTCCTGAATAAGAATTTAGTCTATGGGATATAAAACTCGTTGGGCAATTGAAAGAAACACCATAGAAAAACATGCCCTTTAAGTTAGGATTCAGGAAAGGAAGTAGATTCAGTAATGGATGTGACTGGCAGCCACATTGCTGAAGGACGGGCAGCACTGGAGGAGGGCTCACCATCCGCGGCCTCTAGGTCTACTGATAGCTCTCTAGCTACCTAGTATTTTTCCCCCCTTAGGGGCTGAGACCCAGGGCTGGAGAAGTGGCTTAGGGTTATGAGCTCTTGCTGTTTTCTCAAAGGACTAGAGTTTGGCTCCAGCATTTACATCAGGAAACTGGCAGCCATTTGTAATTCCATTGACTTTTATAGGTTTCCAGAGGGCGGCAGGAAGTTTTACACCACACATTTTGGGTTGGCTTAGCGTAGGTGACTAAGAGCGTGGAAGAGAAGCCCTGGGTAGGAATATAAATATCTTACAGTCCCAGTGAAAACAGGCGGGGCCTGCTTCTCCTTCTCTCATGCTGGACATGACACAATGGTTATTTTTTTCCTATTCTTTCTCACCAGTGTCTTCTAATCTCCACAGCAGAGATCTGTCAGCTGATTGGTAAGGCCACTGTCTGATTTCTGGGAAAGAGAGGAAGGCAACTAAAGGATCTATAACACTTTGTGGGCCATTCCTCATCCTCCCCTTCCCCAAAACTAATATCTATTGCTGTGTAACAAAATATCACAAATCTAATAGCTTACCAATCAAAAACAATTTAGGCTGGAGAGAGTTAGGTTCAGCAGTTAAAAGCATTTGCTATCCTTTCAGAGGTCCTGGGTTTAACTCCTAGCACCCACATGGTGGATCTCAAGCCATCTGTTACTCCAGTGACAGGGAATCCAATGTCGCCTTCTGACCTCTCTGCCGGCACCAGGCACACATAGTGTTCTTACACACTCGCAGTCAAAACATTCATACACATAAAAGAAAATAAAACTCAAAAATGTATTTACTACAAGTTTTGTGGTTAGGAATTTTGGGCTGCTCAGCAGATGTGGAGGTTGGAATACGGTAACGTGGTGGAAGAGACACAGCCCATGGCTACATGAAATGGTGCAGTGTGGAGTCTAACCAGCCAATTAATTTCTGAGACATCTTATACAGGAAGAGAAGGGGTGGGGCTGAGTTCTTGTCCTGTGTGTGTGACTGTGGAGAATAGACTTGGCTGGTCCTGAGGGAGAGCTGAGGCAGTCAGTGACAGGGACAGATCACACATTAACTTGGTATAGGTACTTGTAGATATAATTAAGGTCTGAAATTGATTTTAGTCCAGTTAATTTTGAGACCCTTAAAGGAGGATTATTCTGAGTAGCTTGCCTAGCTACTTAAAGAAGAGGAAATTTCTGCCCTTAGAGAAGAGAATGGGCACAGCAGGAATTATCTCCTGTTGGCCTTGAAGAAGCAAACAAGTCACAAAATGTCCAACAAATACAGCTAAAATTCTATTTTATGTGTATGAATGTTTTGCCTGTCTGTGTGTAAGTGCACCACACACATGCCTGCTGCCCACAGATGCCACCTCCCTCCGCCTCAGCCTCCACACCACAGTGGGCCTTTGACCCTAGCTTGTCAGAATCCCAATGACATATTGCCATTCCCACAGATTACCTCTACCTATCCCTGTATCTCAAGCCTTCTTTAGTATTTAGCATATTCAGTGTATTCAGAGTGTAGGTGTTTACACACACATTCACCTCTATCCTCTCTAATGCTAGGGAATGGTGTTGTCACCAATCATCTGGCCAATAATTGTGTTTTGTTTCCTTTACCATGTGGTGAGTAAACAAGGGAAGCTCTTCATATACTGGTCTCTGGTAGCTTTTGATTTTGATAGGCAGAAGCAGCAGCAACTAGAGCCTTCTGTCTTCACATAGGTCTTGAGTGCCCTTAGCCCTACAAGCACCATAGTCCCATTGGTGTCTTGAATATTAGCGTTCTTAGCCCTTGGCACAGTCAGTTTTGTGGTTCTCAACCCAGGGTCTGAAGACCTGACAGCTCTACTGGCCTCTTTCAGTGATTAGGGCCTGTAGGCTCCTGTCTGTCTATTTCCTCTTTTGCTATCTGTAGTGGATATTCCTGGTTGTCAACTTGACTATATCTGGAATGAACTACAATCCAGAATTGGAAGGCTCATATAGAGACTACCCATAAGAATGGAAGGAATTACTGGGACAATTGATGCTGGCTAGCTGGAGCTAAGAAACTAGCAATGATTAAGAAGAGACCAGCATCACTGAAGTGAAATCTTCTAGGAATTGTTTTCTGGGAGCACAAAGAAGCTGTGTTCCAGAGACAGCCAAAGTTGTACCTCATGCTGTGGCTGGACTTCTTAATGTGTAAGAGTCACTGGTTTTGAAAGCATGAAGGGGTTATGAAGAGCAGCTGAGGCTTGGCACTGTGAGAGGTCATGGAAGACCCTTGGAGAAGGTATAGCCTCAGCTGTAGTTGATGGCCCAGGACTGAAGGGGTCATGCAAAGGATTTGAGGCTTGGCACCATGAAGAGAGCCTATGAGAGGCTATTGGTGAAGCCTAGTTGGAGTGGAACACCCCAGTGTATTGGAGATGTCAGTACCATGGGATGATTACCAAGAACAGCAGCCGTAGTGGAGTGAATCAACCTAAGCTTAGAGTACTACAGAGGGCAGAGCTGGAGAAGTGATGCCAGCTCTTAGGAGGAGCCCAAAAGATCAAGTGGAATCCCAGACACTGAAACAAGAAGCTGTAACATTGAAATTGCCTTGGAGACTCAAAGATGTTAAAGATGCCAGAGCCATGGGATACGTGCTGAGGAAAGCTGCTAACAGGGAGTGGAACCAGNCCAGGAGAAAGCAGTTTGTTGCAGTCAACAAAGATAAAAGAGGAGTTGGAGATCAGAAGACCGCTTTGACATCAGCCATGGAGATGCAGAGTTTGGAATTTGCCCAGCTTGTTTCCTGTCTTTCTTTGGGGATTACAGTTAAGTGATTGGATGAATCTCAGAAGAGACCTTGAATTTAGGACTTTTAACATTGTTTTGTTTGTTTGTTTTTGGTTTTTCGATACAGGGTTTCTCTGTATAGCCCTGGCTGTCTGGAACTCACTTTGTAGACCAGGCTGGCCTCAAACTCAAGAAATCTGCCTGCCTCTGCCTCCTGAGTGCTGGGATTAAAGGCGTGTGCCAGCACGCCCAGCTTGACTTTTAACATTGTTGAGACTGCTATAGACTATGAGGACTTTGAAAGTTGGACTAAATGCATTTTGCATTATGCTATGTTTAAGTATGGCCCCCCATAGACTCATGTGTTTGAACAAGTCTATGGGGGCCAGGGAGTGGAATGTGATGGTTTGTATATTCTTGGACCAGGGAGTGGCACCATTTGGAGGTATGGCCCTGTTGGAATAGGTGTGACCTGGTTGGAGTAGGTGTGTCACTGTGGGTATGGGCTTAAGACCCTCACCCTAGTTGCCTGGGAAGTCAGTCTTCCACTAGCAGCCTTTGGATGAAGACGTAGAACTCTCAGCTCCTCCTGCACCATGCCTGCCTGGATGCTGCCATGCTCCCACCTTGATGGTAATGGACTGAGCCTCTGAATCTGTAAGCCAGCCCCAATTAAATGATTTTTTTTTTTTTATAAGACTTGCCTTGGTCATGGTGTCTGTTCACAGCAATAAAACCCTAACTAATATACTCCCCTTCTTTCCTACCTGACTACCATTACTCTCCAGCCTCTCAGCTGTTGCCAAGCCTACTCAGACAACCTCCTCCTCTGGGATTATTTGGGAGGCCCAGGAGCGCCACAGGACCACTTGTATGTCTGACACCTCCAGGGTCATCACAAGGCTGACAGTATCTCTTTATGATCAAGCAATCAGCTGTCTTCAGGTACTAACTGCCTGGCAATTACCCAATTAAGCTGTCTCTGCCATGCTAACTGCCTCTGCTGCTTCTTGTTTGGTGTTTCCAGCTCGGCCTGTACTACTGAATGTAGGGAATAACAAACCAACCAACCAGCTAACCAACCAATTAACCCACCAACCAACCAACCAACCAACCAACCAACCAACCAACCAACCAAAAACCCTCAAGTGAGGGGAGACTGCACAGGGGAGTGGCTCCCAGCTGACTCACTTACAGTCCCCGGAAGCCTGCTTAGGTGGCCAGAGAAGGATTATTTAGACAACCACCGCCTTCCCTATTTATTAGTGCCAACTGAAGTGACAGAGGATTGGATCAAAAATGGCCTGGCCTCTAAACACCGATCACAGCAGGACCTCTGCTATAACACCAGGGAAAATATTTACCTTTCTCCAAGGGAGACATAGTTACAAGGGCATCTAGATTTACTGAGCAGAAAGTTTAGTAAAAACTGTTTCAAAAAGCCTAGGCTGGGGCTCTGCCAGGAAGCCAAGGCAATCAGCTTTAGTCTTTGCGATGCTGTCTCAAGGTATTGAAGGACTGTTCAAGATAGCTGGTGTTGCCATAAAAAGGAAGTGTTGTTGGCTGTTAGACAGATAATCTTTTTGCTTAAGACAGCTCTGGTAGCAAGGGCGAGTCCAATAGCTGCTAATTAGGCAATCACATTGGCCTAGCCACTAATCTGTCCTTATTCACAGGAAAACAAACACTAGGAAAAGTGTTCAGAATACAAATTTACAGAGCTTATCATTAGCAATGTACCAATTGAATGTGTGTAGCAAGTATGTAGATATAGAGTTTTTGTGTGTGTGTGTATGTGTGTGTGTGTGTGTGTGTGTATGTGTGTGTATGCGTATATGCATAGCAGGTGTGTACATGCAGAGTTATATGCAAGTGTGTGAGCATGTGTGAGTGCATACAGTTGTGTGCACATGGTGTATGTGTATGTATGGTGTGTGTATGATGTGTGTTCATGATGTGTGTATGTATGTGTGTACATGGTGTGGGTATATACATAATGTGTGTGTGTGTGCAGTCCGTTCCTCCCAATATATACTTTGTTTTAGATTTGTTTGTTTTATTCACCTTGTTTGTTGAGGCAGGGTCTCTCAGTAGGTTCTGTGGCTCATTGATAGGCTAGTCCACTATGTACCAGGGACTTGCCTGTCTTCACCCTCCCAGCCCTGGAATTGCAAGTGTGTACCGCTCAATTGTATTTTTTACATGGGTTTGGGAGACAAAAATCAGATCCTTAAGCTTGAGCAGCAAATGTGTTTTCCAACTGAATTGTATTTCCAGCCTGCCGAGTAGTGAGTCTACCAGTGCTCTAACGGAGCATAATGCTTGCATAGTGTACCAGCGAGAGATGGAGCACCTTCACCTGTCTCCACACATCGAAATGTTTGTTCTGCCTTTACTGTCATTCCTAGTACCTATTGCAGCATAGTGCAAGTCAAAAAAAGCAGACATCCAATGATTATTTGTGGAATGAAATGGTTGATGACGAGCAGGAGAAGTAGCACCAAGCAGGGAGACTCAGGAAGGGAGGAAGGGCTGCGAGATGTCTGGGCCAATTGGCGTGGCTTGGGGACCGGAAGGGGCACACCCTACCAATATCCCAGCCTGAAGGGATCTGGCAAGTGAGCTGCGCCCGAGTGGTACTTGCCTGGTAAGTGCTCTGTGGGGAGGTGTAATGTGTCTCTATTTAAAACCAATTTTCAGAGTTGGAATTCCTGTTCTGAAAGGTTTCTGGCAGGATTGGGAAGCCATAACTTTGGAGAGGATGCAATAAACCAGAAATTTGCTCCCAGGTGAGCGGGACACTCTTTAATGTTTTGAAGAGAGAATTTTCTGGAACTTTGCTCATCCTGTAGCTGGTTTGCAAGTCAGTTCTTCTGCTTGTGAGCCACATTCCAGTTTGGTGTCTGTTTCCCATCCTAGTAGATGGGCTGAAGCTAAGGAAACCCACACATATGGAAGAATACAGCAGTTTCGCTTTGGACTGGGGCTGTGATTTTCTAAGTACACGTGACTTGAGTAGCGTTTACTGCCCTGGAAGTTTTGCTGCTCATTGCCAGTAGATTTGGATGGCACATCAGCCTGAACCGAGGCTCATAAAGTATAGGTGCTACAGTCAGAGTTAATTCATTCAGCCAGTGATTATAATCGCTCCACTTATGGAGAATACACACTAGACAAAATGACAAATATATATGTATAGTTTGATGAGAGCTAAGGAGCTAAAGTAGAAAGAGAAATTAAAAAAAAATATTAGAGTTACGGTGAATCATTGACTGCCAACTCGTTAAGATCTAGGTGAGATCACTGAAGGGGTACGCCTGTGGTCATGTTTGTGAGGAATTACCCAGATTATGTTAATTGAGGTGGGAACCCTAATGTCTGAGATGGCGTTTTAATGTTGGGGACAGCAGAGCATGAGCAGTCTTTTCTCTCCATTTTCTGGCAGGGACACATTGAGACCAGTGAACCCCTTCCCCTATCACCGGATCTTCTCAGCCATGATGGACTGTTCTCTGAACCTATAAACCAAAATAGTTCCTCCATCCCTGAGGTTATTTTTGACAGGTATCGGTTTCAGCAGCAACATAAGTAACCACTACAGAGAAAGGGGCCTTTGCTGTGATAAAACCGGACTGTGCTGTTTGTACGCCTTTGGAAATCATTTGTGGAAGAAATGAGAAAGAGTTTGGAATGTTGAAAAGCCCTAGCATGCCATTAACAGAGCTTGAGAGACATTCTGATGGGAGTTTTGAAGACCAGAGTGCATAGAAACAAGGAGGTTGGAGAAGAAAAATTACTCTATTAGAAGTTGGCTGAATTAAAAAATATACATATTGTGTGTGTATACGTGTACATGTATGTCATGTAAGTGGGGATCAGACAACTTACAGAAGTTGTTCTCTTTCTCCACTGTGTGAGTCCTCAGGGCATCAGGATTGGAAGCAAGTGCCTTTACCTGCTAAGCCATCTCCCTGACCCCAAATCTGGGTGAGTTCTGCCTGCATCCCGAGAGCTTGAATGTGGCCGAATGCAAGAGGAAGCAACTGGTTTGTTTGGTGGAGGAAATCTCAAGACAGCATAGCACTCACCCTGTGGCCCAGTCAGGTCTGCACTGAATGAGCAAAAGGTGGAGCAGAGAGAGGAGAGATGGGCTGTTTGGTGAGCCTCACAGATGAACCAGGCTGGGAAGGAGTTGTAATTGTTAGGGAGGTGAGTGCCATTTAAAGAGAAATGTGGCATTTAGCCCTGGGACTACAGGAAAGGTGTTCTGAAGACATGATCCCACATATAAAGAGCTCCATCTTTTTTTTTTTTTTTTTTTTTTTTTTTTTTTTTTTTTTTTTTTTTTTTTG
>NC_034593.1:77731583-77733961 GCF_900095145.1 Mus pahari
GAACTCACTTTGTAGACCAGGCTGGCCTCAAACTCAGAAATCTGCCTGCCTCTGCCTCCCAAGTGCTGGGATTAAAGGCGTGTGCCACCACGCCCGGCAAAGAGCTCCATCTTATGAGATCTGAATCCCTTTGAAAGGAGCTAAGATGAGAACGCTGTTGAAGCAGTTGCAGGTTCCTTAAGAGTAACTACCAAGGGAAGCAGCTCTTCAAAGTCAGCACACAGAAGCTGGTGCAAGTAAGGTCCAAGGAGATCGATCAGGTTCCATCCCACGTAGCAGCAGGACTTGGCTACATTGCCCATGGAGTGGGGTTTTTTTTTCAGGTATAAAAGATGCCAGATAGAGGATCATGGAATCTTGCATTATCATTCCACAGAACTGCTGAAGTGATGTTCACCAAGGTTAGGATCTTTGCAAGGAGTCCTTATATGCCACTCCATGAAGCTGTGTAGGTAAACCCTAAGATGCTCTGACACTGCAGGATGTTGGAGATGATAGGACCATGGGACATCTGACAGAAGGTGTTATGTACCAAGTGAGGACATCTCAAGAAGGAGGTAATGTGTGTTTCCAATGGTAGTGCTGAGGTGTGTGTGGGGGGGGCTTGGTGTCTAGACAATTCTGTCATGAGACAAATACCAATTGTGGAGCTTGCATCCTTTTTCCATGCAAGACTGCTGCTTCAGTTTGTGCTCTGGCCTGATCTTTTCTTACTCTGCCCCCCTCCCCAAATTCCTACCTTCTGGGATGGGAATTTTAATTCGGTGTCATTGGACATTAGAAGTATGGAACTAGCTGTTGAATTTATAGGAGCTCATAATTAAGGGATTGCCTTGACTCTTTGGAGAGATTTTAGACTTTTAGTTTGTTTAGTTTTATTTAAGAAGTATTTTGAGAGAGTGTGTAGCTCTAGGTGGCCAAGAACTCACTATGTAAACCCTGCTGGTCTCAGACACACAAAGATCCACCCACCTCTGCTTCCAAGGTGCTAAGATTAAAGTTGTGCACTTCCATGTTTGTTGTAAGATATTTTATTCTAATTGTGCATATGAGCATGTGTGTATGTGTGTGTGCGTGTGCATGTGTGTGTGTGCTTGCATGCATATATGCTCAAGTGTATGGGTAGAGGTCAGAGGTCAACTTTCAGGAGTCATTTCTCTCTTATTTCTACTGTGGACTCCTGGAGTCAAACTCAGGTTGTCAAGGTTGCATAATAAGTCCCTTTGCCTTGCACTGGGCCATCTCACTAGCTAACTTTGGAGCTGGAACTGTCAATAACTATGGGGACTTCTGATGTTGGATTGAATACATTTTTCATTATGAGATGGCTATGAGCCTTTGGGAACAAAAGTTGGAAGGTTAAGGCTTAAAACTGGTGTATTTCAGTTTGGGGTGATAAGACTCTGCGCTTGTTTGTGAGGGATTATCTAAATTAAGTTAATTAAAGTGGGAAACTGTATTGTTTTTTTTTTCTGGACAGGGTTTTTCTGTGTAGCCTTGGCTGTCCTGGAACTCACTCTGTAGACCAGGCTGGCCTCAAACTTTGCCTGCCTCTGCCTCCCAAGTGCTGGGATTAAAGGCATGTGCCACCACGCCTGGCCTGGGAAACTGTATCTTAATTGTGTATGCTACCACTTTGTGGGATGTATTTTTACTCGAAGATAAAATGAGGAAAGTGAGCCTTCATTTCTTTCTGCTTTCTGACTGTGGGTGTGGAGTCACCAGCTGCCCTGTGCTCCTGCCCCCACGCCTTCCCCTTCATGATAGACTGTATCCCCTGGAACTGCAAGCCAGAAAAAGTCTTCTTTTAACTGCTGTTGTCCGATAATATTCTCAATGCAACGAGCCAAACACCTAATGTAAGGAGGATGGGCTGAGCAGGAAAAGGCTCATTGCAAAGATGAGCGACTTGGACATGCAGAAATCTAGTGAGGCATTCAACAGGAGCCAAGTAAAGCTGCCACGGGGGAGCATGCTGTGTTGCACTGGAGAGGCAGCAAAGAGGAGGGAGGGAAGATCAGCAAGGTGGTATTCAGGAAAGGAGCACAGATGCTGGACCGCGAAGGTATTGTAGATTCTGTGCTGCTAATAGGAGGCTTTGAGCATCCACGTATTCTGCCACATGAAGAGGCAGACTGAGATTTGAGAATGGGGAAACAGGGAGTTCAGTGCAAAGATGTTTGCCTTCAGTCAGGATGGCTCGTTCCAAGGTAAGTGCTACAAAATGAGAGAGAGAGAGAGAGAGAGAGAGAGAGAGAGAGAGAGAGAGAGAGAGAGAGAGAGTGGGCTCATTTTGAAGATAGTGTGGGAGTGATTCTTTGATAGACTAGTGTGAAGTATAACAGTCAGAGCAGAGCCAGAAAGGCTTCCCAAAGCTG
>NC_034593.1:77735141-77741221 GCF_900095145.1 Mus pahari
GAGAGAGAGAGAGAGAGAGAGAGAGAGAGAGAGAGAGAGAGAGAGAGCTGGATCCACTAACAGGGAGCAAACATTCAAATATATGGGCAAAAGGGAAGAAAGAAGGAAGGATATAGTAAGGTTTTTATTTTGTTTTGTTTTCTTTAAGATGAGTCAGATGAAGATCGACAAGATGCAGTCTGTGCTCTTATCACCTTAGGCCTACACACAGACAGAGCCAACAACTCAGAAACGGACACAGAGTTACTTGAATTATATTCTAGAAAAGGTTTAGTATTTTTAAGCTAACTTAGAGGGCAGTAACTCTTTGCAAAGTTAAGTTGTAGACCAAAACTTGAAAGACACAATGATATTTATCTAGAGCAGAAAAAGATCATTGGTGTTTCAGAGAGAAGGCAGAACTGAGTCAGAGAGAATGCAGGATTGGGTCAGACAGAAAGGGGGACTGAGTCAAACCATATTGGTCAATTTGATTGAGAATGCCCATATATTTGAATGTGTGGTCCCTCATTGGTGGAAAAATTTAGGGAGGGACAGAATGTGTGACCCTTTCAGAGAAGGTGTGTCACTGGGGGCAGGGTTTGAGGTTTCAACAGCACACACCTTTCCCAGTTCTTTCTCACTCCCCTCCTCCTCCCCCCAGCCTCTTGCTTGTGGATAAAGTGTGAGCTCTCAGTTGCTGCTTCAGCACCACTCCTGCCTGTCTGCTGCCACAGTCCTCACCTTGGTAGCCACGGAGCTTCGAGGACTGTGAGCCTCGGTGCATTCTTTTTTCCCCTATAAGTTGCCTTGGTCATGGTGTTTCTTCACAGCAGTAGAACATTGAGACGCCATGGAGGATGGAGACAGCCTGCGGTGTGTGGCAAGATTCAGCATTTCTCTGTCTAGAGTGGAATTGTTTTAGTGTGACCTTGGGAGACAGCTAACCTATTGTATGAATCAGTTTCCTGTAACACAGAGTGGAGCTAATGACATTGGCCTCATGAGGTTGTCATGTAGAGAAAACAAATCAATACATACATAGATTGCACAACAGCTGGCGCATAGTATATGTTCAATAAATACCAGGTCTTCTAGGTGCATATAGCTTGATGGGACAGGAGGTGAGAGACAGAAACTCCCAGGTGCAGAGAACTTGTATAATACATTAAGGGTCCTGAAACTATTCCAAGGCTTTAGGCTCGGGATCAACATAACCAGATTAGTGTTCTAAGAACCTCACTGTGGCTGACGCATTAAACAGCTGAGGTGGGCGTGGGGGCATTGGACACTTGAGACGTCCTGGCTGCACATGGATCAATTCCTTCTCTGATCTTTGCTCATCTATTATACTAGCTAATTTTAGTCTATATCAGTTACTTTTCTGTTGTTTTGATAAAACATGAACGGCAACTTACGGGGTAAAGAGACTACCTTGGTTTGGGGTTATCTATGTGGTGGGATAACGTGGCAGCAGGACGCAGGACCAGAGGCCCAAGAGCTTGCAGGGTGGTCTGAAGTAGGAAGCAGAGTGACAACTGCAAATGGTTCGAGACTTTTTTCCTCAAAGCCCATCTCTAGTCATGTACTTCCTCCAGCAAGGCTGTCCCCCCTAAACTTTCTCAAACAGCACCACTAACTGGGGACCACGTGTTCAAATACCAAGAATAGAAGAGATGTTTCCCATTTAAACCACTGCATTCTGCACCTATAGACTCATGGCCGTATCATTACGCAAAATGCATTTAGTCCAACTTCAGAAGTCCCCACAGTCTTTCACAGTTTCAACACTATTTAAAAGTTTCAAGTTCAAAGTTTCTTCTGAAACTAAGGGCAATTTCATAATTTTAACTCCTGTAAACTAAAAAAAAAAATGTACATACTTATGACATATAATGTCACAAAATTTACATTACTATTCTAAACTGAGGAATTGGGAGCATAGAGGAAATATTGGGCCCAAACAGGACCAGACCCCATTGGGTGGACATCAGTCCTGTGGCTCTGTATCTGATGCTGCAGACTTTAATGTTAAAGGCCTTAGGTGGTTCTGCTCCACCAACTTTGCTGCCTGCCACATGTATCCCTTTCTCAGGCTGGTTCCACTTCCTGCCTGCAGCTCTCCTTGGCAAATGTCTTATGACTCTGGCATCTCCAACATCTTGGGGTCTCTGCTGTAAGTCAAACTTAATATTCATAGCTTCACACAGGGATGTCTCATGACCTCTTGCCCTTTCCCGGTCTTCACACAAGGGTTACCCTGCCACACCCTGTCTGGTCTCAGTGGCCCCCTTCATACTGCTCGGGATGATTATGGTCCCCTTTAGGCTTGCACCTTTTTCAGGTCTAATGGAGGCACCCTGTGCATGGCACTGCCAGGTTTTGTTGCCGGTTCAGGATGGATGCTCCGCCCTTGAATCTCAGCAGCAGCAGTTTTTGACTCAGTTTCTTTTTAGGAGAAGAAAATGCCTTAGGTTCTTGTTCCTAAGCTTCATCGGGTGAAGCCTTGCCCTTGAAACATTGTTTCCTGGTGATCTTTTTCGAAAACAAAAACTCTGGTAAATTTGCACTTCTTTCTGACCCACTTGCTCTTTCTCACTACAAGCCTGTATAACAACCTTTGCAATAACTACGCCAGAGTTGGAGAGTTGGCTCAGCAGTGAAGAGCATTGACTGCTCCTCTGGAGGACCCGGAGTTTGATTCCCAGTACTCACACAGTGGCTGACTACTGTCTATAACTATAATACCAGGATTCTGATGCTGGTCTCTAAGGGCATTTTATGCATGTGGTGCACAGACAGATACACAGGTAGACAAAAAACTCAAGCACATAAAATAAAAATAAAGGTTAAAACAACCACCACCACCACAGGTTCAATATTATGCAGTCTTGACATTACTTCTGCCAAACAAATTAGTCAGTTATTCTTAAGTTTAGCCTTAGGTAAGTTCCTTGGATTCCTTGCCAAAGTATCACAAGAACGGCTTCTAGGTGAGCTACCAGCATTGTTTCCTTCTGAAACCTTTTGAGCAAGGAACCTCACCCCCTCACACACACCCGTCTACATAACTCTTGGCACAATTGTCTTCCAGACTCCTACAGCATGCATAAAAAAATCAAATTCTTCAATCATTTCAATCATTTCAATGTAAAGCCTCCGAGTTAAAAATCTTCTACTATTCATTGCAATTTCTAACAATTTGTAGCCTACAATTCAGTTCGATAACTAAAAGCATTCTTGAGCATTGTCAAAATAATATCTTTAGCAGGAAAAAAAGGAAAAAGAAAAGTATTGTTCTGAGGAGTGAAATAATAGCACAAAAATCCCAGTGCAGAGCACGACACAGTAAACAGCATTTGCCTGCTGTGAGCTTGATATCAAAGCATCGCCTGGGAGAAGGAGAACCGCTTGTTCCCCCTGGTGTCCTAGGCTTGGACCGGCATCCCACCATTCCACTTTCTGCTCCCCGAAACACACTAGGGACGGTCGAGTGGCTCGTGACGACAGTGCCACCATCACCGTTCCTTACTCTGCTTTTCTAACCTCCACATTGTTCAGTTCACCCTCCTCTGCAGTAAACATGCCAACCTTCTCATAAAGTATCATCTCCACGCTAGAAGCAGGATGAAAAGGACCACCTTCCTCCGTAAGCCTTTCCTTCATCTTCTGGTTCTCACTGAGATGTGGCTCCTTTCCCATCGAGCCTCACCCCTAAGTGAGCATCTACTTCTGTTTTACATTATCACCTGGCAGCGCTTCTGTCTTACCGCCTACTCGTCTGTGCGTTCCCAGATGGTACTCGGACCGCACAGGACGTCTGAGCACCTGTTTGCCTAGTACAGCCTTGATCCTGGCAGAGACTGCTGAATGAACTGAATGGAAAGTTGACTGATGTTCACACAGTGCTGAAGTCTTGCCGAGGTGTGAATAAGTGTGAGTTGCTTCAAGTATGAGGCAGGAAATCATGTTTTCTGTTTCTTCCTCCACTTAGGGGCTTACTTAGGCAGAGAAAATCCGACTGTGACTTGTGGAACAGAAACTGCCCGCCCTAGACCAGACCTTCTCAACCTGTGGGTCTTTTTGTTTGTTTTGCTTAGATTTTTGATTTTTGAGACAGGGTTTCTCTTTACTTTTCTGTTGTAGCCCTGGCTGTCTTGGAACTTACTCTGTAGACCAGGCTGGCCTAGAACTCAGAAATCTGCCTACCTCTGCCTCCCAAGTGCTGGGATTAAAGGGGTGTGCCACCACTGCCCGGATCAACCTGTGGGTTTTGACCCCTTTGGCAAACCTCTATCTCCAAAAATGTTTCCATTATGATTCATAACAGTAGCAAAATTACAGTTATGAAGTAACAATGAAGATAATTTTATGGTTGGAGGTCATCATAACATGAGGAACGGTATTAAAGAGTCAGAGTGTTAGGAAGGTTGAGAACCACTGCTCTAGACAATTTGAACTACAAGCAGCTCATTGAACTTATGGTTCCCCATGCGCCTTGACAAAAGAGGCATGGGGCCTTAGGACAAGCAGCCTAGGGCATGCTGCTCAGCAACTGGGTTAGATCTCAAGAGTCCTCTGGAGACAGCATTCTACCTGACTTTCTTCCTCCTGCTTTTTTGTTCTGACAAGGCCACAGGAACATGTCTGTCTGGCCTCTGGGCAGGAGACACAGGACCCGGCCCCATTACAAGCTCTTCTCCTTCCTCCTCTGTGTATTGTCTCTTCTCTGTTGCTGTGATAAAACACCATGACCAAAGGCAACGTTAAGAAAAAGAGTTTATTCCGTCTTACAATTCCAGAGGGATAAGAATCAGTCGCGATGCAGGGAAAGGTTTGGCTGCAAGTGGCAGGCATGACAACAGGAGCGGAAGCTGAGGGATCACACCCCTAACCGTAAACACAGGTCAGACACTGGAAGAAGAGTGGGGCTGTGAACTCGAAAAGCCAGCCTCTGGTTATTGTACTTCCTCCCACAAGACCACATCTCTAAAATCTGCAAACACAGCGCCGCCAAAGTGGAAACTAAGTGTTCAAATGCCTAAAGCTCACGGAGGACATCTGTCAATCCAGCTATCACCCTTGGCCACTCGATCCCAGGTCAGGAATTGTGCAGCACCAGTTCAATGAGCTGATTCAGGGAAGCTGCGAGCTGGGGATGAGGTCACCTGGCAAGAGAGTCAAAGGTTTCTGGCTCAGCACTGAGCTTATAGATTGTATATTCATTGCTCCAGTCCTGAGGTTAATAACTGAAGCCTGGGACTGTGAGGGAGCTCTCCGCACACATGTATCGAGGGGATAAAAGATGGTAGCAGGTCAGGCCTGTTATGCCACCTGCTACTAACACTAGCTGAAGGTATTGTTGGTAATGATGCCAAAAGGAAGGAAGGATTCTGTCTCAGAAAATGTTAGCCAGTGAAGTGGAGTGTGTGTGTGTGTGTGCCTGCGCGTGCACATGTGGGCACGTGTACCTGACTCATTCCTTACTATTCAGCTTCTGGTAGCCACTTCCCCTGAGATACCTCCACTACCACAACTAATAGAGATGGTAGTTCCCACAGCCAGCAAAGCTGCAGATCACTCACTAGTACCTAATTTAATCCTCTGAAATATTCATTACTACCATGACCTCCATTTCAGAGCTAAAGAAACGAAAGAAAAGATGCTTAGGGATCCGGCTCAGATAGATAGTTGGTATCTGGATTTGCTTAGGGATCCGGCTCAGATAGATAGTTGGTATCTGCATTTGCTTAGGCTGTACAGCAGATGCTATCAGTGGGACAGGCCAATCTCTGCAGAGAGCACATTTCCTGACTTGTAGACGACTAGTCTCTTTGTACAGGTAAGAAAGGAATCATCTTTACACACACACACACACACACACACACACACACACACACACTCCTTTTTTAATTTAAATGTTAGTTATCTTCATTTTTCTATTCTTCTTCTTATTATTATTATTATGATTATTACTATTATTTCCTTTATTTACATTTCAAATGCTATCCCGAAAGTTCCCTAACCCCCCCCCCCCGCCCCTGCTCCCCTACCCACCTACTCCCACTACTTGGCCCTGGCCTTCCCTTGTGCTGGGTCAT
>NC_034593.1:77742401-77746968 GCF_900095145.1 Mus pahari
GTCCTCTATCAGATTTAGGATTGGTAAAAATCCTTTCCCAATCTGTTGGTGGCCTTTTTGTCTTGTTGACAGTGTCTTTTGCCTTACAGAAGCTTTGCATTGTCTGTATCCATTCTTCTGTCTGGGTTATTTCCAGCTTAAGGCACTTATCCTATTCCAGCAGCAGCAGCAGCAGCAGCAGTAGTAGTAATATCAGCAATATTTTGGGGGAAGTGACCCTGGAATCTGGCTATTTTAATAGTTATTTCCACATTGAACTTGTTCACACTGATTTGGCATCTACAGAAATTAGTGAGTTCACAGTTATATAGAGCAGTACACACTATTTCTCTCTCCTAGCTTTTCTCTTACTTTCCAGGTTAGAATTTTGGTCTTAGTTCAACTCAGGAACATTCAGGGACTTGCTGTGCTAGCAAAACAAGGAATGGAAGTGTTCACTCTACTCAAAGATTTAAGGAGCCACGTGGACTTTTGTATGTCCCACTTTAATAGTGAACTGGAATGTCTGTAACAGTGTCAGCCACAATGCACCTCCATCTTGCCTCCTTCCCTCAGGGTACACTTCTGTGTTTGGCCTCCTTGTATATAGTATGGAGACTGAGACCTAGGGGCATTCCCACATTTGCAGTGAATGAAATGGGAAGGAAATGGCCCCTGGGACTTACAGTACTCTCCTGTAGGATACATTCAGGAGTTAGAGCAGGTCAGCTCACACCTGACTCCACATTTTTGTGAGGTGATGTCATAGTTACTGTGCTATGGCTGTGAAGAGACGCCAAGGCAACTGATAGAAGAAAGCATCAAATTTTTCAGAAGGTTAGGCCATTATCATCATGGTGGGGAGGATGGCCGCAAACATGGTACTGGCGAAGGAGCCTAGAGCTCATATATGATCTGCAAGTTTCAAGCCAAGAGAAAGACATAGTGCCTGACATGGGCTTCTGAAACCTCAAAGCCCACTCCCAGTGATGCACCTTCTTCAACAAGGCCATACCACCTAATTCTTGTCAAACAGTTCTACTCCTTGGTGACTAAGCATTCTAAACTTATGCACTTATGAGAACTTCCTTTCAGATCTGCAGCTTAATATCTGTTATCTCCAGGTATTGGTCAGGGTTTCTTAGAGGAATAGAACTGATAGAATGTGTATATATACACATAGACATAGAGAGGGAGGTATTAGAGTGGCTTATCTCCCTAGTGGAATGTCCGAGAATCCAATGGTTGTTCATTGCATGAGACCGGATACCTCACCAGGTCTTCAGGATATGTCAGAATCCTGAAGAAGTAGGCTCTTATTCCAGTGAAGGAACGAACACTTCAGTGGCAGAACATATGAACTCAGCAGTGAGAATAAAGTCAAGCAGGCAAAAGGCGAGATTCCATCTTCCATGCTCTTCATAAAGGCTGCCACGAGAAGGTGCGGCTCAGGTTTATGGTGAGTCTTCTTACCTCAAATGATCCAGTCACGAAAAATCCCTCATGGGTGTCGTGTCTAGATGCTTGGGTTTTTAGTCACTTTGATGTAGTCAAGTTTACAAGAATACCTATCCCACCCTGTGAACATTTAACCAGGGTCATAACCCTGGGAACATTTAACCAGTGAATAATTTACTTAGTATACACCTTAGAGTGTGTGTTGGTATTGTGACTTATATCTCACCTAATCATGTGGTGAAAGAATTGGATGAGAAGCCTGGGGAAGGGAAAACAGTGGAGGTCTTCTGAGTGCAAGAGGTGTCTGAGCTGCAAAACATCGCGTTGACCCCAGGGCGCACTACAGACCAGAAGCACTGAATCCCTGGCCCAATCTTAGTCCACATAGAGCGGAGCAAACGTAAGTACTTGGAGGTTGCTCTCAAACCACATGACCCAGATCCAGGAGGAGTGAAGGCGGAGTGCCGGGTATCTTCACAGCAATAGGGAGAATAATTAACACGATGACGATGACTGTTCACACATAATAGAACCACTTGAGAAATTAGCTGATGCTACAAAAGGGAAGCCACTGGCTACAACTTCTAGTTCACAGTCAGCTCTCAACAAATGCCTTTCAAATATGAAATGGAGAAGAGCAGGTGTCTTGGTGCACAATGCCCTCGCCCATGGTGGCCGCTAACCTGTCTTAACTGCGTCTCTAGAGCTACTGGTCAGCAAGCACTGTAACTCATGCCTGAGGACCACACCTTGCCCAGCTGGTGTGGAAGAGCAGTGGTGGTCTTGCCTCCCCTGGCTTTGGTCTTTGCAGGTACAGCTGTGCTGTGCATGCCATAAGGGGCAGTTAGTAATTAGGACCCAGGAGTCAGGGACTGCCACTTGCAAGTGGTAACTTTGACTCCTGTAGAAGGACAACAGATTAATGTGGGTTTACAGTGTCACTAAAAGTCTCAATTTTAGTGCCAGGAGCCTTGAGTATGACCCAAGGTTTGGTTGATCATCCTCTATTTTATCTTGGGCAAGCTTCTTTCTTCCATAGGCATTAGTTCACCTGCGAAGTGATACCCACCCGTCTGTCTTCACTTCAGACTGAGGAAGTCCTCAGGATATTAGAGTTTCACTCTAAAGCCAGGAAACTCCAGAGCGACTTGACTGTGTTGGCCAATCCTATCTCAGAGCCTGTTTTCTAAGAAGCTAAGTTTCAACTACTGGCCTACCCATTTTAAACTGTTTTAAGTGTTTTCCATGGCAAGAAATAGAGTGGTCACCTAACAGTGGCTTTTGAAAAAATGTTGGGCAAGTGTCTGGAGCTGGGCAGTCCCTGTGCCACCCCAACGGCACCATCAAGGACTGCACTATCATTTAGCATCTTTCCATTCCCAGGACAGTCACCTAGTGTCACACGGCAGCTACTTAAGCTTCAAGAATCACAACTCTTTTCTATGTGTGTCGATGAAACCAGTACTTCTGCTTACAAGGAAAGCAAGGAATGTTCTAGAATGCTCCTAGCTGATTTCTCATATGTCACCGTTCAGAACTTTGAGGGTGATATGGCTACTTGTCCCTGCTAGAGCGCTTTCTACTCTCCACGAATGGAGGCAGCAAGACAGATTCCCACAGTTCCTTGGAGAGCCTGGTTAGCAAATATTCTCTAGCACTGCCTTCCTGAGAGCAAGAATAAGGAACCCAAAACAAGGCAGAGCTGGCTCTAACGGGAAGGGGTGGACGTCGGGGATGATGCTCAGCATTCTGAGATCTGAAGTGCTGAGCAAAGGCATCCGGAGGCTGGGGGGACAGTGCCATGCTTGCTGCAGCTCCTGGAGACACCTTCCTTGTGTCACCCTTCCCCCACCCCCGCCCCAGGCCTGTGGATATTCCAGGTGCTTAGACCTGTGCAGCGTGTGGGTGTTGCTGAGATCTATAAATGGCTTTCCTGTGCCACCTCCCAGGAAATAAACTATTCCTGGACTCCACTGAGGTAGCCACACAGGATTTTCCAATTCCTGAGCGGTTCTGTGTGGTTTGGGGGAAAGTAGGCCAGTTCTTCAGAAGAAGCACGGCTGCCTCCTTGTACCAGCGCTATACCATAGTCTTCTCATAGGCTGGGCAAATCATTTGACATTATCTCTAATAAGGATAATGGTTCATTGGTGGCCAGTGAGAGCCACACAGTGATGGAGCTAAGGATCTAGCTCAGGTCAGGCTGGCACAAGTTTTGCCTTTCTTGCCTTATATGACTGTTGGGTGCTATTCCTGACTTTGTGAAACGACGGGCAAATAGTAGGTACTTAATGTAAGTGGAACTATACTAATTTCTTCCACCGACTTCTTCCATTTCCTGGTTTCTGAAGAACTCACTTTTCCCCCCTCATGTGTGCATGAACATATGGATGCTCACATATGTGTAGGTGCATATGTATGTGTGGGTACATATAGAGGTCTAAGGTTGATGTTCGAACCCTTCCTCTATTGCTTTTAGCCTTATTCGTTGAGGCAGAATCTCCCAGTTTAACTGAGAGCTCTCCAATACATCTCATCTTAATAGCCAGATGCTTCCAAGGACCTCCCGTGTCTGCCTACCAAGCCCATCTAGCATTTATACATTTATATAGGGTATGGGGATCAGAGCCACAGTCACTACACTGGCACAGCTAGCCCTTTAACCATGGAGCCATCTCAACAGTGGAGAATTTAACTTTTTAATGAAAATCCCTATCCCGGCACCTTTCAAAATAGTGCCTGGCACATAGTACACATTTGTGCAACAGCAGTTACCTAAAAAAGATCCGCATCCCCCAGGCCTTCGAGGTGTGTGTACAGGTAGAGAAAATGTGTGGGGTTGGTTAGTTCTCTGCCTTTGTTAGTGAGATAGGAGACTAAGGCAAAGAAACGTGATAGGCAGAGAGCTCACACAGTTCATTTACAAGGGGCACTTACTCTGCTCAGCCACGGGCCACAGGAACAGCAAGAATTCTATTCCTGAATGGAGATAGAGAGATGACAATTGGGTGTGCTATTGAGGTCAGACTGCAACGCCCAGTGAATCTTGGCTTACTTTTAGGGATGTTGCTTCATTATGAGGTGGGATTTAGTAGAACAGTGTGTGTGTGTGTGTGTGTGTGTGTGTGTG
>NC_034593.1:77746984-77755349 GCF_900095145.1 Mus pahari
GAGAGAGAGAGAGAGAGAGAGAGAGAGAGAGAGAGAGAGAGAGAGAGAGAGAGAGAAACTAGACTAAAATATTGGCGGCAGATTCTTGATTTCAGCAGTGGCTAGATTGATAGTTTTGTCTTCGTCACACCTATCTGCTCAGTTTCTGCAGAGAAGTGGAATAATGAAAGTGCTTACCTGGCAAGACTGCCGAGAGGAAGAAATGAGAAGGTCGGTGTGTAAGTGTCTCAGCACAAACACGCAAGGCAGCATGAATGCTCAATCATCTGCAGATGTTGGTGTGGCTACACCGTTATTAGAGGTAGCATGCGGTGCTGGAGCGGGCTACTTTGTGGCTGTCCCACTTTCTCTTGAAGTGGGCGAGACCGCTGGTTGCAGGAGGTCACTGAGGGCTGAGGTTTGGTTGTGCACGGCTCCCCTGTCTCTTTTGACCCATGCTTTTGCCTGTCTTTGAACTGTCAGCTCTCCTAGGCCTCTCCACTTGGCCCCAAACAAGCTTGTGGGGCCTTGCCGGAATGCCCCAACAGCCTGTTTTTCACACTGGTACCCCTATGTTACTCTAAAGAAGAGGCTGCCTTCTCGGTGGGTGATGGTTCACAGTCTGGAGACACAGGCAGAGAAAGGACACTAGCCATTGCGTCCTCCAAAGTGCTGTGCTCCACAGGTACTAAGTTTACGCCAAAAATTAAACATCCAGAAATTTGCCCAGTCAGTTGGAAAGTGTTAAATATCAAGGAATTTTGGGAGCTAGTTATTACGCTGCAGGCATCTTGAAACCAACTGTGGGAGATCATTTACACCAAAAGCGTTTGGCAGACACCACATCGCAACCCCTGCAGATAGCATGCTACTGAGCAGATCCTTCTGTGACTCACTAACTGAAAAAGAAAAAAAAAAGGACTACAGGATTCTAACTTGCACTGCGGTTTTATGTCTATATTTTTATAGAAGTGGTTCTTTATAAAAAGTGGTACAGGTTTTCTTTTTAATGAAATATTCAGATAAGATGGGACAGGAAAAATAGAAAACTCAAAAATCCTTTTTCATTTATCTCTTCTATCTACCAATATATTCTTATTTTCTCTTGTGTCTCTCCAGAAGAATTTGTGGATATTAAAAAATATTATATACCCACCGGTTTATCGAATGGGCTGAACTTAAAACAAGAGGCTGTTTCATTTTTCTCTTTCTTCAGTCGCTGTTCTTCACCTTGTTCTATACGATCCCTCCGACTTGCCCCTAAAGACCGGCCTTGAGCAGACATAATAGATTTCTGGTCCCTTCTGGGCACTGAAAAAAAAAAAGTTCAGTCCAGTTCAATTGAAAACTTAAACCTCAAATCCAGTTGAAAGCTCTTCTCATCTTCCAGTCTTAGGCCTGACCTGTGGCTCAGAAACCCACAGTGGGAACAGATCACTCATTCCCGGCCACCCCCTCCCCTGGAAGCAGAGGTAGACGGGGGAATTATTTTTATTTAGTGGCTGCTTTTTGTAAATCACTGAGGCTCTGGTGGTTGGCTTTCTCTCTTCTATTACGGCAGGCGAGCTATTGTGATATCTGCCTCTGAGGACATCCACAGGCAGGCGTCCTACTGGCTGGCCTCCGGTGACCCTCACTATATATTTTTTTTAGTTCTTTCCCCCAAAGAAGGCAGCCTTCTTGGATGCAGTATTATTAAAGCAGCTCCAAAAACCATTTCAGAATCACCCTCTCTCCAGGACTCCTCCCTAGGATGTGCCTAGGTGAATTGTGGGTCTCTGTAGCTCAGTGAACGTGTGGTTGGAAGAGGAGCCGGGCTCCATCCCTGTAAGTGCTCCAGTGTGTGTGCATGACTCTGAGGATGTCTTCAGTTGCCTTGTGCTGGGGAGAAGTCCCACCCCTACTGCTTCTCTGTATTTTCCTCATTGCTGATCCTCATTGCTGAGATCAATACCTGACAAGAACCAACTTAATGGAGAAGGTGTCTATTCTGTCTCACAGCTTTAGGAAGCACATTCCATCGTAACAAGGTGTGATGACAGAAGCTGGAGGCCAAGTGCTACATGGCATCAGCAGTCAGGAAGCTGAGAGCAAACAGGAAGTAGAGCCAGGTTGTAGAACACCAAGCCTCACTCACCTCCTGCCCCAGGATTCACTTCCTACAGCAAGGTTCTACCTCCTAAAGGTTCCAGTCTCTACCACCTAGGGACCAAGTATTTAAACACATGAACCTTTGGGGGAAGATTTCACATTAAAACCACAACACCTTGCCTCTGACACGCATGGACTCACGGACATCTCATTACACAAAATAAATTTATTCCAGATTCCAAAGCCCCCATAGTCTTTACCAGTTCCAAGCTTGTTCTAAGTCTAAATTCTCTTCGGAGACTTGGGGCAAATCTCTTAACTGTGAGCCCCCCTGTAATCAAAACTCAGGTTACATACTTCCAACATATAATAGCACAGAGTAAGCATTTCCGTTCCAAAAGAAAAATGGAAGCACAGCAAGCAAATATTGGACAGAAATTATCAGGACAAACCCCAAACCCTCCAGCTCTATGTCTGGTACCTGGGGACGCTGATGGAATAGTATGGGCTCCACAGAGTTCAGACAGTTGCCCCTGCCCCTGCTCCTGTCCCTTCAGTGTTTCTTTTCATGGAACAAACAGACTCTCTGTTGAGAATGCAATTTTCTTACACAGATGACCCATGGTTCCAGCCCCTCCAATGTCCCAGGTTTTTTACTGCAGCTTGGACTCCATCTCCACAGCTTCGTGTTATGGCCTATTAAGAATTTCTTGCTGTGATTCCAACCATCACATGGTCTTGGTAACTCTCTAAAACCCTGGAACAAAATTCAATGTACCTTCTCAATCCTTCATTTCTTCACTACCAAAACACCAGCAGCACAGAGCCGATGTTGCCCTGTTCAGTTGCCAGCCTTGAATGAGGACTGGCCCCTTGGGTCACAGCTCTGGGAGCCTCTGTGTGTTCATCCTGAGGCAATGCTTTCCAGGGCCACCACTTTCCTGGAGCTGGACACCCATCAGCCTTCAGGTTCTCTTTCTAATGAATTTGTGTTTTCCCAGAGTGGGTGTCTCCTCTACGTTGCTGTGTGTCGGGACATTTTATCTCCACGACAGAAATGAAACTAGGACAGAAAAGAGTACGGAGGAGAGGTGCTGATGCTGTGATAAACCTAACCGTATCACTTCAACTTTGGGAGATTTTTCTTGTTTTGGGGAGGAATGCGTGGCAGAGCTAGAACTTTGGGCTGGAAAAGCTGAGGCATGTTGTGAGTACAGCTTAATGAGCCAGTCTAGTGGGAGATCAGAAGGCAAGAGTGTTGAGAGAAATATGTGAACCACAAAAGCCTGGTTCATAAGGTTTCGGTTAGGAGCAAGGATTTTATCAGGAACTTGGATGGAGGTTAGTTCATAATTTTGACAAGAATTGGGCTGCTCTCTGCCTGTCCAGGGAGTCTGAATGAATTTGAACTTGAAAACAATGCACTGGTTTGAGTGACAGAGAAAACTTTAGGATGTTCAGAAAACATCCAGGTTGGTTCTTCAGGTGCTGAAGGAGGTGAGCAGCACTGTAGAGGAACCTCCTTCCCATCGCTGGAGAAATACAACAATATTCCCACAGGGTCTGCAGGGAGCAGAATGTGCCAATGTCATAAACATTGAGCTAGCTCGTTTTGTGTCAATTTGACACAAGCTAGTCATTTGGAAAGGGGGACATTAAGCTGAGAACATACCTCCTTAAGAGAAGTCTGTAGACGAGTCTATTGTGCGTTTTCTTAATTAGTGATTGATGTGGGAGGGCCCAGCTCCCACGTGGGTGGTGCCCCTCCTGGGCTGGTGGTCCTGGGTGCGATAAGAAAGCACACTGAGCAAGTCAGGGGAAGCAAGCCGGGAAGCAGCATTCCTCCGGGTCCTCCGCTTCCATCCCTCCACCCAGATGCCTGCGGTGCATTCCTCTCTAACTTCCTTTGATGAATGACTGTGATGAGGAAACATAAGCTTGCACACAGCGAGACAAAGCTAAGACAAGCACTGTCCGTGTGGTACTGATTTTGAAGGCATGAGAGATGTAATATTGAGGAAATCATGCAGGGCATCTGAGACCAGGCACTGTGTGGCAGGGTTAGAATCCTTACAGAGACCTAGAGAGGTCTATTGACTGAAGCTGAGAGGAGTCAGATTTAGTCACAACTCCAGCATATTGGAGATGCCCGGGCCATCAGACATTGGCTCTGCAGAGATGAAGAGATGGAATGGAGCTGGCCTAAGCCTAAGAGAGAGAAGCTCTGAGTACTTCAGACAAGGCTGAAAGAATGGCACTGCTTGAAGCCTTTGGAGCCCAGAAGATGATACTCCGCAGCCCAGGTCCAGACACAGAACTTCAGGATTTGGCATTTGCTATGACAGATTTTGGTTTTGTTTTGGTATAATTGTATTATGTCCTTAACTCTTTTGGAAAATGTATATTTGCTTTGCACCATTGTAAGTTAGAAGTATATAACTTGTTTTAGATTTTTATAGGCATTTACAATCAAGAGAGTTTGGACTTTTAAAATATCTGGATTTTAAAACACTATGAGGGAATTATAAGTAAACTAAGTTTTACATTATGAGAAAAACTTGATACACTGGGGGCCAAGGGTTATGGCTCAGACTAGTGAGTTTAGTTGGGAAGGAGTAGTAATTGTTTCCCACCCTCCCTACTCCTCCCCCTGCTTTGTTTTGTTTTATCGAGACAGAGTCTCTCTGTGTAGCACCGGCTGTCCTGGAATTTGCTCTGTAGACCAGGTTGGCCTTTAACTCAGAGATTTGCCTCCTGAGTGCTGAGGTTAAAGGTGCACACCACCCTACCACTGCTGGGCTGTTAATTTAATTATTAACTCTATACAATCTAGAATCATCTTGGAAGAAAGTCTTTATGAAGGATTGTCTGGATTAGGATGGCCTGTGGACATGTCTATAGCAAGTTGTCTTGATTACATTAGTTGATGTTAGAAGACCCAGACTAAAGGCAGCTCCATTCCCTAGGCTTGAGTTCTCAATTATATGAGCGGATCAAGCAAGCAGAGCAATACGCATGCATGTATTTATTTCTCTCTGTTCTTGGCTGTAGATGTAATATGACTAGTTATTTTAAGTTCCTGTCACTTTGATTCCTCTGTTATGATGAACTGTAATTTGTAATTGTGGGCAGAAATAACCCCTTTCTTCCCTAAATTTCTTCTTTTCAGGGTGTATGATCACAGTTGCAGAAATGAAACTAAGACAGAAGGTTTAGGTGGAGCCCTGTCCCTTGGCTGAGTACACTAACTAAGGGGAGGAAATTCTTTTCTGGGAAGGCACAGCCTTAGGTAGCAGAGTTCAGGCTGTCTTCTTTTAAATTAATCTGCATTTCCACAATTTCCTTTGGTGCCTTCCGTGGGTGGGGCGCTGTCCTTGGACACTTTCTCCTTTGTTCACTACAGAGCAGATTTGGTTTAACAATTACCACCTTTTCTTTCAGCATGCACCTTGGCTACACCTTCAGAATTGCTCAAGCTCTTTTCCTTAGAAATCAAACTTAAAAAAAGCTTCCTGCCCTACACATTGTTCTTTGTCAACATAGACCTGGACGAGAGTGGCAAATAGTAACCATGTCAAAGATGGAATGTTACTCTGAATTTTTTTCACTAGGAACAAGAGTTCATTATCTTTTAAAAAGATATTTATTTTTAAATCTATGTGCATGAGTAAATTTCCTGAATGAACATGTGATCACTTTGTACTCGTGTGAATATTGTATTTATATCTCTTCCTCCCTCCATCTCCTCCCTCCAAGTCTCCTCAAGTCTCCCTCCATTCGATTTCAAATCTATGGACTCTTTTGCTATTGTTACACACACACACACACACACACACACACACACACACACACACACACACGCACGCATGCCCGCATGCACACACACACACAAATACAACCTGCTGAGATCATTTAGTGTGTTTGCATGCATGTGAACACACTGCTGGCCACTTGAATTGTCTAGATATTGTCTTCAGTAATAGGGCCATACCTTCCATTTGTGCAGAGCACTTTTGGCTATTATGCATAGAGTAGCAGTGAACATGTTTGAGCAAGTGTCTCTGTAGCAGTATGGAGCATCCTTTGTGTATTTGTCCAAGAGTGGTGTATATGGATTTTGAGGTAGATCTATCCCCAGCTTCCTGAAGAACCACCATCCTGGTTCCAATAGTGGGTATACAAATTGGTACTCCCACCAGCAGTGGATGAGTGTTCCCCCTTACTCCACATCCTCACCAGAATGGGCTGTCATTTGTTTACTTGATGTTGGTCATTCTGACTGGTATAAGATAAAATCTCAAAGTGCTTATCTTGCAATTACCTGATGATTAAGGATGTTGGACATTTCTTTAAGTAGTTCTCAGCCATTTGTGTTTCCTCTCCTGGGAACTCTCTGTTTACATCTGTACCCCATTTTTAATTGGATTGCTTGTTTTCTTGAGGTCTAGGTTGTTGGATTCTTTATATGTGTTAGATATTTACCTGCTATTTGATGTGTAATTGGTTAAATACTTGTCTATTCTGTACTACCACTTTGTCCAAATATAGTATTCCTTTCTATACAGAAGCTTTTCAGAATCACTTGGTCGCATCTATTAATTGTTGTTAGTGCCTGTGCTGTCAGGGTCATTTTCTGTGTCAATGAGTTCAAGACCATTCACCACTTTCTCTTCTGTCAGATGCAGTGTGCCTGGTCTTCCGTTGAGCTCTTTGATCCATTTGGAGTTGAGTTTTCTGCAGGGTGATACACGAGGATCTTTTTGCATTCTTCTATGTGCAGCTGTTCAGTTTGACCAGCAACATTTGTTGAAGATGCTGTCTCTTTTCCAGTGTGTATTTCTGGCTTCTTTATAAAAACCAGGTGTCCATTGGTGTGTGGACTTATGTCTGGGTTTCAACTCAATTCTATTGATTGACTTCTTTGGTTTTGGTGTCAATATTATGCTATTTTTTTTATAACTCTAGTTTTTCTTACATAAGTTTTATTGCTGTAGTACAATTTGAGATCAGGGATGGTGCTACTTGCAGAAGTCCTTTTATTACTTAAAATTGTTTTAGAAATTCTGAGTGTGTGTGTGTGTGTGTGTGTGTGTGTGTGTGTGTGTGTGTGTGTGTTTCCATGTGAAGCTGAAATTGCCCTTTACTGTAGATTGCTTTTGGTAGGATGGCCACTTTACTGCATTAATCCTACTGATCCATGTGCATGGGAGACATTTTCATCGTCTTAAATCTTTGATTTCTTTCTTGAGTATCTTAAAGCTTTTAATCATAGAAGTCTTTCCCTTGCAAAGATACTCTGAGTTCTTTCCTTCCTCTTTGTATGCCCCTTGATCTCATTCTGTTGTCTTATTGCTCTAGTAAGACTTCCAGTATTAAATAAGGATGGAGAGAGTGGAAACCCTTGTCTTGGTCCTGATAGTAGTGAAAATGCTTTGAGTTTGCCTCCATTTAGGTTGAGGTTGGCTGTCGGCTTAACATAAATGTACCTCTGCGATTTTCAGGTATGTTTGCAGGATCCCTCAGTCTCTCCTGGTCTTTTATCATGAAGGGGCTTTGGATTTTGTCAAAGGCCTTTTGTGTATTTAATGAATGATTATATGGCTTTCATCTTTCTCTCTGATGATATTTATTGGTTTATATATCTATTGAACCACTTCTGAATCTCATGAACAAAGCCTACTTGATCATGATGACTTTTTTTGGTGTATTCTTGAATTCAGTTTTCAAGTATTTTCCTGAGAATTTTTGCATCTATACTCATAAGAGATACTGGTTTGCAGTTTTCTTCCTTTGTATCTTTATGTGGTTTATGTATCAAGGTAAATGTGGTCTTATAAAAAGAAGTGGGTAATGTTTCTCTTCTTTGGAATAATTTGGGGAGTATTGGTGTTATTTCTTTGAAAGTCTGGTAGAATTCTGTTTCTGGGCTTTTGAGGGGTTGGAAGGATTTTAATTACTGTGTCTACTTCCATAGGAGTTATAGGTCTGTTTAAAGTGCTTGGATGTTATTGATTTAACCTTGGTAGGTGGTAAATATCAATACAATTATCCATTTCTTTTAGATTTGGTGGAGTCCAGGTTTTTAAAGCATGTTGTTATGATTCTCTGAATTTCCTCAGTTGGCATTGTTATGCCCCCATTTCATATCTAACTTTGTTAATTTGCATATTTTCTCTGCCATTTAGATAATATCTCTCAATCTTCTTCTTCTTCTTCTTCTTCTTCTTCTTCTTCTTCTTCTTCTTCTTCTTCTTCTTCTTCTTCTTCTTCTTCTTCTTCTTCTTCTTCTTCTTCT
>NC_034593.1:77755420-77770866 GCF_900095145.1 Mus pahari
TTCTTCTTCTTCTTCTTCTCCTCCTCCTCCTCCTCCTCCTCTTCCTCTCTTTCTTCTTTTTGGTTTTTAGAGACAGGGTTTCTCTGTGTAACCCAGACTGTCCTGGAACTCACTGTAGACCAGGCTGGCCTCAAACTCAGCAATTTGCCTGCCTCTGCCTTCCAAGTGCTGGGATTAAAAGCATGGGCCACCACTGCCCAGCTTGACTGTCTCTCAATCTTACGATTTTCTCAAAGAATCAGCTCTTTTTTTCATTGATTCTTTGAGTGTTTTGTTTGTTGTTGTTTGTTCATTTGTTTCTGTTTTATTGATTTCAGCACTGAGTTCTAGCATTTCTTGCTGTCTACTCCTTTTGGCTGTTCTGTTACTTTTCTTCTTAATCTAGAGCATTCACATGTGGTGTTAAGTTGCTAATGTGAGATATCTCCAATTTTTTATGTAGGCACATAGTGCTATGACCTTGCCTTTTAGAACTGCCTTTATTGTGTTCCATAAGTTTAGTATGTTGTATTTTCATTTAATTCTAAGAACTTTTTAATTTCTTTTTTAATTTCTGTCTTAACCAACTTTTCATTCAATAGTAAGTTGTTTCTATGAGTTTGTAAGCTTTCTGTTGTTTCTGTTATTGTTGATATCCAGTTTTAATCTATGGTGGTTAGATAGGACTTTTGTAATTGTTGAGACTTGCTTTGTGTTCCAATATGTGGTCAATTTTGAAAAAGGTTCCATGAGCTGCTAAGAAACTATATTCTTTTGTGTTTCAGATAAATATTCTATAAATATCTGTTAGGTCCATTTGGTTTATAGTGTCATTTAGCTCCATCACGTCTCTGTTTAGATTTTTTCTAGATGATCTGTCTATTGTGAGAGTAGGGTATTGAAGTCTCTCACTATCATTGTGTGAGGGTCAATATGTGATTTTAGTTCTAGTGGGTGTTTCTTTTATGGTCTCAGGTTCCCTTGTGTTTGGTGCATAGATGTCTAGAATTGCAATCTTCTTTTGGTAGAGTTTTCCTTTGATAAGTATGTATTATTCTTCCTCATCTCTTCTGATTAGTTTGGGCTTGAAGTCTATTTTGTCAGATATTAAAATGGTTACACCCACTTAATTATTAGGTCCACTTACTTGGATAATCATTTCTACTCTTTCACCCCGAGGTGGTGGCAATCCTTGATGTTGATGCATGTTTCTTGGATACAATAGAAGGACGGATCCTGTTTCTGGATCTAATCTGTTAGTAAGGAATTGAGAGCATTGATGTCGGGAGTTACCCATGAACAGTTTGTTGATTTCCTGTTATTTTGTTGTTATGGTGTGGGTTTTCCCTTTCTTTGGATTTGCTGCTCAGATATTATTTATTCCTTGTGTTTTCTTTTATGTGGTTAGCCTCTTTGGGTTAATGTTTCTGTTCTAGTGCCTTTGGAGTATTATGTCGGAGACTCTTTATATGTCTAGAAACAAGCTCAAGTTGGATTATGCTCATTCTGCTTAAAACCTGTGTGCTGTGTCCACCCTGTGCTCTCTTCAGATGTCTTGCTACTCTAGCACTATCTTTTTTCCCCTCTTTTAAAATTTTTTATTAGATATTTTCTTTATTTACACTTCAAATGCTATCCCGAAAGTCCCCTATACCCTCCCCCTGCCCTGCTCCCCAATTCACCCACTCCCACTTCCTGGCCCTGGCATTACCCTGTACTGGGTGGGGCATATGATCTTCCCAAGACCAAGGGCCTCTCCCCCCACTGATGGCCGACTAGGCCATCCTCTGCTACACAGCTCTGGAGGGTACTGGTTAGTTCATATTGTTGATCCTCCTATAGGGTTGCAGACCCCTTTAGCTCCTTGGGTACTTTCTCTAGCTCCTTCTTTAGGGGCTCTGTGTTCCATCCAATAGATGACTGTGAGCATCCACTTCTGTATTTGCCAGGCACTGGCATAGCCTCACAAGAGATAGCTATATCAGGGTCCTGTCAGCAAAATCTTGCTGGCATATGCAATAGTGGTTGTATATGGGATGGATCCCCAGGTGGGGCAGTTTCTGGATGGTCCTTTCTCCCGTCTCAGCTCCGAATTTTGTCTCTGTAACTCCTTCCATGGGTATTTTGTTCCCCATTCTAAGAAGGAACAAAATATCCACACTTTGGTCTTCCTCCTTCTTGAGTTTCATGCTCTAGCACTATCTTTCTACTCTATTTTCTGGGTTTCTCTGCTCTCTCACTAGGCTCTGTCTCCTACTATCTCCACTGTTCTCTCCTGTTCTTCTACTTCCCTAGCCCTGGCCATGTCCAGTTTGCTTTCTTTACTATCTGCTTTGGTCCATTCTAGAAGCCTCTGGATATTGTCTCTCTATTATCTACAGTAACCCCACCCCACCAATGGAGCAGTCATGTTGGCCGTTTCTTTATTGCGCTTCTCACATATACTGTAGAGCTGGATTAGTAAAGAAATGCTGCTTAAATTTGGTTTTATCTTGAACTGTCTTTCTTTCTCTATTTATTGTGATTGCAAGTTTTGCTGGGTATAATTGTGTGTGCTGGCATCTTTGGTACCTTAGAGTTTGTTCATGCTCTCTGGCTTTTCGAATCTGCATTGAGAAGCCGGTGTTATTCTAATGGGTCTGCCTTTATGTATTACTTGGTCTTTTCCCTTGCAGCTTTTAATGTTCTTTCTTTGTTCTGTATGCTTAGTGTTTGATTATGTGTTGTGGGGAATTTCTTTCCAGGTTTTATCTATTTGATGCTTTGTATTCTGCTTGTATATTGATAGGAGCCTCCTTCTTTAGGTTTGGGGTATTTTCTTCTATAATTTTGCTGAAAATATTTCTTTCTGCCCTTGACCTGTATTTCTTCTCCTTCCTCTGTTCCTATTACTCATAGATCTGGTCTTTTTATAGTGTCGCAGATTTCCTGGATGTTTTGTGCTTGAATTTTTTAGCTTTAACTTTTCTTTGACCAAGGTTTCTATTTCTTCTATCTTGTCTCCAATACTTGAGATTCTCTCTTCCATCTCTTGGTGAAGCATGCCTCTGTAGTTCTTGTTTGAATTTCTAAGTTTTTCATTTTCAATTTTCCCCAGTTTAGGTTTTCTTCTTTGGTTCCATGTGGAAGCCTGTGTAAGAAAGCTATAACTTACTGTGAGCTATGAATAGGACAGAATCATTTTCCTGTAATGTGGCCTTATAAGCTATGATAAATTCATGAACTTAAAGTGAGGACATGAAGGGAAGTCTCTGGCATGTCTATATTATCTCTGTGTGAAAGGCAAAGGCTTGAAAGGAATATTCTTGACTCTTTTCACATGATCAAAGATGATAAGACACGACACCAGATGTATTCCCTTGTTGCACTTGTAAATGTCACCTCTGTTTTATTTACTTTAATAATACAAATGAAAACTGCTTTGTTTACACTACTCTCGAGCTTGAAAGCCTGAGGTCCCTTAGTTTCACACAAAGGTCTGTGGAATATCCTTCAGTTTTTGGATACTTCGCCTCACCAGCCACAGGCCAGGTTAATAATTCCATTTCCACTTTCATGTTGTAATCAGTTTTCTCCATCTCATTCCATGGCTTGTTGATGTTTTCATAGATTTCATCAATGGATTTATTCATATCTTCTTTAAGGTCCTTGATCATATTCATAATAGCTATCTTGAAGTCCTTGTCTTGCTTCATCTATATTGCGTTTCTCAGGGCCTACAGTTGTACAGTGGTTGGGTTCTAATGAGGACATATTGTCCTGTCAGTTACTGATTATGCTTGTACACTGTGTTTAGTAAGGCATCTGAACTTGGGTAACTGTAATTCCAGGCGGAGATATTTGGTCTTGTGTTGGTTGGGTGGGTGTTCGTTCTTTGGTTTCTGTTGCCCTTTCTGGTTCTTAGGAGAGTATGATGGCAGTGGGTTGCCTGGTAGGGAGTGCTTCTGAGATCTTGCCTGTTGTGGCCACTGGGGGTCCTGATAAAATGAGTTTCTGGGTATTGGGATCAGACTCTAAGGAATGGGGTTGGGCTAGAAGGGCTGTGAGGGTCCACAGGAGGGAGAGAAGCTGGATGTGCTACCAGGGTCTATAAAGCCCCGGAGATGGGGTCAAAGAGGAAGGAGAGGACACAACAGGTCATCTGTTACAAAGCTGGGGCGAGCCTGAGAGGTTAGAACTGGTGGGGAGGAGGGAGGGTAAAAGTCGCTGACCTGATTCCCTAAGCAGGAGGTTTCCCAGCAAATATCTATAAAGGCCGTGGCTGAGACAAAGGGACGAGGTGGTGGAAGAAGGCTGTGGGAGATCTGGGAGCTACTGGGAATGGGGTCAGAGAGGAAGGCGGCGAGGCTGCAGCAGGTGGGTTGCTACAGGCTGAGGATCAGACTGGAGACTGGAGCACTGGAATTGGAGGGGAGGAGGGAGAGTGAAGGAGTCAGGCGTTTTCATAGTGATACGTTTGTTTTCTAGTTTCACTTGCTTGGAATAACCTTTTAGACCTTTCACTCCAATGTAGCATCTCTGACTGTGAGGTGCATTTCTTGGAAGTAGCAAATGGATGGATTCAGTTTCTGGTTTATTAGTCACTGTGTTTTGGTGTGGGAGCACCGAGACCGTATTTTTGGAAGGTGTGTGTCAATGCCTGCGAGTTTACTGATTCTCTAGGACTTGGTGTTTTCTTACTCCATTTAAAAAAAAACTACTGTTCTATCATCATCTCTTCTGTCCTCTACTGTTTAGATGCATTTATCTTTTCTTTCAGTCTGAAGAATTCCTTCCAGTGTCTTGGAACAGTTGGCTTAGGGACCATGAATTCTATTAGTTTCTCTTTCTGTCTCTCAGTCTCTCTGTCTGTCTGTTTGTCTGTCTCTCTCCTCTCTCTATCTCTTTCTGTCTGTCTGTCTCTGCCCCCTCCCTCTCTCCCTCCCTCCCTCCTTCCCTTACCCCTCCCTCCCTCCCTCTCTTACCTTTCATCATTTTGCTGGTTAGTGAAAATCTGAGCAGCAGCGGTTGTCTTTGAGTACTTAAAATACATTACTCTAACCCTTCTGGACTTTCAACTTTTCTGTCACTATATCTGCCTTTATTCTGATGGCCTGCCTCTAATGTGACTTGATGTTTTCTCTTGAAGCCTTAATATACTTCATTTGTTTTTATATATTTAGTGTTTTAATCAATATACAACATGGAAATTTTTCTTCTAGTATTGAGTATTTGATATTCTAAATGTCTCTTATATCATAATGGGCCTAGATTGGGGAAGTTTCTGTGATTTAACTGAAAGTATTTTTCATGCCTTGGCATGATGCTCTTTCCCCTCATGATTCATGGAGTCGGTCATTTCATGTCCTGTGTTATCTCACAGGTTCTGTTTGTATATTTTCATTAATTCATCCTTGTCACTGACAGACTGTTCAAGTCCTTCTACCAAACTCTGATACCCTGAATCCCCAAGATCTCTTCCATTGTTGAGGCTTTGCACTACAATTTTTTGATTTCTTAATTTTTTTTCCCTGCTATTTCAGTAGAGTTTTCACCAATAGTTCCATCGCCTCACTGCAACCTGTTTTCATATCTTGTTTTGTTTTCCTTATTCTATTCAGATGTCTGTCTGTATCCCTTTGCAATTCATTCAGTTTGTGTGTGACCTGTTTGCTTTTTTGAAAATTTTTATAATTAGGAAACAAAATTCTTTGGAATTTCATCTAATTCACTAACTCTCATTAGGGATCATTAATACAAGATTAATAATTTTTGAAGGAAATATATTGTTCCTCTTTTCATGTTTCTTATACTTTTGCTTTAGGACTTGAGCATCTGGAGTTGGGTTGTTGATTTAACTTTTTAAAGCTTAAGTCACTTTTTATGGTGGTTAGAATAAAAGTAGCCTCCCTAAGCCCATAGAGAATGGCAGTGCTAGGAGGTGTGGCCTTGTTGGAGTAGGTGTGGCCTTGTTGGAGGAAGTATGTCACTAGAGGGTGGGCTTTGAGGTCTCAGAAGCTCAAGCCCAGCCAGTGTATTATTGTCACTTCCTGCTACCTGTGGATCCAGATGTAGAATGAACTGTCAGCTATCTCTGCAGCACCATGTCTGCCTGCATGCTGCCATGCTTCCCACTGTGAAGATAATGAACTAAATCTCTGAAACTGTAAGCCAGCCCCAATTAAATGTTTTCCTTTATAAGTGTTGCCGTGGTCATGGTGTCTCTCCATAGCTATAAAACTCTAAGACACCTTTATTCTTCCAGAGGAAGAGATTACAGTGTTTAAGAGAGACTAATTATAGTAGGATGTTTTCCCTCTGTTACAGGGTGTTCAGAGCCCTAGACTCCATTCTCTGTACTCTATAGAATAGGGTACTGCCTGCAACCATAAGTTCCACCAAAAGCAGACCCACTATGAAAAATACAGTAGTTATCAAATAAGAAACAGTCATACTGTGTGTGTCCAGTATGTTAAGAAGAAAAGGGACACTAGGCATTATTAGTTACTGTTGGTATGATCAGAGAGAAAAGGGAGAGCAGACTAAGGGTAGTGATTGTTATTGGATTGGTAGGTAGCAGGTGGGAGGAAGACTCAAGGAAGACTGGAGAGAGAGGAGGAAGGGAGGGAGGGAGGGAGGGAGGGAGAGAGAGAGAGAGAGAGAGAGAGAGAGAGAGAGAGAGAGAGAGAGAGGATCAGATAACACTCTCAGTTCTTTGCAGGTTGACATGAGACTCCATTCCAGTCTATGGTTTTGTTCTGGAAAGGAAGATGAAAAGAAGCAGAGTAAAGAAAGAGACAAGAGGCATACAGGATCAAGAAGAGAGCAGGACAGAGCTGCCCTGACAAACCGTGGTAGGGCATTAAGAGTACAACAAGTACACGTGAGCAGAAGAAAGCCAGATAGCAGTAAGGTGCATGGTGCTGTCTGGCCTGATTGCCGGATTCATCATTCTCTCAGTGTTCTGCTCTCACCCCTGGTCTTCCTTGGAGGGAGAGATATGGTTACAGATGCTCGCCCAGTCGGTAGATGCTTCACAAGTGGAATCTTAGATGCTGGGTCACACCTCTGGGGAGTCCTCAAGGGTCAGGTTTCAAGTGCTGGCTCTGCTCCCGGTCAGTCCTTCCTGCTGTACAGAGTGCTTTTTGGAACTCTCCTCTTCCCCACCTTTTACAAAGTGTTTCTGGCCGAGGGTGGAGAAATGGAAGAAACACTTTCTTTTCCTTTTGGAGAGCAGAGGAAAGACCCTTTTTTTCCATTGGTCTCCTAGTGGCTTAAATTCTGACTTGGTGATTCGAAGGCCCAGAGCTGTAGTGGAGCACAGAATGCCTGCTCAATCTTGGAAGGGGTGTCAGTCACCCCGAAGCAAGAGTTGGCAGTACCCTGCCCAAACCCTGGGACAAGGGGTAGAGTCAGGCCTCCTGGGGGAGGTGGCAGAAGAAGCTGGTTTTTTTTGGTCAGGATTTCTTCCAAAATCATGTGTGAGAGGACCAGGGAGGGGCAGTGGATGTCACTGATTTGCACTGGGGACTTCCACAGGCCCTGACATTGTTTCCAGGGAACTTTGTGTTGAATGATCTGTTCATTACTGGCTAGGGAGTGTCCCAGCTAAAGGGTTTGGTCTGCTAAGAGTGGGGCAAGCTACAATGGGTAAGCCCTTTAGGGTTCATTTGCCAAGGTAAGGTAGTTTGTGGAGTATCTCCAGTCAGGTTACCAGCTCCTCACCCCCAGCCTGGCCTATCTCAGGAAGGCCTGGGCTTCACCTGCCCTTGTTCTCTGAGTCCACTGCACCCAGGGTCTAGTCAGTCTTTGAAGGCCCACTTCCTTAGCTTAGCCCCACTTCCTGTTCACTTCCTGCTTCCCGACTGCCAGCTGCCTCTTGCTCTTGTTGCCATGCCCTCTCCACCATGATGGACAGAATTTTCTCAAACTGTAAGCTGGAATAACCCACTTCTTCCTTAAAGTGTCTCTCATCAGGCACTTTGTCACAACAGTGAGAAAACTAAGTAATACCTCTCTCTCACTTCCACATACTTTCTCACATGCTTCTTCATTACTGCTGGGTGATTCTTCGGCTTTCATGTTCTATGTATATATGTGCATGTGTGTATGTATATGCACATTACATATATGTACACAAAATTAAGTCAATAGCCTGCACATGAGAGAAATCATACAACATTTTATCTTTCTTTCCCTGTTACCACCCCTCTACTTTTACATCCAATACATACACACACACTTCTAGATTCCGTATATAGAGAAAATGTAATACTTTTCTCCTGAGAGTGGCTTATTTGACTTAATATGGTGATCTCCAGTTCCATCCATTTCCTAGAAAATGATATAATTTCTCCTTTCTGTGACATTTTCATCATGCATTTGTGATAGCTATTCTTGGATGTCAATTTGACTACATCTGGAATGAAGTACAGTTCAGAAATGGAGGGAGTACCTGTGAGAGATTTTTGGGGGGATAGGGGGGCTTGGTTTGAAGTGGCTACATCCATTTCTAGTCTGAACCTTTGAGGTAGTAGGAAGGCACAAACCTTTGTCTTGATCTTGAGGCGGGAAGACACAGCGTTAATCTGGGCCACACCTTCTGCTGGAAGCCTATAGAAGGATCTGGGAGAAGGAAGCTTCTGCTCTTTGCTCGCTTACTCTTGCCTTGCTAGAAAGCCTATCACTTCACTGGTATTGGAGCCTTCTTCTTCAGATCACCGTGTCTACTGAGGACAAGATGAGACATCCAGCCTTGTAGACTGAGTAGCTTTTGGATTCCTGGGCTTTCTCTTCATAACCAGCCATTGTTGGATTAGCTGGACTACAGCCTGTATGTAAGTTATTCTAATAAAACATCCACATATGTGTATATATGCCGCATATATAGTTACATGGCATAATCATGTGATTCTAATGAAGGGACTTGGCCTAAGTGCAAATTGTTTGAGTACAATGGAGAAACGTAAAACATTATTATACATATATGTATAAAACATAATATTATTTGCTAACCATGTGATACTTAAATACAGGGTAGGGGCTGGAGAGATGTCTCAGCAGTTAAGAGCACCCTGGTTCAGTTCTCAGACCCAAAATGACAGATTGCCACAATTTGTAACTTCAGTTCCAGTAGATCCAGTACCTTCTTCTGGCTTCTGTGGGTACACAAATGGTGCATAGACATACATGCAGGCAAAACATTCATAAACATAAAATAATTAGGTTTTTAAAAAAAGATTTATTGATTTTATGTATGTGAGTACATTTCAGACATACCAGAGGAGGACATCAGATCTCATTACAGTTGGTGGGAATTGAACTCAGGACCTCTGGAAGAGAAGTCAGCGCTCTTAGCTGCTGAGTCATCTCTCCAAAACCTCCACCCCTCCTTTTTTTCTTCTTTTTTAAAGTTCTTTTTTTATGCTGCTTTTTAAAAAATTATTTTATGTATATGAGTTCACTGTCACTCTCTTCATATGCATTGGAAGAAGAAGAGGGCATCGGATCCCATTACAGATGTTGTGAGCCACCATGTGGTTGCTGGGAATTGAACTCAGGTCCTCTGGAAGAGCAGATGGTGCTTTTAACTGCTGAGCCATCTCTCCAGCCCCCAAATAAACTGTTTGTTTGTTTATTTGTTTTGATTTTTTAAAAAAATAAAGATAGCCTGGTGGGGAAGCACAGATAAAATCATCTCAGATGTTTTTGAGCAGGCACATTTGTCTTACTGTGCAAGCCTCTGTAGACAGCTCTTTGTTTCAGCCTCTGCTTTACTAGAAAAAGGCACAGAACAAATGCTCCCCCTCCTTCCTCTCTTGTTTTTACAAGTTCCCCAAGCTCCTAAAATCCTGGACCCTCCTGTTTCTTGCAATGTCTTCTTCCTCCTATAGGAGTTCCTTACTGTCCACACCTCATAACCAGGATTGTAATTTTTGGTTTTGTTTGTTTGTGTTTGTGTTTTGTTTCTTTGAGATAGGGTTTCTCTGTGTAGCCCTGGCTGTCCTGGAGCTTGTTCTGTAGACCAGGCTGGCCTCGAACTCAGAAATCCATCTATGTCTGCCTCCCAAGTGCTGGGATCAAAGGCCTCTGCCACCACTTGCTGGCTGGACACATGAATTTTTACAGATCTAAGGTATTGTTATTTGGGGGTCTCTGCTTGTTGATGTACACAGTCCAGCCTCTCTTCACATACACTATTGCTGCTTCCCCCCCAACCATCAGCACACTGGGAATTCCAGAGAGTAAGCTTCTCTGCTGCGTTACCCAGGGAAGGATAACTAGAATCGTCACAGCCATTATGGATCCTCATTTCATATGTTTCTTATCCCATTCGGTACATATTCCTCTGAATCCTGATGTGGAACAAACAACAAACAAACAAACAAACAAACTAGAAACTCTTTGAGGCAATGATTTGAACATCGGAGCTGTGACTGCTACATGCTTGGTGGCATTCCTTAAGAGTCTCCTATTATTCAAGTCTTGGGTCTGAATGTTAATTTGTTTTTAGTCAGTCTTAGATGTATCCTCACTGGCCTCAAACTGGACTTTCCTGCAGGGGTTATGTTTCATTCAGCTTCTGGTTTTAAAGTCCTGTTTTGATCAGCTGAGTTCACATTTTAGTTCAGTACTGCCTTTTCCCACATAACAACTCACTCTTCCAGACTCAGATTAAGTGCTGTCTACTCTAGGAACCGTATCTTGGATATCCAGGTGTGGAAATGACCCATCTGAGAGCTCTCAGAGCTAGCTGTCCCTACCTGCACCTCAGTACTGAGTGTTAGGGTAGGGTGCAGAACTGCTCTGGGGTGTCTTTACACAGGCCTACCCAGGTAAGCAACTTTTAGAAGACTTCATTCTAGGAAAAGCAGAGCTACCAGGAACAGATCCCAGCTTTGCCCTCGGGTGGCTCAGTGGGTGAAGTGTGGAAGGCGCTGCTTTCACCCTCTTCCCGTTTTTTATTCCTTGGCTCTCATAACACTATTTAAGAAACAAAGCTTCCTTTTTATATACAGAAAAACAATCAGCATTAATTACAGAGATTTAAAGAATGTTGAAAATTAGGGGTGGGGGGCATAGCAGATTAGTCTCTGGAAAATAAGTGAAATGAGGCCTATGATACACTGTCTCCCACTCTGTGATGGTGAACGTGAGTTGTCGGCATGGCAGTTGAACCAGTTGGGAGACACGTCTGTGAAGGATTCTCCTGACTGCCCAAGTGAGGTGGGAAGACCTGCCCACTGTGGATAGCACTGTTTCGTGGCTGAGATTCCAGGGTGTGTAAGTGATGAAAGGGGGTGGGACCACAGGAGGCATCCCTTGCTCTCTGCTCCCCGATTGTGGGCGGGACCTTCCCAGCTGCTCTAAGCTCCTCCCAGCTTAGTTTCCCTGCTATGATGGAATATTTATGGAACTGCGAGGCAGAATAAACATTTTTTTTTATCTCTTAGCTTAATTTTGTTCAGGATATTTTATCACAGCAACAGTCTATTCATTGTATGAATTTTAATTTAATTCAGTTGTGATCAAGTGATAAACACATTTTACACACATGGGTAAATTAGTCAACGCATTAAAGAAAGGACCTGCAGACATGAGATGGAGTAAAGGAGAAATAAGTAACTTTTGGAATCCCAAACTAAGAGTATTTAAGTTTTATTTTAGTATATATTCACAAAATCATATTTTCATGCACACATTCACACAAACACACATACACATAACACACAATCTCCTCCTGTGTGTCTTCAGAGACCAGAGTTACACAATGAAATCATTTATACCATTTGTCTTAAATTTAATCATAATAAGAAAGCCACTATAATTTAGTTGACAAAAATATATTTTATTTTTTAACTACTCATTGGTTCTTTGTGAATCTCACATTGGTTCTTTGTGAATCTTACATCCTGCACCCCAGTCTCACTCATGTGTCCACCTTCTACCCTTTCAATTTCTCTCCTCCCAGCAGCAAAAAAAAAAATCTCATTTTGGAAGCTGTAATGTGTCACAGTGTGTCCCACAGTATATCCTTTTGTCCACACTTCTTTGCTTGCAAATGTTCATTGCAATGACTTGTTGGTCTGGTACTCAGCCTGTGGCTTCTGCTACTCTATCAACACTGGGTCCTCACTGGGTTGCCTCTTGGATATCCTGTTGTTGCCCTGTGTCATAGAGATTCTGTGGTTTTGGACCTGTAGGACCAACCCGTTCATGCACTCCAGCAGTTCATCACTGGGGAAAATGTTGGGTTGGGTCAATTCAAATCCCTGGATTTGGGCTTGAGAGGTATCTGAGCTTGTCAGCCCACCAGCTCTCCCATTCTTATGCCCGCCCTCAGACTGGCTCACTGGCAACCTCCAAGACCAGGGCCAGCTCTACCCTGCTGCCCAGGTAAGGTGCAGGGTCCCTTCTCCCAAATGTAGCAGCTGGTGAAGGACATGGCCAGTTTTCCCATTCTCATGACCCCAGGACCAGCTCTCCTTCCTGCCATGGGTGACAAGGGACAAGGAAGAGGACAAGGGCATCTCCCCTTGTCCTCACCGTTGTACAGCAGCCGAGACCTACACTCATACCTTTGGGGCTGGCTCACCCACCCCCCCCACCCCCCACTATCAGGGGCAGCCCTACTATCCTACACAGATGAGGTGCAGAGCCTGCTCTCATGACTGTTGCAGCAGGTGTGGGGCACGACCAGCCCTCCTGCCCTCAGGACACAGTCGGAACCAGCTCTCTTGCCTGCCAAAAGTGTTAAGGGCAAAGGGGAGGGGGAGGGGATCTCTCTCTTGTCAATGCCACCACACAGCAGAGGAGAGGCAGGGCTGTTTCTCAGACCTCAGGGCCAGTTCGCCTGCAACCCCCACATCTGTTATGCGGCCCAGGCAAGGTGCAGAGACGACTCTGAGTGCTGCAGTAGGTAAGGGGCAGAGACAGCTCTCCTGCCTGCCTAAGGTGGCAAGAGGTTGGGGCATCTCTCTCTCTTACCCACGTCACTGCGTGGCAGCTCTTCCACAGTCACACCATTGGGACTGGCTTGCCTCTGCCTCTGCCTCTGCTGCGAGGGTCAGCTCTACTGTGCTGCCCACGTGAGGTGCAGGGCCCACTCTCCCAAGTGCTGCAGCTGGTGAGGGGCCGGGGCAGTTCTCCTGCTCTCGTGATCCCAGGGCCATGTCTCCCATGATGCCTATGTGAGGGGTGGGGTGAGTTCTGCACAGCTCTCAGACATCAGCATGTCCCTGGGCAGCAGACCAGGAACATCTGCCTGGCCTTTGGTGGTAACAGACCTCTGCTGCTGCAGGGCCATGGACCCAGACACGGCCTCTGGTGGCAATACAGGCCAGGACCCCACCATGGTCCCAGGTGGCATCACCAGCTACTCACATCAGGCTGTTCCTTACTACCCTCAAGTCTCCAGTTCTGCCTTTCTTCCTTGTGCCCACATCCTTCTGCTTCTCTTTCTCTTCCATTTCTCTTCACACTAACTGGTTCCCCTTAGTGGCACCCAGGATCTCTAAGCGTCTGGGGTTGTCTCATGAATGGTCTCTGGAGTGCTATGCCCTGCTAGTACACTATGGCACAGGGCAGAGGTCATCTTGAGCATGGCCCCACCCCTACCCCCCAGGGCTATAAAGTACCTGAATGATGGTCCTCTCAGGCTAGCTTCCTGTCTGGGCCCCTGGCACCAATCTGGTAGTTGTGTCTGGCTTGTTCCTTGACAGGTGGCCTGAGTGGTCCCATGTGAGAACCGTCTGTCTCTGGCTTACTTCTGCCTGGAGTTCAAGGTCCTAGGTGGGGTTCTTCTAGTCTCCTGCTAGCTTCCCACTCTGGGAGCTAATATGGACCTGCGTGTACCAAACTCCTGGTAGTCTCAGGCTAGGTCCCTGTCTGAGTCCCCTGGCTCTGACTGGGAGTGGTCTGTGGCTCCCTTTTTTTCAGGGAATGTAGGCTACTAGTCATTCATACGTTCACAGGTCAGAGCACTGAGCAGAGACATGGCTCTGTCCTCTCTGCCACCTACTGACACACATGTGACACAGCAGCCACACCTGCAAGTCTTTAGGGGGCAGGATGCACTTTATTTTTAAGTGAAATTGTGTGTGTATATACAACTGTGCGCTAACACCCCTTGGAAGTGAGAAGGTGTTGTATTCCCCCTGGAACTGGAGTTATAGGTGGTTGTGAACAGCCTGGCTTGGGATGGTAGGTTTTAAGTAAAAGTTTTGATGGTATGAATTTTCCTCCTAATGGTTTATGCGTCTCATTTGATTTAAAACAAAACAAAACAAAACAAAAACAAAAACCGAGTCAAAAGCAGGAGCAGTAGCTCACGTCTGTAATCCCCACATTCTGTGGTGCTGAGAAAGGAACGAATGAGCTTGAGTCCAGCCAGGGTTACATATTGAGTTCCTGGCCAGCATAGAGTTCGACAAATAGACAAAAGAAGCAACAACAACAAACAGGAAAGATGTGGGTGATACAGATGATACTAATCCTACTTAGCCATCACCGTGCTCCTTTGATTGACAAAGCAAGACAGGGAGGAGTAAGAATCTTTAGATAAACAATCGCTGCAGTACATTGACCTGACTGGACTTGCTATTCTCATCAGAAGTGGAGTAGGCTGTGTTTTATCTGGGGTTTCATCAACTTGGAAAAAACATTATTTGTAAACCATGTTTCTTGGTCTTTGAAGGGCGGTGGAAGGGGGAGCAGAAAACAAATGAAATATGAAATAAGACAATCTTGAGAAATACTAGGTAGGCTTTTGATCTCGGGCTGGCAAGGCTATTTAATACTACAGTGTTCAATTGCTTCTTTCCGTTTTGAGTACAGTTTAAGGAAAGAAAGATTTTTAATTTTGCCTTTTCTCTTTATTGGCTGGAACTTGGCTCGGAGTAATTTATTCCAGGATGAGGCTGTACATGGAGAGCATGTGCTTGATCCCTTTCATTTCTGATACTTGACTGAACAGGGCAACCGTCAGACCGGGCACACAGTCTTGGGAACAAGTGCCTGTACCCGTTACTTTTCTCACTGCTGAGACAAAGCACCTGACTTAAGGAAGGGTTTTTTGGCTTACAGTTTGAGGGGACAAGTTCCATCACAGCAGTCAGGGTGAGAAGCTGGGTGAGCGTACTGCATCGAAGCACAGGACGATGGTTGCTCGTGTTTGCTTAGCTTTCTCTCTCTTTTTTTTTTTTTTATGGATCCTGGCTTCCCAGCCTTCAGAATGGTGCCACCCACATTTAGGGTGGGTCTTTGCATCACAGTTAACTAAGTCTGGGTAATCCTTTACAGATATGCCCAGACTCTTGTTTCTAGATCTTGTCAAATTGACAGTCAAGAACACCCATCAGGGGCTGGTGAGATGGCTCAGTGGGCAAGAGCACCCAAGTGCTCTTCCAAAGGTCCGGAGTTCAAATCCCAGCAACCACATGGTGGCTCACAACCATCCTTAACAAGATCTGACTCCCTCTTCTGGTGTG
>NC_034593.1:77770877-77771985 GCF_900095145.1 Mus pahari
CTCACAACCATCCTTAACAAGATCTGACTCCCTCTTCTGGTGTGTCTGAAGACAGCTACAGTGTACTTACATATAATAAATAAATCTTAAAAAAAAAAAAAAAAAAGAACACCCATCAGGATGATTGTTATCTCTTATGCTACTCTTGATATAGCACTGAAGACTAAGGCCGGGGAGATCGGAAGTCAGCCTTCAGGCTGATGCCATTCTCATTTCTTCAAGATTTCTCCACCCTGTGGAAGTGAGATTCCAGGGCTGAATCTGCCTTCTGCACTAGACTGGATAACTGGGAGGATCTTGTAGTGTAAGAAAGTGACTTTTTCTGCTTACTTTCACGTATGTCTGCTCTGATTTTCCAGACAGCCAAGTTGTCCTCTTGTTCTTCAGTTCTAAAGACCTTAAAGTTTGTGGAGATTCATCTTACCCTTTACATTTATTACTCATGGTGACTAAAACACTTGCCAGAAACAATGAAGGAAGGGTTTATCTGGGTTCATGGTCTCAGAGGTTACAGGTCACCATAGTTAGGAGGACTTGGCAGCACTGCTCATTGTGTTGGTGAGAGCACAGCATAGTGATGAGCGTGATCTTATACCAGTGGGGAGCACAGAGTGGGGAGCACAGAGTGGGGATGAGAACCTGAGCCTAGGCTACCGTGTTCCAAGGCCCAGGTCTAGTGAAGGACTTCCATCAGACACCTCACACCTAAAGGATCCAGTCTCTCCAGACTGTGCCACGAGCCAAAGAGCTGTACAGGACACCTCAGATTCAAATCACATCTTCTGTCAGTAGGTTTCTGAGTCTTCAATTTTAGTGTTTAGTATCATTATTACATTTATCTTTTCCTGGGATTTTATAGGTATTTGTTACAAAACCAAAAGACACCAGGTTAGAAGCAGCTTGCCAGATATTTATTGACTTGTTATACAAAGTCTGACTATGAAATTCAGAAGGCTTAATCCATCATAAAGTTATCATTTGCTTTTATAGGGAAGGTGGCTTAGACTTTTTGAGCCACTCAGAAATAAGCATAGTCTGGGGTTTCTAGTTCAAGACTCTCTCTCTCTCTCTCTCTCTCTCTCTCTCTCTCTCTCTCTCTCTCTCTCTC
>NC_034593.1:77771996-77776350 GCF_900095145.1 Mus pahari
CTCTCTCTCTCTCTCTCTCTCTCTCTCTCTCTCTCTCTCTCTCCCAGATGTCCATATAGTTCCTGCACCATGGAGCCATTGCAGATGGTCAGGATTAGGTGTTGGAGACCACAGTATCCATTCTTTTCAGGGGTTTTCAGTCTAGTCTGCCCTCACCTGCTCGTGCCCATAGGTAAGGGAGCAGGCAGGCTACATCTGGACCATGGTGGTTGGAGAGGTGCTTGCCCACCTTTGTCAATATTTCCCCTGTTATTGCTTCCCATTGGTAGCATCAGCACCTCTGGTCTGATAGATCAACATTGGGGGAACCCTGAGAAGCCATTCAGGTGGAGGAGATCCCTGTGACAGACAGAACCATGGCATCTATGGCAACAGTAAAGAAGAACAGAGAGGAGCTGTAGATGAAAGCAGGGTGAGAGAAAGTGGGTGAGAGAAGTCAACTGTCAGGAAACAAAGGATGATGGGAAATGATTTATGTTGGCCTCTCCACACGAGTCCTGGGCCGAAGGATCCCAGGAGGATCCCAGAGGATGATTGAGAGGACACTTGAGCAGAGGAATGATCAAAGATAAAGATGCTATACGCATAACCACAAGCCAGCATCTGATTTGGCCTCAAACTTAGGCTAGATGTGACAAAAGTAGAGAAGTATCTCAGACAGCGGTTCTTAACCTTCCCTTCCTGATGCTGTGACTCATGTGGTGACTCCAACATAAAACTGTGTTTGTTGGTACTTCATAACTGTAAGTTTGCTACTGTTATGAGTCACAATGTAAATATCTGGTATGGTATGTGAACCCTGTGAAAAAGTTGTTTGACTCCCAAAAAGGGTTGTGATCCCCAGAACCTCTGATCTAAGGGCTGGTGCCAGAGCTGGCTGGCCTCTTTGCAGCCTGCAGTTCCTGTGGTTTTTAAGAGACTAAGAGGGCTTGAGACTGCAGAACCCCAACTGTGTCAGAAGAGGGCACTCTTTCCTAACAGACGGCTCCTACCAGCCTTTTAAAAGCAAGCCACACTGACCGGTCCTCTCAGGTAGAGGATTCTTTAGAGGGTACTTTATTCAGTCACTCCCTGATATTCGACCAAAGTGACAGACTTGGGATCTTGTGTGGCTACACAGCGTCGAATCCACAAATACATAAGAAGAACTGCACACATGTCAGCATTCTCCCAGGAGAGGCAGATGCAGAGGTTCTGTGGTGATTCATAAGGTATGCTGTACAGCAGCCTAAACATATATATCTCAGATGACTCTAACCATGGTAATAAAACCTTTAAGACATTGAAGAAATACCCGGCACTGCTAAGGGGCCAAGATCCGAGACTAGGTAGGTCATGGGGTTAGGGAGAAATTCTAACACTATTATTTTGCAAAAGGAACATAGCCACAAAATGACTTCTAATGACATTCTGTTAGACTACACAGAGGAGCTGCTTTTTGCAGTGGATGGGAACTAACACACAGAGTTCCGAATGGACAATTTGTGAAGTGAGAGACTTAGGAGCAGCACCCCGTCCTAAGTGTGCCGTCTTCATAAAACCCTTCCCTTGGGACTCAGGGATCTATGCAGAAAAGGAGGTAGGACATTTATAAGATCCAGAGGTGATGGCTGACTGCAAGGAAAGAGTGTCTTCCAGAAACAACTGGACTGGGAGGGAGAAGTAGATATGGACTCTTAGCCTTAACTAAGAAACTATCTGCAATTGATCTCTGGAAAAGGAAACATTAGACTGCAACGGAGTCTCACTGGGTAATTGACCACACATCAGAGTAGGCCCCGCCTAGGAGTAGCTGGCTGACACAACATGAACTCAGTGGTGTTTTGTAGTATTTTTTTTTCTGTCTCATTTGATTTGTTTGGATTAAAAAAATATTTATTTATTTCATGTATATGAGTGCTCTATCTGTATGCATGCCTGCTTGCCAGAAGAGGGCATCAGATCACATTGTAGATGGTCAATGTGGTTGCTGGGAATTTAACTCAGGACTTCTGGAAGAGGAGCCAGTGCTCTTAATCACTGGACCATCTCTCCAACTCCTGTTTGGATATTTTTGTCACATCAGTCTTTTGATTGTTTAGTTTGATTTCCATTTTGTGTGTGTTTCAGGTGGTGTGTGTGTGTGTGTGTGTGTGTGCGCACACACAAGTGTTTCTTACTTTTTTATTGTTTGAGAGAGAAAGAGAGAATAGAGAGAGATCATAAAGTTGGGGTGTAGGTGGGTATAAGATCTGGGAGAAACTGGAAGAGAGGAAAACATGCTCCAAATATATTGTATGAAATTCTTTTCTCAATTTGAAAAATCCAAGATGTGGTGTGAAGTACCTTAAATTAGAGTTGTAGGTCTGCCAATTCCTGTGTGCTCCTACAGAATTTACTTCATCTCTCCAGGCTGTGTTGTTTCTATCTGAACGAAGACAAAAAAATTGGCACTGACTTGAGGTTATTCCAAAAGCTAAATAAATAATTCAATGCAATTAAGGCATTCTGAGTACTATCTGGAACCTGGAAGTTCTCATTAGAAGATGGCAATCATCTTGTTCTCATAAAGCTTCTACTCCAGGACATCCGTCAACAAATGTTTGTCAAGTATTATGTATATGTGTGTATATGCGTAGGTGTAGTTGTATGTATATATTCCAGGTCTCTCTCCCAGATCCTGGGGAGTGTATGGGAAAGACAGATTGGATGGTGCCTGTACAGAGAACTTGCAAAGTATACAGTAAGAAGCATATGTACACATATATAAGCATTTCACTGTTCTCAATGATGAAGAGAAGCATGGACTTTATGGAGCAATGCTGGATTTATTCTCATTCACTACTGTTAGCCTGAGATGGTCACTCTGTCTCTCTGGTCCTTGATTTCTGCATCTGCAGAGGATCAGCTTCCCGCTGACATTATTGATGGTGGTATTGTAGGCTAGTAGCCATGGTGATGATAACACCCTCAGATCTGCCTGGTGACTCAGAAACCCATCATAGGGAGTTCCACAGACTTCCTACTTCACCAGCCACCTTGTGGTCTTTTATCAATGAAGAAGGAACCTTGGTCAAGGTAAACTCTTAAAATCCTTCTGAGTTTAATATTCAGGTTTCCTGCTGGAAGTCTGAATTCCTTTGTTACTTCACATGTCTGTCTAGGTGCAGATGTTATTTGACCAGCTTGTATTTTTGAGTTCACTTTTAATTGATCAGATGTGAATTGTCAAGTCCTGTAGCCAAAGAACTCCTGGCAGTCACTGCTGATAGATGAGAGTGTCATGGTAGAGGACTCCTGTGCCAAAGGGTGGTACTGGCAATTCATTTCTAAATAACATGTGAACTATCAGTCATTTGCAAAACACTTCGAATTGGTGATTGCTACACCCACTCCAGTGAAGTCTGCTTGACAGGCCAAGAAGCCTGGAAGCACTCACGAAGCAAAGAGTTTCAAGGAAACTCAGCCTCCTGGAACCTTGGCATTCTCATAACCCGTATACTCAAACCCTATCCCCACGTATGCTGTATGCTCTCTTTCAGTATTATAAGCCTTTAAAGATTGAATTTTATCATAGGTGAGCCTCCACCAGTGTTCCAACGTCCTAGAAAATCCTTAAAGCCACAAGCTTGGAATTCAGTGAGAAGGTTACCTATTCAGTAAACATTCAAATTTACTTCTAGTAGAGACTGGTGAAACTAATCAGGCATTACAAAGAACAGAGCCAGGGCTAGTCTGCAGAGTGATTACTTAGGACAGTAGCCAGTCTCACCCAAACAAGGGAACTATGGCCTAGCGAAAAGGTGGGTTTAAAATGAAAGAGTTAGGGAATCCCCCTGAAACAGGTTTTTTCACTAGGCCCAAAGGAATAGCATAATCAGGCATTTACTAAGAACCCCTGGTGGTGGGTTTAGCAATAGACTAGCTTTACAACTGCCTGGTCCCCGCCATCTTTTGATGTATGCAATCCCTTTGTTTTGTGTCACTGTAACTCAGCAGATGTGTCCTGCCTGGCTTTTCTTGTTTTTTTTCTTCTGTATAAAAGTTTGATTCTCGATTTGAAAAATACACTCAGATTCTACATGCTCTCTCGTGTCGGGTCTGTATGTCAAATCCCATCTGAATCCATGCCCATCTGTCCGAGACTCTGACCTGCATGGATTGAGGAGGGCCCATTGAGCCCGGTCTGTGGCAGGTGATGGCAGCCCTGAACCACCTAGCAATGAGAAGCTTGAGTGGGTTACACATTTCTCCTCCTCCTCCTCCTCCTCCTCCTCCTCCTCCTCCTCTCTTCCTCTTTCTCCTCCTCCTCCTCCTGGTATCTCCTCACTCCTTTCTCTTCTCCACCCCTAACCACATAACTCAAAACCCACTT
>NC_034593.1:77776485-77785937 GCF_900095145.1 Mus pahari
TTTTTTTGAGACAGGGTTTCTCTGTGTAGCTCTGGCTGTTCTGGAACTCACTCTGCAGACCAAGTTGGCCTCGAACTCAGAAATCCACCTGCCTCTGCTTCCCAAGTGCTGGGATTAAAGACGTGCGCCACCACTGCCTGGCTTCACATATCTCTTCTTATAAAATGGAGGGAACATTATCTCCCTCTGGGGTTCTGAGCATTCAATGTGATCATGCGGATGAAACTGTGCAGTTTAGAGTGGGAAATAATCAACTCAGTAAAAAAGCAAGTTCTAGTAACTCTCTTCTAATGGAGGACTGTGCCAAACTCACTTCTATCTTAGTATGCCATATGTCATGCACATTACACAATAGGGTTTTAATAATGACTCTGAGTATGTTTTTAATTGAAAATAATTTTTCATAACTATATTCTAATTATACTTTCCCTTCCCTTGTCTCCTCCCTGATCCTCCCCATTTGTCCCACATGATCCTTCCCTCCGTGCCCCCCCCCCCCCCGTCTCTGTCTCTCAAACAGTGTGTTTAAAGCAAAGCCATTTTAGCACAGTCTCATTGGCACGGGACTTATTCCTTGGCCTTTGGATGTCTAGTCATCTGTGGTTTGTTTGCAGAATTATTAAAAAATAAGAGTCTGGAAAGGAATGCCATTCTCCCCACAACTCCAGTCTATTCAGGGGAGCCCAAGCATCTAAATACAGCAGCCACAGGTGATTACAGCCAACCTGAGACAAAAGGGCAGCCTTTATAAACAGAGAAGACAGATGCCTTTGCAATACAAAATCTGTTCAATGCTTTGCTGCTTATTTTTAGAGCTTAGTATCTTAAAAGGGGAGCAGTAGGAGAGGCCTCTTTCGCTGAACCCCACTCTGTGAGATGCCAGTTCTTAGTCTGAGATCTCAAGAAGACCGAGAGGTGTGGATGACACATACATATGCTTGCATGCAAAGGGAAAATGCTTGCTACGTCTAGCTTTGAGTCAGCATGGACGCTTCTGCTCAAGGAGCTGGAGACTGTGCCCCGTAAGCCTAGCACTCAGCAGCCCAGCCCCACAGCCTGCACAGGGCTCAGATACTGCGAACCGTAGGAACCAGAGACTGTAGATGAGCTATGATTCTCTGACACAGGACGTCAGGGTCCCTGCTGATGGAGACACTGTTCTGAAGTGCAACAGTATAAGAAATCTGAGGGAAGCGTGATTTTAAAAAAAAGAGTTCAGAATAAGGAAGTAATGATTGCATGCTGTCTTTATTGATTGATGACAAATAAGAGAAATGACAGAGCATAGCAGTCTGAGACCAAATATGGATAAAGAGAACTGATTATTGGGAAAAGAGGCTTTTGTTTAAGATAGGTTTCGTTGAGGTACAACTGGCCTAGCAGAAATGAAGTATTCTGAAGAGACAGTGCGTGTCTCTCAATCTGAGGATGAGACTAGAGAAACAACAAATCCCAAACACATGGGAATTTCCCTAGGAATCTCACGCTGGGAAAAGCTACGTGGAGCAGCAAGCGGGGAACATGCCTCCTGGAAAGAGATTTCACACCGTTCTAACACCTGTTAGACCACCTGACAGGGGGACCCTGAAGCCCAGGCAAGGCTGGGTCAGCAGTGTGCGGGACCACACCTTGACTAGGACTGCTTAGACCTGCTATATTTGTTTCCTATTTATACTTTAAACTCACTTCAGGACCCTGAAGACTGATTTAGAGGATTCACAAGATCTCCTTTTCTTGCTTCCCACTGTGGCCAGGTTGAATAAATCTCCTTTTAAAAAAGTTGGATCTTTTTATTGGACTATGGAGGACAGGTGTGGAGTGTGGAATGTGGACTGTGACTCCCAAGTTTGATGGCAAAAGTCGGTATGGATTGACTGTGTAGAAAGTTCTTGTGGTGAAAACATCTTCTAAAGGTTTATTTTATTTTATGTTTTTAGTGTCTGCCACATAAATATGGCCAAAGCTTGAGAATTGACTGGGATGAAGATAGTTGTAGATTAGATTATAAAGATATTATTCAGTCTTTTCTGAGCCTTGGGAGGGTTAGTAATTCATGGAAAAGATACTGAAGTAATGTTTATAAAGGGAAGTTTGTTTTTTTACATTCAATTCCTGTTCAAGAAAATAAGATTGACATGTGCGATGGTTTGTATATGCTTGTCTCAGGGAGTGGCACTATTAGGAGATGTGGCCTTGTTGGAGTAGGTGTGTCACTGTGGGTGTGGGCTTTAAGACCCTTATCCTAGCTGCCTGGAAGCCAATAATTTGCTAGCAACTTTCAGATGAAGATGTAGAACTCTCTGCTCCTGCACCATGCCTGCCTGGATGTTGCCATGTTTCTGCCTTGATGATAATGGACTGAACCTCTGAACCTGTAAGCCAGACCCAATGAAATGTCCTTATAAGACTTGTCTTTGTCATGGTATCAGTTCACAGTAGTAAAACCCTAACTAAGATAACATGCTTATACCAAGAGAATAAAAAGGGACCGTGAGATTGGAGGAAGATCTGAGGGAGGGTGAAAGTAGAGAGTGTAATGGAATGATGTGGTAAAAAAGGAACTACATGGGGGTTAGAAGAGAACCATCTAGAAGGAGACAGCATAGGAAAGGCCAGCGGGGGAGGGGAGGGGTTGATAACAAAGTACAATGACACATACATATGAAAGTGCCACAAGCAAACCTGTTACTTTGTTTGCTAACCTAAGGAGATTAGTTTTTAAAGTACTGTTATGAAAATGCTGTTATAGAAGAGGAAAATCTCCAAGAGTAGTTGTCTTTTCCCTAGAATCATCTATCTGGTAGTACATCATACTGATTAAGACACTTATGGTACTGCCATTGTATCACATTCTCCCGAGCTTGGCAGTGAGGTGGGTGGGAGTGGGATGGGAAGATGAGTGAACTTACTGCTTCCACCATTTAGATCAGAACTGTGCTCTTCAGAATTCTCTGCCTGGAATAGTTCTTGGATAGCAGAATCCATAGGCAATATCTTGTGTGATATTTGTAGACTAGCTGCGCTACTCTTGATTAGCTTGAAGGGTTGTGAATACCCCAGGCCCTGTTGCAGCTCACCTCTGTACTTTACTCACCTACTTGTTTTGCTGGTGTGGGGTGGTAACCGGTAGGAATTCCAGTTCTCAGATGACTTCCCAGCTTCTCAGCCTCCAGGCCTCCTTCCTGCCTAAATGAGTGAGAGAAGCCTCCTTCTCCTCCAGAACTTTTGGGGGAGTTTCTGTTGGCCCTGGTCCCTCCTGCTGACACATGCCCATTCAGCTGAGGCCTGGCTGTCTCTGCTAGGTAGCGCCACTGCTGCTGATTCGTGTTTGCTATCCTGACTCTACCAAACTGGACTGCTGGTGTATTCATGAAGTGTTTGTGAGTGGATTGAGCTGCCGCTGCTGAATTCTGTGAACTGAACTGCTAACTTCCTGACGACGCAGATAGGATTTGCTCCACAGAACAATTTCTACACAGGTCCACTTCTCCTGTACCCTTTCTTTTCTACTACCTCTGGTAAGTGGTGAGCTAGAAGGGAGGTTAAAGCATTTAAGGACCATCATTAAAAGTGGGCTTTGAAAAATTAAAGTTACAGAGCACCACATAAAACCAGGCACAACAGCACATACCTGTTAACCAAGCACTCAGAAAATGGAGGCAGGAGGATTAGAAGCTCAAAGTTATGCTTGGCTATATCACAAGTTTGACGGTCATCCTAGGCTACAGTGATGGCCCATCTGAGAACAACAACAACAACAACAACAAAACTCAACAAAACAAAAAGGGAATACAATTTTAGAATAAGAAACACCAATATAAAAATGTTTACAATAACTTCAAGAAGGCATGTACACATATGTGTGTGAGTTCTGTTCATGTGTATTTCTCTATATAAATACCTTAAAATTAAGTTGTTGAGCCTGGTGTGGTGGCACGTGTCTTTAACCCCAGCACTTGGGAAGAAGAGGAAGACAGATCTCTGAGTTCAAGGCTAGCCTGGCCTACGGAGTGAGTTCTAAGATAATTAGGGCCTTACACAAAGAAAACTTGTCTTTAAAAAAACCCAAATAAATGAATGAGTAAATAAATAGCCCACAAACAAATAAATAAAAATTTGAATTTAGATACTAAAATCATGTGCAGTTTATAAAGCAATCAATTTAGTTGTTAAGTCATCCATCTGTGCAAATCCATCACTTATAATCACTTTGATTAGTATCAGTTACTTCTGACTGCGTGACTTTGGCTGAGTTTTCCTTTCTATATATCACTTTTTTCTAATTTGCTTTATATCTATAACTTAAGAAAATGGTTTTTTTTGTTTTTTTTGTTTTTTTTTTTTAAAGCTAGTTTCTTCCCACGTCAAGAAATGAACATACGCACTGGGGGTATATGTGCTTTATTAGACCACTTTCTACCAGATGGAAGTCCAGGCACATGTATGTCATCCTCACCTGCGCCACCTCTGCATCTGCCTTAGGAGATAGCGAGAAGGATCTAGAAAGGCAGGGAATCTGGACAGGGGAACAATTTTTCCAAGCTTGGCCTCTGGGGACAAGGGACTCGGGCTTTCTTTGGAGCTGTTGGAACATTATCTCAGAGCAGATTAATATAGTTTTGAGTCCTGTTGAAGGATAAGCCACAGCTGAAGTCTGGAAGTCCACTGGGAGCTGCAGACTGTGAGGCCCAGTGCATAAAGTAGGAGGTCTGATGGTCTCTGGTCTCTAGATCTTCAGAAAGTGCTGGGTAAGACTGTGTGTAAAGGGAATGAGAAGAGGTCAGGGATACAGAGACCCAGCGAAGGGCTGTGCAAACACATGCATCAGATTTCCTAAGGAGGTGTGCAAAGCAGAGTGAAGGTGAAAGACAGTTTGAACCACAGAAGCCCACATCCCAGCAAACCGTTCCACATCATCTCCGGAAGGGGGCGGGACTTCTTCCTCATGGACTGAGGTCCTGAATATGTGCAGTCCTAATTTTATCTTGACTCAGTGAGGTCTAGACACTACCACACTTCTCTGACTAAGATAATCAGTCACATAGAAGTTTGTTATTTCTGGGGCTGGAATGTAGGGGAAGCCAACCTCAAAGGCTGTGCAGATCCCATGGGCTCCACAGAGCCTAGTCCTGATTCCGCTACCTTGAACAAGCTACCTACCACCTTCCAAATGTCTTGCAATGGTCATGGGTCCAGTAATTCTAATCCTCTGTGCAAAAGGCCATGCTTGCATTCAGTGGACGGAGGCCAGGGAGGAAGGACAGTGTCCCTGGCTTCCTCTCTGGTCACAGGTTTGTGGAGATGTGGAAGCTTGTAGCAGTCCTCAGAGTTCTTCCTTTCGAGTTGACTCTCTGGAATCTGCCTTTTATGGCCTGATTCCTGGGCCTGACTTTTGGGGCCACCAATGTCTTTCCAACACTACCATTAGAATCTAAGGCTTCATTCTGACTAATGGAATTGCAAATGAAAGAGCTCAGGAGAGCCGAAGAGACTTCACAATAATGTAAACATCATCATGCTGACTAAAAACCACCCAAACTGTATATATTGATAACTTAATGATTTTCTTGACATTATGCCCCAGCAACACAACCATAAGAATACTGATGTTTTGTTTGTTAGGATTGTCTTTTAAGATAGTCAAGTTCACAGGACAGTTTTCTGTAACTCTGGGCCAATTTAATGTGATCTTACAGTGTTGCCCCAAGTTGCACTCTGCTGTAGAATAGGTACAAGAAGGAAAGCAGAAGGTGGCAGCCCAGGGAGGGGCTCAGTCCCATGTCAGCTCTGTCATCACTCACCTTCACACACAGCTCCAGCATCCTCATCATGTCCACAATCAAAGGCCTCAACCTGGTCACATTCAGCCAGGGTCTTTTCTGTGCCATTGCACAGGGCTACCTGAATGAGCACAGGCAGAGCTTCGTCAACTGCTGGTGGATACAGCATGGCTATAGGTGTGTGCTGGGCTGCTCCACAGCCCAGCTCTCGGCACACCACAGCCACATCCCTCATGTCCCAGCCATCATCACATACAGTGCCCCAGCGACCTTCCTGCTCCACCTCTACGCGTCCTTCACAGTGGTGGGGGCCATTCACCAAACGCACTTTGGGTGGGGGCTCTGCAAACAGAGTAGGTGAAAGTATATTAAAAAGTGTGTATACTCTTAAGCAGCCCCCACGTACCCAGGTCTTTAGAGCAGGCATAGTGTTATAGCTGATGTTAACAGTTGATTGACAGTATCTGGAATCACCTAAAAGTCTTCAGGCACCACCACCTATCAGGGATTATCTAGGTTAGATTGGCTGGTGGCCATGCCTGTGGGGAACATATTAGGTTAATCACACCGGGAAGACTTGTCCACTGTGGGTGCTAGTATTCCCTAGGCTGGGAGCCCTGACTGAGTTAAAAGGAGAAAGTTGACTTGCACAAACGTTCATAGCTCTGATGATTGTAGATGTGATGTGATGGATGCTTTAAGTACCAGCTGCCTTGACTTCCCTACCATGACTCTTGGACTGTTAGCCAAAAGAAACACCTTTCTTTTAAGTTGCTTTTGCTGGACTTTTGTCATGGCAACAGGAAAGGAACCTAAATCAGATAAGGAGTTGCCAAAGGAGGGATCTTAGAGCCTAGCTTAGTCTTCCTGCACTCTCATTTTTCTCACCATCTCAGGTCATATCACCAATGGCCCCGTTCAGTGAGCCCCACAAAAGCTTCTGCTTACACTGGGAAACACAGAGATTCAGGGTTTGTTTTCCATAAAGCTCAAAAAAAAAAAAATCTTAAAAGCACGGAAGGATATAATTAAATCCTTCCTAATGATAGAGACTGAGACATAGAATGAAGAAAGACCTGTTTTGTTTGTTCTGCGTCTTTTTAAATTCCTGTTTAATTTCCAATTTCTGCTTACTTTGTTATTTTGTTTTTTACTTAGTTTGTTGAGATGGGGATGTCACTGTGTTTCCCAGACTAATCTTGACCTTCAAGCAATCCTCTTTCTTGCCTCTGTTACCTACCATGCTCAGGCTTCTTTAAAAAGTAAAATTGGAGTTATTAGAAAGGGATTCTCCCAATCTCTCCTCTCCCACCTCCCTCCCCCCCTCTGGCTTTCCTTTGAAGTCCATTTTTGCCTTTAACTCGCAGTGATCCTCCTGCCTCAGCTTCCCACACATATTGGGATTATGGTCATGCATCATTGTATTTTTTTTTACATATTCTTTTTTACATAGTCTAGAGAGGCCTTAAACTCAGGATCATTGTTCCTTCTCAGAGATCTCTTGGATAAGCAAATAGCTACAAGATTAACTTTGTTAGTGACTGGTTTCCTGAAGGGTGAGGGTGTACAAGGAGAGGAAGAAAGCATGGCTTGGCATAATGCAAGCTGCACCCTGGAATGAATCATTAAATTGTCTACCTGTGACATTGAGCATTACCACCTCACTGCGCTTGGTACCCCAGCCATTGTCAGCCTCACAGGAGTAGTGCCCAGAATGCCTTGCCGTCAGAGAGAGCTTAAAGGATGCTTTTTCTCCAAAAAGTGTCGAGGTGTTCGCCAGAGTGATATTTTCATGATAAAACCAGTACAGGACGGGAGGAGATGCTCTCTTGTCTTCACAGTGAAGCTCCGCCACATCTCCGATGAAGGGCAAGACCCCAGGAACACTGATGGAGAGGAGCGGGTTCAACACTGGAACTGAGAGTACAGCCGAGTATCAGAGGGAGTGCTGGGAAAACTCGGTGTGTTTTTCACCCAAACTCTCCCACTCCAGCCCCGTGCATTCTGTCCTAAGGTCTCCCTGTTTGATCTAACCATCCAGGGAGGCTCCAGCAGAGCAGTTACACACTGGAAGATTTCTAGAGAGCAGGTTACCCCTCACTATCTGCCTCCCGTTGTTCCATCTCTGTGCCCTCTTTCAGCTCTGGTGCGGCTATTGCCACTTGGACACCCACCAACCAAACAAAAGCCGTGTTGTGTGTTCAGACAGCTTCCTAGCCTCTCCCTGCCTTCCTTGTACTGTCACTTCCGACATTTTCTCCAGCTGGGAGTCGTTGCCTCCGATTGGGGATGGTACTCACCTTTCACAGTGATGTTCACGACTGCACTCTGGATAAGGCCGCAGTTGTTGTCTGCTGTGCAGTAGTACCCCCCAGCGTGGCTTTCCCTGATAGCAGGGATCTCCAGCTCCACTCTCTGGGAATGCTGGCTTTTCTTCCCCACACTTTCCTTAGTGTCCTGCCTGTGCCAGGAGAACGTGATTAGCCCCGTGCCTTTAGCCACGGAACAAGCAAGGACCAGGGGCTCCCCTTCCACGACCAGTGGCTCCCCTTCAACTCCCCAGCCCCTTGAAGGCTGGATCTCCATGGTGACTTGAGATACAGGGATCCCTGTGTGAACAGAAGATAATTGTTAAAGACCAGGTATGGTTCAGTATCACCTTCCGGGAAATATGGCAGGTAGATGTTTGGAGTTGAGCATTCACCCTGCTTGCTTGAGTGTTTTTTTCATGGGAGTGGTGCATACTGAGGGGCATTGCACACAACTGCTCTGCCACCTGATGCTCAGTAACAATCTTATTCTCCACTTCCTGTGCTTTCCCCTACCTACCCCTGTGATCACAGCCCTCAGGGTTCTTGACTTCCTTGTGCACTTGAGGAAATAGGAGAGAGGCTGGAATCTCATTAAAAAGAAAAAAAGGGGGGGGGAGTTTTCTGACCATAGTAACAATTACATTCTGTCATTCAATAACTGCAGAATCTGAGTAAGTCAGTCTCTCTAATCCTCTGTTTTTCTCAATAGCATTTGGATAATCATAGAAACCTCACGGAGTTCTCATGAAGTTTGACTGAGACACATACACAAAGCAGTCTCACACTAGCAATGTTCAGCAATGTCAGGTAGTGATGCTGGTATCTTCTGACAGGGCCGGCTAGGAAGTGCTATAAAGTGTTTAAAGTGCGTGTACGGGGCCAGAGCAACCACGTTTAAACTCCAGGACTCTGGGCTGGGTTTCCTTAGGCAAGTCTCTAGCAGCTCTTTGCTTTGGGTTTCCTCATCTGTAAAATGGGGAGAGTAACAGGACCCACTTCCCAGGCACTACACATACAACTATTTCACAGGCCACTGTGAGGACAAACTGTTCGGCTGCTCTGAGGAACAGCTTGCACGTCTTGCACGTGGCAGATCCTCCTGTCCTCTCTTCTGCAGATACTTGTAAAAGCCAGAGAGAGTGCAGAGCGTCACAACGACTTTAGCTGAGCTCTGCAATAGAGTAACTCTTTTTATGAGTTAAAAATTGTTAATGTCATGAGCCGGGCGTGGTGGCGCATGCCTTTCATCCCAGCACTCAGGAGGTAGAGGCAGGCAGATTTCTGAGTTCGAGGCCAGCCTGGTCTACAAAGTGAGTTCCAGGACAGCCAGGGCTATACAGAGAAACCCTGTCTCGAAAAA
>NC_034593.1:77785973-77806345 GCF_900095145.1 Mus pahari
TTAACGTCATGTCAGATATTATTATTTGTGCCTTCATTGTGTCACCTCCTAACTGGGGTGGGGAAGTCTCTCCTCATAGACAAAAGCTGAACTTCATTGACCTTTTGGTTTTCTGAGTAAAGTTACTATTGTCTCTTTTCTGAAAGGTAGGGCAAAGTCATTGGAAATTATGCCCCTACAGAAATTAGCATACAAGAGTCCCGGTGAGCCCTGTTGTCCACCCTCCAGGGATAAGGAGGAGCCTGCAGTCTGGCTGGTGCCCTTGCTGTCCCTGCCTGACTCAGCCCCATCATTCCAACCCACAGATGCTCACTATTCACATCTATGTAGGACCGGTGACTCTGCTTTGAGACACTGAGGGAAGCAGTCATTGCTTCACACCAGTAATTGCCCGAGTCTTCCTTCGATATTGCCGAGATGGTAAATTTTGCTGAGGTCCAGCCCGATTGCAATGTATGACCATCTTTGAAGAAGGAATAGCGTAGCTGGGTGGTTGCCCTGTCTGAAGGGAGCCAGGTGTTGCAGGACAGGGTCACTGAACTCCCCTCTATGGGCTGCAGGGGGCTGGCTGTCAGCTTGGGTGCTGGAAACAGCTCTGGAGGGAAGACAGAATTAGATGAGACCACCCGTTAGTAGTAGACTATACACTTCTCCAGAAGTGCCTGCAGAGCAAGACACATATATCCATGCTCCAGGACAGACAGCCTACTACCATTTATCCACCCTTGCTTAGTGTTGTGTGCCCTCTAGCCTGGCCCTCCTACGCAGGCACTCTCTTTCCTAGACACAGCCACTTGAAGAATGGTCTCCTACCTTGGACATTAAGCCACTTAGATCCTGTTTCTTCTGTTAATTCTATAAATAGGAAAAGTTTCCTATCTGCCTTACAGGAATAATAGCCACTGTCGCCGCGTCTTGCATTCCTAATGGTGTAGCTTGAAGCACTGCTGTAAGTTTCTATGTGAGAGCCATCCTTGAAGTACTTCAGTCTCTTTATGTCATCATTATTTTTCCCTGTGCAGCTTATCACTACTTGGTCTCCTTCATAAGAACGGTGTGGGATGCTGATGCTCAACCAGTCTGAAAAGGAAGCAAAGGTGCAGACAGTGACAACGTGAACCTCCGCCTCGAGGCTCCTGGGAAGACAGAGCCTCTCCATGTGTCTAGAAGCTGATGACCCACAGCTGCCTGGGCCCCACTAGCTTTGTTAACTTTCTGGCTCAGTGGGGTGAGCTTCGCTGGATGATTTTTTCCAGACATGCATTTTGTATGCATGTTAATAGACTGTATGCTATTTTCCCCAATTTCCAACAGCTGTACTAACCATAGACTTAAAATGAGTCCACTAGCTCATTGAGATAGCACAGGTGTGGAATTACAGCTATTCATAAAGTTAAGGTAGGTAGGTCACAGATTCAAAGCTACAGATGACGTTTAGGCCTAGCTTGGGTGACTTGGCAAGACTATGACTCACAATAAGCAGTAAACAGGGCCGGACATAAACAACTCAGTGGTGGGGTACTTACCAAGCACATGCAAGACCCTGGGCCTGAGCCTCAGTACTCCTTTTCTCTCTACTAGAAGATTCCACGTGTATCTCCTTATACCTATCGGTGTGGCCTCAGATCCCCCATGGCAACCATGATTAACACCCTCTGCTCGTCTCGTGCTTTGGAAACCTTGTAGAGTAACACGATAAACTCACAGTCCTTCCCTTGTGTGTCATTATCTCTAGATAAAACCATGGGGTCACAGAGGCACAAGCTCTGGAATCTACATTTCCAGTCCCTGACTACAAACTCTTTCAGAGGTGTCTGCAAATCACTGCCATGCTTGGCCCTGTAGGGTCCCCTCAAGGAAGAAGTGGGGCCTCTACTTACTCAGGCCATGGCTTCCCTTAGAGGACAGTGGTCATTTGGGGCAGGGGGGCTAATGAATAGCTCAGGTGTTTTGGATCTGCCACAGCAGGAGAAAACACAGAAGAGCAGAAAGGATCCTGTAAACCTCTCTGAAGAGAGAGGCGCTCACTAGCATGCTGCTCTGGCAGTCTGCCCCACGGCCTCCATCTTCCTACAGAAAGGTTTCAGTCTGCAAAGAGTTAGGAATTCAGCTTCAAATGCCAGATTGGAGACGTAGTGCACTAGGGAGGTAGCATGGTGAATGTCTGTTTGCTCTGATAAAAAGGCCAGACCTTGTTTCGAACATGGCCCTTCATCACAGAGCACCACTCCCGTTCAGAGTAAAATAAGACGCTGCCCAGTGTGAGGGAAGATGCAGTACAAAGGCCATGGTTAGTACCGGCCCAGCTTGTCCTTCTGACTCCCAACGGCCTGTCTCAGGAGGAAAAAGCTAAGGCCTGCAGACCCTAGAGTGACACCTATAAGGTGTAGATGAGGAACAGTGAGAACTGCCTAGAGCATATGTCACTCTAAAGCCCATCTCATGAAGATGATCATCTCCAATGAAGATCCATTCTTCCCTCCTTCCTTTATTTTTCTGAAGAAGCTGGGGACCAAACTCGGGACCCCACACATTCTACTCAGTTCACCTCATCCTCCAGGATGTTCGGTTTATGTGTGTATTTTTCATTGTTCACATATATCCACGTACACCTTTATATCTATACCGTGTTTGAGCTGCTCATTTAGACGGTTTCAGTAGGACAAAGTGTCCAGTCAAGCTCAAAGGTGCCTTCTGTGCAGCTTTGATTGGCTTTGAAAGATAATGGGAATAAAGATAGATGGCAGGGCGCATAGGTTGATAAAAGAAATGATGAAGGCCAAACTGAGAATGATAGAAGGGCTAGGAGACAGAGAAACGTTGTAGCAGTTTTCCCTGAGCCTGAAGTAAGGATGTAACTGCAAGACACTTGGGTTAGGGATCTTCATTTCTGAGATTTTTACTTAGAGCTGTATTTCCTCAACACGACCACAGTTATGCGTCTGTAAACATTTTTACCACAATTTCTGAAGGCTCCCTGGATCCCATGAGGTTGCTCTAGAGACATCCCCTACTAAGTAATTTAAAAACATTCTTGTTTAAGATTACAAAGCTGGGCACGCGAGTATCATCTCCCCTCCGCTTTGTAGGATGAATGTATTCTCAAAGGCTTAAGCAAGGAAGAAAGTATAATTTCCCAGGCTGCCATGAAACAAAGTGTTTTCTTAATTTTATTATATTAAAATTCCAATAAGAAAAGGAAAGCACATGAGGCACTGGATTGTTTCTGTCCCAATGAGGACCTAAGGGTGACCTTGCCTTCTGCAGAGCACCTCCTCTGCCACAAATATACTCTCAATCGCCGCTTGCGATGGGCGTGAGAATCTTTGTCCCCCCATAGCTACAGAGATGCCTTTCCCTTTGCAGTTATTCCCTTTCCTCTCCGCCAGGTCAGCGGCAAAGGGGAAATAATTCATTGCCTAGAGAGTCAGGACAGGGGTCTCCTTCCCGTCCAGCTGTAGCCGGCAAGACAGAGGTTGTGGTATCCCGGTCTCCACTGACCAAGGGTGAGGAGTGAGGCACCCCAATCCTGCTGCTCTCTTCGCCCTAACTCTGACTCAGATCCCTTCCGCTAAGATGCTTTACTGGGCAGAACCTCCCATGCCCAAGCGAGTGAGGCTCCGGAGATCTAAAGGAACAAAGAGAGAAGACTTGCTCACCGGACTGGACTCCGACAGGAGCTGCAAGGGAACAGAGGCAGAGGGATTACTCAGGGCCAAGGGCGGCACACTTTTTCAAAGGTCCTGACCCTCCAAGGTCCTGAGGACCCCCAAGCACTCCCCTCTCTTTTCCCTTTGCTTCTTTCCCCTCCCCCTTCCCTTTCATCTTCCCTCCTTCAGTTCCTCTATCTTTTCCCTCCATCTTTTCTTCATCCTTCCTTCTCTCACTCACAAACAACATTCCTACAGAACCCAGGATTCATTTTTATAATTCCAAGCATGTTACAGCCAGTTCTTGTCCATTTCCAGGACTTTGTCTTTTGTAAGCAGAATTTCAAGAGCTTCAAGTCTCCTACCTTTTTAATTTAAATGTTTATTTTTGAAATTAAAATAAAATCGTATCTCTTTTCTCCCTTCCCTTTCCTCTCCCCAGCTCTTTCTCAAATTTATGGTTTCTAATCCTCTCTCTCTCTCTCTCTCTCTCTCTCTCCTCTCTCTCTCTCTCCTCTCTCTCTCTCTCTTTCTCTGTCTCTCCATATATGTATATACATACATTCTACACATATACATCTATATATAATGCAACCTGCTCAATTCATATAATGTTACACACACACACACACACACACACACACACACATATGATTTCAGAGCTGTCCACTTGGTATTGGATAACCAGTTTGCGGGCTCCATCTTGAAACTACATCCACTAAAGAAACAGAGGACCTGCTTATATTTCATTGAGGTTAGTTCTCTTCCTTTCTGCCTTCTAGACCTACTGCTGTGTATGGGGCAGTGTTAGAGAGTCATGCTTTATGATATCAAATATGGTCAGCCAGGATTGAAGTCTATGTAGTGTCTAAATGTATGGAGATATGAGCTCAGCCAAAAATGGTGAAGCCTGAAGTAGAGTCTGGGCCTTGTGGTATAAGATTTATTAGGCGGCGCATGTGTTCACTCTAACAGAAATGACCTTTGAAGCTCTTTTAATGAAAATTTACTGTTTTCCTAGAGATCAAACAGAAATAATAGAGACAAATCACCAGCCTTTATTAAGAACACACACACACACACACACACAGCCTTTTCCTTTTTGGGGGAACCCTTTTCTCAGGTCCCATTTGCATTATACCTGCTAGTACTGGGTCAGAAGGAGAAACCTAGTGCTACCCCTAACCCCCAGCAGGGAGATATATGTTCAGGAAGTGTCTAGGGCTGACCAAGCAGAGGGAGTCCCACCCTGGCACCACCCCAGGCCTTTCGAGCATCTTACCTACCGATGACCAGAAGTAGCAAGCACAGAAGCATGAGACTAGAGGCAAGCAGCTCCCTTTGAGACAGGCGCATCTCAAGTCCTTAGGGCAGATGGACCACGGATCTGGGATAGAACACTGTGATTCAGCAGGGATCTGAAATAGGAAAAAAAAGGAAGTGGCAAAGTTGTCTGTCAATCAGTCCATACCCCAACCCAACGGGTGCTGCAGAAGCAAATGTCCTTCCTCTTTACAGACTTGCTTAGATATTTGCTCACTGGTGCGATAGGCTTCTTCCCGCGTAGGATGCTTTCCTTTTATAGATATGCTTTCTACTGCACTTGCCTTTCCAGAGAATACTGAGTTTGGGGCCCACTGAAATTCAAATCAGGTTCTCAGTAGTTTTCAAAATTTAAATCTCCTCTTAGGAGTCAAGAGACAGTCCCCACTGAGCGGCACCATTGCCAGAGCTGGACTGACTCCTCTCTAGAGTTCTAGGTGGTAGGAGAATGAGGATTTGTAAGAAATGGTGACAGATTTAACAAGTTATCTTTGGGTGGTAGGCATGCTCTTGGCACCAGAAGGTACATTTCCTGCTCAAAACTTCCTGTTCGGGAGATGGTTGGTCAGACACAAGTAGGAATGAAGAAGCAGGATGGCCAGAGTATGGCTACTGGAGGGTTTCTCTCTGGTCTGAAGGGCCTTCACTCACATAGGAAAGATTCTTCTTCCACTCCAAATAACGTGGAAGGACATAGGTGCTAGGGGGCGGGTGTTGCATTACTAGCTGTGTTGGTTGGTTTGTGTCAACTGAAACAAACAACAGCTGTCTGGGAAGGGGGACTCTTGACTGAGAAAATGCTTCTCCAAGAGATGCCCATAGGCAAGGCCGTAGTGCATTGTCTTGATTAATGATTGGTGTGAGTGGGCTGAGATCACAGGGAGTTGTACCACTCCTGGGCAGGGAGTACCTGACTGGATAAGAAAACGGGTTGAGTAAGTCATGGGGAACAAGCAATATTCCACCATGGCTTCTGCTCAAATCCAGGTTCCTGCCCTGACTTCCCTTCATGACGAACTTACCTGAAACAATAAGCTGAAATAAACTCTTTCCTTCCCAGATTGCTTTTGGTCATGGAGTTTTCTGATAGCAGTATAAACTCTAATGAAGACACTAGCTATACACACAACTGGATGGGTGGTTGCAGGGGTTTTGAGATCAGCCTAGGCTGCATTTCCCCAATGGCACTCTACAACTCTCTCCATAATTTGAGTAAAACTCACGTGTATTGCTTCACTGTCTTGGTGTGGAGAAGGCTGCTGGGAGAATCGGAAGCATCATCTGAAGGGCTTTTTGGAAAGCCAGTTGTGTTAGACAGTGGTTGTTGAGACAGACACATAAGGCAGGTGGAAAGATGTTTCCTTAAGGCAGACTCATAAAAAAACTTCACTAAAACAGACACAGGTGAAAAGATGTTCTGTTAAAGCAAGCACAAAGACTTATGATAAAGGGTTTCTTGCTAATGACACATGTATATTGGTTCACCTTATATTGTGTAGTTGAGCTCCATTTGTTAGGACTCCACAGGAAAAACTGCACCAAAAATACCTTTTGATGATATGTTGCGGTTTCATGCCACCTTTTTTTTGAATCAGGTAGATTGACAAAATGATGTCAACTGATCCAGACTCACGCAGTTTTGTAAAGACAGACTCACGTATTGAGACGAGACATGCAGTAAGGTAAGACCCATGGAGGACACGTGATATTTAGAGGAATTAAAACAGAACTCATCAGACCATGAGAGCGGCTTGCTCATAGAACTAACTGTGCAACACCTTTTGGTCTCATGTCTTCACTGGTCTTCACTTTGCTGAGAGAACAGCAAAAAACTTCTCCTGGCACCCCGGTTGGTCCTGACTTTGCTGAATTGTGACTATTTGGCTGAGACCTGGATATCTTCTGTTCAGTCTTGGCATTGCTGCTGATTCATGTTTGCTATGCCAACTATAAAACTAAACTGCTGGTATATTTGTAAAACATTTGCAAGCAGATCAAACTGCTGCTGTTGACCTATAAACTAAACTACTGATTTCCTAACAACACAGATGACATTTACTCGAAAAAACAATTCCTAATCAGGTCCGCTTCTCCCATATCCTTTCTTTTCCACTGCCTGTGGTGAGTGGTAGACTGAAAGAGAGGATAAAACATTTAAAAACCATCATTAAAAATACACTTTTAAAAATTAAGTTACAATCATTAAAGTAATGGTGATTTTCTCCATGTTGAATGATATTTAGAGCTTCAGGGAGCAGATTCAATGAATGTAAAAATGGCCCCTCTCAGGACACCAGAAACTATAACTGGGTAAGCAGTTCCTTCGGTAATTCTAGGGGTACAGATTTCTTCCTGTGTTCATCTTCCAGTGGTGCAGCTTTTATGCTGGAATCCTATACCCTATAAAACCTAATCCATGGACACTGTCATAAAAAGATTTGAAATAATGGAATGGAGTGGTTTCTCTTAGCCTAGCGCAGGCTCTGAAGGCAAGCCTGGATTGTGTGGCATGCCTGGACAGTAGGTGAGAGACACAATGAGCAACTTTTGGTCCTATATTAGGTCTGGCCACTGGCTTAAGTGCATGTGGAGAGACTCAGGGTTCAGTTACAGACACAAAAGCATCCTACTTGTAATAATAATCCAATCTCGCACCATTCCAAGGCACCCTTGCATAGGTAGGAGCTCTGTCTTTCTCAAGGACTAACAACGGCCAGAAAAACACAAGAACAAGTGCAAAGGCTCTGCTTTCAACTCTAGAGATGGAAGGCACGTAGCGATTATCAGAAAGTTGAAGTCATCTTGAAATAGTGGGTGTCCAAGCACCATTGTCAAGAATAGAGATACTCACAGCTCCAAACTGACATCCGTTTGACATTTGTGTGTCTGCTATCAGGGAGGGGAAATGGAAATGTCAGCAAGTTGTTCCTGCCTGGAACAAAACCCCTAAGGTCTGAACAGAAAAAGAACAATTCTGTCTGTCTCTATCTCTCTGTGTCTCACTGTCTCTGTCTCTCTCTCCCTCTTCCCTTTCCCGAGCCACCCCTCAGATATAACCCAGGACCTGGAAGATAAATCAATTCTACACACAGTCCTGATGTAATTCTCCGACCTGCCAAAATGAAAATAAGACACAGCTCGAGCAGGCCAGAAGCTTCTCTACCAGCTTTGTCCAGACTGCAGGCAGATACAGACATTAAGATTCCAGGAAATGAACTCAGGAAATACGTGGGTAAAGTGTTAGTTGCCCAAGCATGAGTTCAGAGCTCTAGCACCCACTTAAAATGCTGGGTGTGTCAGTGTGTGTCTTTAATCCCAGTGTTGGGTGGAGCGGGTCTCCACAGTTTTCTGGCTGGCCAGCTAGTCTAATCAATCAAAGAGCTCTGGTTTCAGTGAGAGATCCAGTAATAATAATAATAATAATAATGTGAAGAGTAAGAAAGGCATCTAATGTCAGGCTGTGACTTACAAAGACACACACACACACACACACACACACACACACACACACACACGTGTGCGTGTGTTCCAGGGAGTACAGTAATATGTATTACAAAAGGTTACGATAACTTAACATGTCCTTTGCCATTAGAATCTAATGGGGCTCTATAATAAGGCCTAAGTTTGGGCCTTTAGGAATTAAGTAATAAGGTTCTCTTAGCCTGGAGTTCCATTTCTGAGTTTGGAGCCCCGTGAAGAGATTTTCAAAGTAAAGAAAGTGGCCAGCTCGTAAAGAGCAGACTCTGAACCCCAAGTGAGAGTCAGATGCAAGGCTCTGGAGACTGGGTAGATACAACTTTAAAATATTGATAGTTTTACACATACATACAATATGTTTTGATCAAACCCAAGCTCCCCTTTCCTTGCACTCCAGTTCTTCCCCTTATACTCTATACCCTACCATTGATTCTTTCAAAATTTGATGTGCTTGCTTTTATTTTTAACCCACTGAGGCCACTCAGTGCTGTCTGTGTATGTGTGTAAGACCTCGGGGCCACGTCCTTGAAGAAAACAGACTCTCCCTCTCCCAATGGCCGCTAATGGCCAATAGCTCCTCGGCTGCAGGTGGGACCTTGTGACCACCTCCCTGCGCCACGCATGCATTTTATCTGGTGTGATTTGTGCATGCTGTCACAACCACTGTGAGTTCATATGTACAACTGCCCTATTGTGTTCAGAAAACACTGCTCTTACCATCTGTCCCACCTCTTCTGAGATGATTCCTGAGCCTCGGGAGGATGATATGTGGTGTAGATGTCCCACTTAGGGCTGAGCACCCCACGGTCTCTTGTTTCCTGTATTCTGACCAGTTGTAGGTTCATTGTCATCTACTACTAAAAGAAACTTCTCTGATGAGGTGTAAGAGATGTGCCGATCTACAGGTATAATGATAAGTCATTGAGAGTTGGTTTAATGCTATTTCATTAATGAGATAATATTTATAGATACTCCTTTAGGGTTCATGACTTATCTAACCACATATGTGGATACATTTTTTTTTTTTTTTGCTTTGGGATTCACAACTGTTCACACAGAGTGTGCACCAAGTACTGTATTCCATGGTTCTAAGGGACTTGTCTCAATATCAAAAACAGAAAGAAAAGGCGGACAAACTAGTCACCTCAGTTGTCTGGAACTAATACGGTGCCTTGTAAACGTTCCTTTGGATTCGTGTATCCTAGACTTGGGCCTGAAGAAAAGAACCTTGAATGCTGAAGTATTCAGAGAGAGAGCCTAGAGAAAGGCTGGCACTCTCTTAGCCAGAGAACATGGGTATGCACAGTACAGTAAGACACATGTTTTAAAACATTAACTATAGCCGGGCGTGGTGGCGCACTCCTTTAATCCCAGCACTTGGGAGGCAGAAGCAGGCGGATTTCTGAGTTCAAGGCCAGCCTGGTCTAGGACAGCCAAGGCTACACAGAGAAACCCTGTCTCGAAAAAAACAAAAACAAAAACAAAATTGTAAAAAAAAAAAAAAAAACATTAACTATGCTGCTTTAGCGTGTTTTAACACCACAAGGAACAATGGTGGCCTATACCCACAGGAGAAGTAGACAGGGACGCCTAGATCCCCTAATGATGGGTCAATGGCTGTCCCCTCTCTCTTAGAATGCTCTTGTCAGAGAAGCTTCCTGACTCGTTAAGTGAAGGCTGTGTGAGGTGTCTGGGGTTCTACCCCTGCCCAATAGTGACGAAGTGGCCTCTCTCCCACTTCTGTTTCTTCTATTGCACAGTGACTTAGTTCAGTAGCCATTTATAAAAATTCATAATACAAAATTACAACTCTAACCAGTTTTCGTGGGTGGCTTTATAGCATTGAACACACTGACACAGTCCTCACCATTACCCATCCAGAGCTTTTGCTCTTCCCTAAATCAAACACTACCCATTAAACACTAGCTTTCCACGACTCCTCCTCCTAGCCCCATAAACCACCACTAAGAGAGATGTCCACACACGTGGAATCACACAGTGTTTGGTTTGTGCGTGTGACTGCTTTAATGTCACCTATCATAATGCCTTGGGAATTTATCTGTATTGGAGAAAGTGTCGAAATTCTCTTTCTTCTTAAGGCTAAATAATGTTCAGCTGTGTGTGGGTATACACGTATGTGCCATGTTTTATCCATTCATGTGTTACTAGACACTTTGGTTGCTTTTTTTCTCCCCTAATGAGAACAACAAATACCAAGAACGATTGAGTGATCAATAACAATGGCAATGACCTATAGTGCTGAGGGTTTGTGGGGCCCCAGTGGCTAACAGCTGCAAAGGAGGTAACTCATTCCTGGCACGTGACTCTTTGTAGGGACAGCGTATCCCTACATAATCTCCTACAGTGGAGTTATAACGGAACTCCATTTAAACTACTTTTGTATGTATATATCTTAGAAAGCTACTGAGAACCTGTCTCAAAGACCCAGGAAAGAACTTACTATCATTTTACTAAGTGGACACAATATTAAACTGATTTCTAATGACTTATCCCCGTGCCCATAGACCAGTCTATCTCTCAACCCTCATCTGAGAGGTTTCTTTTAGCAGTAGATGATCAACACAGAAACTCACAGCCGGTCAATGTACAGAGAGTAAGAGACTGAGAAGTGTTTAGTTCTGATGTATATCTCTCTACCTCTATATCATCTATCTATATCACACCCTTCCTTCTGAGGGTTAGGGGACAGAAAGAATATAAAAGCCAGAGGTGGCAGATGACTATGGTGAGGTAGTGTTTCCTGGACACAGCAGGTCAGTTACACCTGTGAACTCGTAGTGGCTGTAACAAAATATGCCAGACTCGTGCAAGTGAATCAGACAAAACATGAGCATGGATAGGGCAGGTGGGCAAAAAGTCCCACCCCTAGCTGAGGGGCATAGCCAATTGATAGCCTATGTGAGAGAGAGAGTTGGTTTTATTTAAAGGTATGATTACTGGTAGGGTGTCCCTACTCCAGGAGATGACCACATACCCAAGAGTATCTGGACTTGATGGGCTTAAAAAGAAGGAGGAGGAAGAGGAGGAGGAGGAGGGAGAGGAGGGGGGAAGGAAGCAGAGGAGGGGAGAAGGAGGGAGATATGAAGCTGCGTGGGTAGGGAGATGAGAGAGGATCTGAGAGGAGGAGTGGGTATGGGCAAAGCAGAGCATAGGAAATTCTTGAAGAATTAATAAAATTACTTTTATAGTTGGGTTCTCTTTTGTCTCTACACAATTGAGCTCTCTGTATATTCTGAATATTAGTGCTTTACCATGATGTATTTGGTGAATATTTTCCCTGTCCTTTGAATCTTCTTTCACTTGGTGAATTGCACATTTAATACACAGAACTTTCAAATTTTTATATAGTTAAATTTGTTTTTCTTTCATTGCCTATGCTTTTGGTGTCAGAGGCAAGAAATTGATGTAAAACATGCCATTAGCATTTTTCTTATGTTTTCTAAAAATTTAATAGCTCTAGAACTTTTATTGAAGTCTTTAAACTATTTTGAGTTAATATTTATATGAGATATAAGACTTTTCCTTAGTACATGTGTATATCCAGCTTTCCAGCACCGTTTAAAAATGCTTTTAATTGAAATAAAATTATATTATTTCTTCCCCCTTTTCTTCCTCCAGCCTCTACCAACTACCCTCCCTCAAAAACCTTCCTATGCCTCCTCAAGTTGATAGCCTCTTTTTCTTCAATTATATATGTTATATATATGTATATGTATATATGCAACTGTGGAGATCTTTCTGTTGTGTGTATACAGTTCCAAGGCTCACCACTTTGCATTGGAAGACCAATAAGGGGGATCATCCCTTGGAGAAGCTGATTCTTTCTTCCAAGTCAACAATGGCTTGTAGTTCTTTGTTCAAGAGTGAGACCCCATGAAAATTTTCCCCTTCCATGTGCTACACAGCAAGATACTTATTAAAAATTGAAATCGTGTCATTGGTTGAAATGACTTCTTTTTTATATATGAATTTGTTTGGGTCTTTTCCTCTGCATCTAGCTAAGGGAGCAATTTATCTTTTCAAAGAGTCAATTCATCCTTGGTCACAGAATGTTTAGTCTGTTGCTTACTGCTGCTCTGTTATTAATTTTTCACTTTTCTCTATGACTTTTAAGTTTTGTACCTTTTCCTCTTAACATTCAACTTCCTCAATATTCAATTTTTGGTTGTTTGTGATCTTTTGCTTCTCTTTTTTCTCTCTTCTCCTCTCCCCTTTCCTCCCTTTCCCTTCTTCCTCTTCTCGTTCCTTCCCACCCTCAGATAAGATCTAAGCTGTCTTCAAACACACAGTCTCCTGCCTCAGTTTCATATTCCTTCCTTTTCAGATGCAGGGCATATTGACCCAAGCTTCCCTCTTAGAACTTCCTTACTGTTATTTTGAGACAGTGCCTCTCTATGTGCTTCAGGCTTGATTCAAATTTCTCATCACTTTGCCTTAGCCTGCCAAGGGCTGAGCTGAGTGACCTGTGGTACTAGGTCCAGTTTAGAACTTCGGTGTTGCTTCCTACAGGGTTTGATGTGTTTTGTTTCTATTTAACTTATCTCTAAGTTTTAAATGCTACTGGTCACTCAGGAGCATATTGTTTGAATGCTGTACATTTTGAAAGGTCTCTTAGTTCTTCTAACAATTCTCCCCAAGTTGTATTCCATTGTGCTCAAAAGAAGTACTTGAACTGACTTAGCACTCCTTAAGCTTGTCCACTGGTTTTGTGGCCTTAGTCAGTCCCATCTGAAGAATATCTCATGGGCACTTGTGAGAACATGTGTTCTGCTGGTTTGGGTGGAATATTCTGCAAATGCCTGTTACATAGTGTCATAGTAGAGTTTGTAGATGTGATTTCTTGTTGGCTTTAATGTCTGGATACTGTTTCAATTGCTGTTAGTAGGATGTTGAAGTCTCCTGCCACCTTAGCTAGATTTCTGTTGCTGTGATAAAACACCACTCACTACCAAAAGCAACTTGGGGAGGAAAGGGTTTATTTTACATTATAACTTACAGCATTCATGAAGAAAAGTCAGGGCATGAACTCAGGACAGAAACCTGGAAACAGGATCCTGAGCAGAGGTCATAGAAGAATGTTACTTACTGTAGCTTGTTCCCCATGGCCTGCTCCATTTGCTTTCTTGGACACTCCAGGAGCACCTGCCCAGCAACGGCACTTCCCACTGTGGACTGGGCTCTTCTACATCAGTCATTGATGAAGGAAACACCTCCACAGTCATGCCTACAGGCCAGTCTGATGGGACATTTTCTTACTTGAGGTTTCTTCTTCTCAGATGACCCAAGATTGTGTCTAGCTTGGAAAGCAGTAACAACAACAACAACAACAACAACAACAAAGCAAAACAAAACAAACAAACAAATGGACCAGTACGTGCACTGTTTATATTACAACTCATGCCTTCCTTTAGATCTAACATTTCTGTGTATACTTGGATTCTCTGACATTGAGTGAATATATATTTTATCATTGTTACATTCTCTAGTCTTAATGAATTGACATCTTTACAGGGGTCTGGTCACAGCTTACCTTTTCCCACTCTTTTTATAAAGCATGTGTAAAATATGAAGTCTCCAGACTCACTTCTGGTTCTCACTTTCATGTGCTCCTCTATGCCTTCACCTTTAGCTTATGTGTCTTTTCAGACAATATAGAGGTGACCTTGTGGTTAGTCCATTACCTGATTGTGTTTCCTTTAGGTAGAGATCTCGGGACTCTTGGGACTTACTTCTGCTATTTTTGTGCAGTTTTCTAATAGCTTTGTGTAGCCTTTCTTCCTGTCTTCCTCTTTTGCCACTGGGGCCTATGGTTTTTGTGGCCTGGTGAAATGCTAAGCTGTTTCCTCTCTCATTTGTTTATCTGCAGTAATCACTTTGTTGTTACTGTGTAACTCCCATTTGAAGATCTGGTAGTTGTAGTATCTGTTTAATCTGGTCACAGTTTACACAGTTTATTGGCTTCATGCAAATATTCTAGAATTTTCCACATACAAATCTTTTATATGATAGTTTGCATTTTTTAATATGTATATTACTGAACCACTTGTGTCCATAATTCACTATTGGGCATTCTGACTTTTGTTCTTTATAGCAGAAATTTAAAAGATTTGCATACTGCCATTAGGGTAATGTGATAGGTGAGTGAATTTGGTTATGAATATATGCCACTGTCTCTATAAAACCAAGACCTTTTTCATCCCTGACATTAAGGCATTCTACAATTCCTACTTAAGGTGGGCTTATTGTTACCAATCTTCTCTTTTCTTCAAGATAGTGCTTCTCTGTGTAGCAGCCCTTTGGATTGCTGCACATTTAGTTTTATTTGTAAAAATTCATTATTATAAATTTGGGCAAATTATTTAAAAAAGCACAAAGTTCCATGTACCTCTGTCCATCTTGCTGCATGTCAGTAGTATTTTATATAACTATAGTACACATAAAATCCAGAATATTGCTAAAGATGTAGCTTAGATCCATGGCCTTCCACGTTCCATCCAGAGTGCCCCGGGGATCTGGGAACACTCCACGTGCAGCCTCCTTTCCCTCCAGACAATGTTAGGGATGACTGATGGTCATTCACTGCTTTAGGAAAGAGCTGAGTGTTCCCCCTACTCCCACCATCTGGGAGGCAGATGCAGGCAATGACTGCAGGCACTTAGCACAGATCACATACTAACCAAGCCTGCTGCTCCGTGATGTAGAACCTCCCTCATACTCTGGAAACATTTAAGAGTGGGTACACCTGTCCGCTGAGACTGAAACCTCTTCTTCAGCCCCATACTGTATTCTTCACGCATAAAGAAGATTCCTCTCAGATCTTTTCTAACTCCCCCCTTTTCCATCCCTTCCTGAAAATCTAACAGTTACTCACTGTGCTTAGTTAACACTTCACCAGTTTATATTTGCATTTATTTTTATTATTTGTGCATTCACCTGTATGAAAGTATCAAGGACAGTTTTGTAGTTTTGCCTAGTTACCACAATAGGATATTTATTTACACTGTTACACTAAAGGTCCGCAGTGTTTACTCTGTCCTAATCATACATACTGTCCACACCATTTCTATTTGTTAATGTTTGCCTTTCCTCAAATACTGTATAAATAGAGTCACGTGGCAGGTGTTTCTCCCTGTTTAGTGTACTTTTCTTTTTTTCTTCCATCGTTTGTTTTTGGTTTTGGTTCCCTGTGTAGCTCCAACTCTCCTAGAACTCACTCTGTAGACTAGGCTGGTCTTGAACTTAGAGATCTGCCTGCCTCTGCCTCCTAAATTTTGGGATCAAAGTGTATGCTCTCCTCCCAGCCAACCCTTCTTCTCCCCCCTGCTGGCTGGGATACTTTTCTTAAAGTTTGTCCATGTTTTTGTCCATATCTATAATTTGTCTGTTTTCACCATGGAACACACCAGTTGCTTAACCCATTGATGAGAATCTAAGTAGTTTTCACAGGTTTTAATTGTTATGAATAAAGCTGCTGTAAATATTTACATGGAGCAACCCATGGCTCCAGCCACGTATGTAGCAGAGGATGACCTTGTTGGGCATCAATGGGAGAGAGGCCCTTGGTCCTGGGAAGCCTTGAAGCCCCAGTGTAGGGGAATGCCAGGGTGGGGTGGTGAGAGTGGGTGGGTGGGTTAGCACCCTCATAGAAGCAGGGTGAGGGAGGACGGGATAAGGGGTTTCTGGAGGGGAAACCAGGAAAGGGGACAACATTTGGAATATAAATAAATAAAATATCCAATAAAAATTTTTTAAAAAGCAGCTGTCTAAAGATAAATTTTCATTTCTCTGTTTCGAGTTCGGGTGTTAGATGGTAGGGCAAGTCCCTTTTGCCTTGGTTTTACTTTTCTTTGGCTTTTGTGTGTGTGTGTGTGATAAATATCCCAGTGAATCTCAGGCTGACCTTAAACTCTTCAGCCTGCTGCTTCTGTCTATTGTACTACACAGCTGGCTCCATCCTTTTTAAGATGGCCGTAGTGTTTTCGTGAATGCTCTGGATGTTACTGCCACCTATGCACAGTGTCATGATTCTCCTCTTTTTCACTTGTGTTTAGTGTATAACTATGTTTAAAGTTTAACTCTTTTACTGGATATGCAGCTAGTACTTCCCTGGGGTTTTAATTGGCATTTCTCCTGTAGCAAATAACCGTGAACATTTATTTGCCACTTGTAAAACCCCTGGTAATCTCTTTTGCCCATTTAAGATTGGAATTTTCATTTTTCCAATATTTAGTTTTAAAGTTTGAAAAATATATTACCCAGTCTTACTGGGTCCATGATGCAAACATTCCCCCAGTCTGTAGCTTATACTTCATCCTCTTAGTCAGACTGTGTGGAAGTAAAATGTTTTAAATTATTAGAAAGTCAAAGTTTTCAATTTTATCCCTTGTAGATTATGTTTTTATGTCCAAATCTAAGAATTACTTGCATGGTTGTAGATCCTGAAGACTCTGTTCTTTTGATTTACCTCTAAAAATTTTATAACTTTTTCATATTTAAGGCAATGCTTTATTTTTTGTATAAGATGCATAATTTCTTTGCTTGTTCGTTCTTTCTTTCTTTCTTCCTTCCTCCCTCCCTCCCCCTCTCTTTCTTTCCTTCTTCCTTCCTCCCTCTCTCTCTCTCTTTCTCTCTCTCCCTTTCTTTCTTCCTTCCTTTCTCTCTTTCCTTCTTTCTTTCTTTCTTTCTTTCTTTCTTTCTTTCTTTCTTTCTTTCTCTCTTTCTTTCTTTCCTTGTGAGAAAGCAATGCTATACTACACAAATTATGTAGTCAAGTTTCTCAGCGTAGGGAAATCACAGGAGTAGATGAACAGTAATTCCTTCTGTTTTATTTTCTTTAAAGCCTAGCTGGCTCTAGGGGCTGGAGAAATAGCTCAGTTGTTCTTCCAGACAACTCATGTTTGATTCCCAGCACCCACATGGTAGCATACAACTTTCTGTAGCTTCAGCCTCAGGGGAGAAAGCGCCATCATCTGGCCTCCACAGGCACCGCACTCCACTGTGCTGCACAGACATACACTCAAACATATAAAATAAAAATAAATGCACCCCAACCCCCAAACAACCTGGCTCTATTCTGGAACCTTTCCCTTTGTATGCAAAATTTACATGATCTACTATTTTTGTAGACCAAGTTAATTTTAGGGCTTGGTTTTAGCCATAATATTGAGTATAATGTATAATAAGTCAATGAATAGTTATTGGATGACATAATGTACCACATATGTCATAGACATGGAATAAGGAAGGGATCTAGAAAGTTTCCACCAACAAAGAAATGATAAATATTTGAGGCAAAAGGCATTTTTTAAACACTACACAATGTATATATGCATTGAAATGTCAAAATAATATATACAATTTTCATGATTTTATGCTCTGCCAGTGCCTGGCAAATATAGAAGTGGATGCTCACAGTCATCCATTGGACAGAGTACAAAGTCCCCAACGAAGGAGCTAGAGAAAGTATCCAAGGAGCTGAAGGGGTCTGAAGCCCCATAGGAGGAACGTCAATATGTACTAATCAGTACCCCAGAGCCTCTTGGATCTATACCACTAATCAAAGAAAACACATGGTGGGACTCATGGCTCTAGCTGCATATGTAGCAGAGGATGGCCTTGTTGGTCATCAATGGGAGGAGAGGCCCTTGGTCCTGTGAAGGCTATATGCCTCAGTATAGTGGAATGCCAGGACCAGGAATGGGAGTGGGTGGGTTGGGGGGCAGGGGTAGGGGGTAGGGGATAGGGGATTTTCAGAGGGGAAATTAGGAAAGGGGATAATATTTGAAATGTAAATAAAGAAAATATCTAAAATAATAAAAATAATAAAAAATTTTAAAAAGTAACAACTCTTACTAACTTTTGATAGCAATTCATTACGGAAGAATTAAAACTTTTCTTTTGTTGAGTTTCTAGTCAATAAGCATGATATATATATATATATATATATATATATATATATATATATAATTTTAAATTTAGGTATTTGTGTTGATTTGAATATAAAATGTTTCCCATAGGCTCATGTGTTTGAATACTCAATCCCCAGATGGGAGAGGTCTTCTGGAAAGTAATAGAATCTTTAGGTGGTAGATCATTGATGGAAGAAGTGGGTCATTATGGACAGACCTTAATCTTCTGTTCTCATGTTCCTGACTGGATACAATGTGACCAACTGCCTCATCACCCTTCTACATAACTTCTCTGATGAGACATTGCTTTTTAAATAATAATCCAGAATAACCTTTTCTTCCCATAAGTTTCTTTATGTGACATATTTGATCACAGCAATGAGAAAAGTAACTAATGCAGACAATTGGTACAGGGAGTGGGGTTATTGCTGTGCTAGCCCTGATTAGTAGGCCTTTGGAATTGGTTTGCAGGAGAAATGTGGAAGAGTTTGTACCATTAGCCTATAAAAAGCACTAGAAGTTTGTTAGCCATAGTCAATGTATTTTGTAAAGCTCCTTCATTAAATAATGACAGGTCTCAAACTAAAATAATGTTAATCCCTGAGCTAAAGCAACTCATTTATTTTAGATCCTTGCCCCTCCATATGCTCTCTAGCCTCAGTAATAGCTGAACACAGGCATTCTGAAACTCATCACTCACTGTACTTCCTTAGCAACTACCAAGTACAAGCTGGAAAAGAAAAACTGTCAATCTCCTTCCCTCTTTCTTATTTCCACTGTAGGGTTATCCTAGCCTAGAACTGAACTGAAACCTCTCTGGTTTTTAACTTAAGGCTCCACACCTTCAGTCTTTTCCTGAATAAAGCCTGTACTGCTGTTGAATTGTGCATTCCCTTGTCTGTCTTTTCACTGGGTGTGAACAGGATTTAATGGGTCATTCTAGTGGGAGTTTTGAGGACCAGTGTCTTAGGGTTTTATTGCTGTGAAGAGACATACATCATGACCATGCCAACTCATTTTTAAAAAATGATTTATTATTTACTTTTACTTTTATGTGCTTTTGGTGGTTTCCCTGCATGTATGTCTGTGTGAGGGTGTTGGATCTCCTAGAACTGGAGTTACAGACAGTTGTAAGTGCTCAGTGTGGGTGCTGGGAATTGAGCCTATGTCCTCTGGAAGAATAGCTAGTGCTTTTAATGGCTAAGCAATCTTCCCAGCCCTAACCATGGTAACTCTTATTAAGAAAAGCATTTAATTGGGGTTGGGTTACATACAGTTCAGAGGTTTAGTCCATTATCATCATGGTGGGAAGCATGGTAGCACAGAAGCAGACATAGTGCTGGAGAGGTAGCTGAGAGACCTACATCTGAATCTACAGGCAGCAAGAAGAGAGAGTGAGCTATTAGGCCTGGCTTGAGCTTCTGAGACCTCAAAGCCTAGCCCCTAGTGACACACTTCCTCCAACAAGTCCATACCTCTAAAAATTCCATTCTGTATGAGTCTATGGGGCCAGTTTTCATTCAGACTAGCATAACCAGTATGATTTTTAAAATTCATACAGTTGAGTTCTGGCAGTTCTTTTGACAGTTGAGAAGGGAACTAGAGGGGATAGAGAGATGGCTCTACTGTTAAGAGCACTGCTGCTCTTAAGAGGACACATGTGGCAGCTCACAACTGCCTGTAACTCCAGTTCAATGAGACCCAGTGCCCTTTTGGGACCTCTGAGGGTGCAGGCATACATGTGGTACACATATATACATGGAGGCAATATGTTTGTTACACAAAGTACAAGAAATCCTAAAAATAAAAGAAGGTAATAAGAACTCTTTTGAGAACTGGGCTTGAGGCCATTTGTGGTAATCTGGCTGCATTCTGTTCCTGTCCTGAGAATCTAAGTAATGCGGAATTACAAAACAATGGACTAGATTGTTTGTCAGAAGGAATTTCAAGACAGCACAGCATTCTAGTTCTGTCATGGTAATGAGCTCTGTTC